>NC_090271.1:29461250-29771538 GCF_040414725.1 Anabrus simplex
GTGGTACGACGCTCACGATAGGAGTGCAAAATAGAACTAATTACTGCCTGATGGTTACTAACCTCTGTGAGTAGAATTGCATTGATCTACGTTTTCTTGTTTCTTGAAAGTTCTCCAGCTGGAGCTGAAGGTCTACTCTTCAGTACGGACGATGTCACAAATTTCCCCTTCTCTCTGCCCTTCTCCAGACAGTCGAGCTGCCTGGTTCCGAAGTAGGCCCCCTGGGAGCAGATAACCAGTGCCCTAGACAGCCGTCTCTGCTCGTCCCTGGCCTGATCAGGCAGGAGTATGCAGCAGAACGAGACTTAAAAGTGTTATACAGGGTGGTCGGAAACAAGGTAGACAAGGTTTATGAGCAATGGAACGTTGGTCACACTGATAAGTAATTTGAGAGAAAAAATACGGCCGGGCTGAGTGGCACTGCGCCTCGCTGGCCGTCTGACACCAACTTGGCAGGTTCGATCCTGGCTCAGTCCGGTGGTATTTGAAGGGGCTCAAATACGTCGGTCTCGGGTCTGTAGATTTACTGGGACGTGAAAGAACTCCTGCGGAACTAAATTCCGCCACCTCGGCGTCTCCGAAAACCATAAAAGTAGTTAGTGTAACGTAAAGGAAATGACATTATTATTAATTATTGAAAAAGTTACGTCGTTACCTCGCGCCGTTCTCATTTTATCAATTGTTGAAGTTAGCCAATGAGTTCGTTTCTCGGGCGACTTCACATGGGCTTTGCGAGGCGATGTTGCTAAATCTGCACGTGGGTTATGAGCGGTTTGACATCGCCAAATGAAGAAATAAACTTCTCCAGGGGTGGGACTTGAACAAGGACCTCCCTGCTGATAGGCTCGGCCCGTAGCAAGCACGCTACGGTGGCATTGGCTGAAACTCACGGTGTCTTAGGATCGATTGCAGCAACGGTGTTTAGACGATGTCTACGGTTCAACAATGCCTAAGTATGGCTGCCGCATAGCAGAGACGTTATTTATCACTTAGACACTGTCTAAAATCCATGTTCAACCGGCCATGTTTAAACACTGCCGAGAGCACTGTTTAACCTCAAAGAAAGGTTAGTCCGACGGCCTCTGTGTGGGTCGCCCGGTGCTAAATCGCAGCAATTCATTTGACATGTACGGGGAGATAGATCTTAAAATAAGGTTTCGCTTTTCAAGAGACTTGTTTCTTGAGACTGACAAAGGAACAGTGCGGTAACTGTTAACTTGAATACAATTCTTAGCAACCGATATATCTTATTATACACATGGGGTAATTTCCATGGAATTATAGGTCACTTTGACTACATACATATCGGCTTTCACATTCATCAGCCGGGAGGGATTCACAAATATTTATTGCAAAGTAAACACTTATTATGGTGAGAACTAAAAAGTAGGTTGTATGTGGTTTCTATACATATATAATCGTATACATTTTCGGCAACTATCAGATAGAAAAAGGCAAGTAGTGGTGATGGTGGTGATTATTGTTTAAAGAGGAGGGCTGGGGAAGAAGAGCCGTGGCCCTAGTATTTGCCTGGTGTAAAAATAGGAAAACAACTAAAAACAATCTTTAGGGCTGCCGATGATGCGTTTCAAACCTACGATCTCCAGAATGCGAGCTTCATCTATATGGCCCGTACAACACACTCGGTTACACATTACTATTGTTTCATCTTCTCTTCGTCGAAGCTACCGTATTTATAAGTAGATTACACTCACTGTAACAACGCTATAATCAAAGATACACTTCCCCGTACAATGGCGTGTCCCTTTAGTGTCGATAATATTATGAGATTTAATTTACACCGAAAGTGATACTCTTATCTGCTCATGTCTAGCCATATTTCAGTAATGTATAGGTAGACAAACAGCTGATTGGCGTTCATTTCATTGGTTGCGACAAGCAAAGAGTTGCATGAAAGATACTTCCATCTCCATTTTCAAACCAATATGAAACTTTAAACGATGTCTAGTTAAATATCGGCTGAACATTGTTCATGCAATGGAAGATCGTGCTCGATTTAGACGTTGTTTAGGTAGATGTTGTCTAAGGCTTAAAATTATTCATCGTTTCTGCAATCGACCCTTAGTGTTTGATGCTCGTTTTTCGGGATGGCTCTCTAGTAACACCGCCTCGTAAAGCCCATTTGAGTTCGCCCGCGAAACAATCTCAGTGGCTAACTTCAACAATTGATAAAATGACCACGGCGCGAGGTAACGACGAGATTATTTTAATGAAAACCTACAGCCAGTTTTCCAGTCATTGATCGGGTCAGGGATGTAATGAATGAACCAGATATATGCTATTATTACAATGGGGTCGCCACTCCCAAGGTGATATTAATGACTGATAAATGCTATGAAATGGTAATGGAGAGTGTTACTGGAATGAAGGATGACAGGGAAAACCGGAGTACCCGGAGAAAAACCTGTCCCGCCTCCGCTTTGTCCAGCACAAATCTCACATGGAGTGGCCGGGATAGATTATTTTAATAATGAATAATAATGTTATTTGCTTTACCTCGGCGTCTTCAAAAACCGTCAAAGTAGTTAGTGGGACGTAAAAACAATAATAATAATAATAATAATAATAATAATAATAATAATAATAATGTTCTAATGGCAGATGATCTTAACATCTCCCGTCTCTAGGTTGAAACATTACAAGAAGCAGTTGAGGCTGTAGGTCTCCAGTAACCTTTAAAAACTGAAGTAGTGGTGTCTGACCATCATAATACTGATGCTTTTCTCGATACCATATACGAGAAAATGAAACATTGCATTCATTTTATAGCGATGAGATCATTTCCCGTAAAGCACCGAAGAAAGAAGCTTTGAAGTATAGAGCTAAATGCATGGAAACAGATTTTCACGCCTGTAAACCCGCTTATCGGTCCAGATTGATCTCATGGCAGGCCAAACACAATGGATAAAGAGGATCCAAGAGAAAGAGAGCGAATTCCTTGAAACATACTCGGCCTATGTGAAAATTCCTAGGGCGAATATCACCTGAGGTCAAATGCAGAGCTGTACTCGAAATTTGAAATGCTCCTACTTGTCATAACGAAGTGCGGATATCTGTCTCGAATGTCTAACACCAGAATATCTCGAAGAATTGGTGTGATCTTCTTATGACTTCGAAGTGTAGCAATACTTTGGCAACTGTATTGAAGGAGGATCTCAGGTGCTGGTTCAAGAAAGAAGTAAGTTCAAAACCTGGGCACAAGCGATAAAGAGCATTGTGGGTAGAGTGAAAAGATGATCTGGTGGGCAGTGATCTGAAGGGCGATGCACTACATTCTCCATCAAGATGAAGGGGTGCTGGAAATGCCAAAAAACTTACACGTGTTAACCGTGGCTCTGAGAGGCCGAAGCGATATGATCATAATTATATATAAATAATAGTAAGAAGAAGAAGAGGATGAAATGGCCTTGAGGAAAGAAGACGGGACCTCAATCAATTGAACATCGGGGAAGGCATCATGATAATTCGTGAAGTCTTCATGATCTCAGTAAATAAGCACAAATTTATGGTACAAAATTAGCAGCAGGACTGGTACAAAGTGATCAGATATTTTTACAAGTTGCTTTACGTCGCACCGACACAGGGAGGTATTTTTGCGACGTTGGGATAGGAAAGGGCGAGGAGTGGGAATGATTCGACCGTGGCCTTTGTTACCGAAGTTTGGTGGATTAGCAGAGGTGAAAGAAGGTGCGGGGGTGAACAGGTCTCAAAAATACGAAATTAAGTTAAGATAAAATTTAACAAGGTTATATTTTCTTTTCAAAATCAAGAAATAACAAGAATGGCAGGTACAGAGTAGTAAAGTAAAAAAACGTGAATGTACAATGACAGTGTTACAGGATTTGGGCTCCGAGAGCCAGACACATAATTCTTGAGCAATGAGCCCAACTTTACTTATATTCAAGGTTCAACAAAGGGGCAGAAAACCCCAATCATGCCTAGGAGCACTTGCTCCTATTTACAAGGTAAAGCCTCCTCGAGGCATACAGCAACTCAATTTTCAAGAAAGAGCAACTCGCTCTCAAAATTTAAGCCTGTCAAAGGCCACCCCAAACTCCACTTTCAATTTGTCCTCGAAGGACATGAAAACAGGGGTAAAAATACCCAACCTACTGAGGCCTATTAAGTAAAGAAACAAGTCAATTGTATGGCCTCTAAAATACCAACTTGAGAGGAGGCGTTCTTGCACTCCTAATACACTTTATATAAAACCTACTTGGCACTAGGCCGTTACTGCAAGGGCTAATCCCATACTAAAGAGGTGGATTTTAGAAGGAAACAATTTACATTACGTTAAGGAAGAAACGGTTGTGAAAATAAGTTCACCTCAATGCAATATGAGTGGGAGCTCGAGAGGGTTAAGCACTCTCTATCCCAATATGTAGTTCAAAAGATAGAATTGATACGAAGTGTCTTTACATTTTAGGGGAAAAGTTACATGGTAGAAAGGCTTCGGACCTGCCCCGAGAGTTAAACTGCTGAGCTAGCAAGAAAAGAAGTTATTAAACGGCCATTACCTGGTGGCTGAACTGCTGCCCGAAGAAAGAGGCGCTTCCCGCCCCCTGCTACGTACTTTACACACTGATAGATGTTACTGAAGTGGCCAGGAGACCCGAAAATCAGCAGTTTATATACTCTCGTGGAAAGTTCGAGGCGTTTCAGGAATGAGAACACCCTCCCACAAAAATTTTATTGGTTAACGACGAAAACCCCCTACACTAGATGAGGAAGAAACACCTTTTTGGTGGAAAATTATTTACAGAAAATTATGATTGGCCAGTTTCAAAACTGGCAGAAAGAAAGGGTTAATATTGCCAACTTAAACAACAACTGAAAGAAATTTAACAAAGAACAAACTTATGAATTCAAAATTTCTCCAAAAACATAGTTCTTTCACTTCGCACTAGGGTGCACAATTGTAGTTCTTCAGTAGTGCCATCTGGAAGAGAATGTCCACACTTCTTACTACAGGCAAAACAAAAATACATCGAAAACGACCCAGTTCAGAAACTTCAAAATTTCCAAGTAGTGACATCTTCTGAGAAATTTGAAAATTAACACAGTAGATAAAGTTCAGACTTCCTCCAGTAGAGGAGTTTCAACTGGCGCAAAGTTTGAATTAGCGGCATGGGGGTGTACCACCCGGTACAGGCTTAATTAAAGTACAGCCCAGCATTTTCCTGGTGTGAAAATGGGAAACCACGGAAAGCCATCTACAGGGCTGCCGACAGTTAGGTTCGAACCTACTATCTCCCGAATACCGGATACTGGCCGCACTTAAGCGACTGCAACTATCGAACTCGGTTAAAGTGATCGGAAGAAAAGAAGAGGCAACACAGTGAGTTCATGAAGAAATTGCGAAAGTCATCAAGCCAATGAACAAGTTCAAACGAAATAATAATAATAATAATAATAATAATAATAATAATAATAATAATAATAATAATAATAATAATAATAATAAATTAATTAATTTATTAATTGATTAATTAACCAGTGGAGGAGAGGTGGGTGAAGAAAACCTACACTTCGCTGAGAAATATTATTTTTATAATACTGTTGTGGGAACTGAAACCTGTGAGAATTAAGGCCATCTTAGCACATCTCGCTTATATTTGAGCTCAGCTGTATCGGAGATATTAAACTCTCCAAATTACCTCCACCTACGGATGGCTAACTCTTTTATGTCTAAACAGCCCATGTTTTATCCTTCATTACAGGGTTAATAGGGCAGTAAAACTCTGCCGAGAACAAACTTATACAGTTCCAAAATTAGCCTTCCTTGTTTCCATAGCTATTACGAGAGAGAAATCGCACATTCTATTGGGACGTGATATGTTATGTCAGAGGTGAGACTCGGGAAAGCTGCAAGGAAAAGCCATTGCAGACGTTCTCGTGAAGTACTTACGCAATCATCAAGTGCAGAAATTCACGGAACACTACATTGCACCGCGCCAAGTCTGTGTTATCCCGTTTGCTGTACCTAACGAAATATAAACACCCGGAGGGTGGAATTGCATATGTTTCATCTTCTGATTATATTTGGGTCTTCTGTCTGGACTTTTCCATTGTATTGGGGTTGGCACGTGATGTGATTCACCATTGCTTGTGTAGCGTCATGTCTTGTGTGTATGTGGAGAGAGGGGCCGCGCTGAGTGGCTCAGTCGGTTGGTGTTTGAAGGTGCTCAAATACGTCAGGCTCGTATCAGTAGATTTACTGGAACGCAAAAGAACTCCTGCGCAACTTCGTTAAGGCACCAGGACGTCTCCGAAAAACCTTAAAAGTAGTTAGTGGGACGTAAAGTCGATAAATTATTTATTATTGTATGTTGGGACAAACACGAACACCCAGACCCCAATCCAGAGGAATTAACCAGATTCCGTTAAAATCTTCTATCAGGTCGGGAATCAAACCCCAGGTTCGCTAAACTAAAGGCTAGTACACTGACCATTCAGCCAAAGAGCTAGGAATATTCAGGCATATTGAAATATTTCTAGGAATTGCGTCTTCTTATGTTCCTGGCCAATATATTAAGGGGGCACTGGGGATGGACTAGGCCAAGTTCTCTGGCAAGATGCCCTTCCCGACGCCCAACCTCTGTGTTCACTATCGCGTGTCTGTATGGCAGTTGATAGTGATATGTCTTGTTTGTATGTTAAAACCAACACTAAACATTCAGTCACCAAGCCAGAAAATTTATCAGACCACCCCCAGCACTGCCAGGAATGCAATTGCCATGTGTCCTTTGATTATCATCGTCACATTTTAACCTCCTTAAACTATTATAATTTCTACTCAGATATGTTGGGTTAGAGCCTCCGTGGCTCAGGCGACAGCGCGCCGGCGTCTCACCGCGGGGTTCCGCGGATCAAGTACCGATTCGCCATTTGAGATATGTGCTGGACAAAGTGGAGGCGGGACAGGTTTTTCACCGATTACTCCAGTTTTCTTTGTCATCTGTTAATCCAGCAACAGTCTCCAGTATCATTTCATTTCATACGTCAAACCACTTTCCGAAAGTCAAATGATTATAAATATGTGTTTCGTTCATGAACATTCATTAACGTCTGCTAATTTCAGAGGGCCCCCTGCCGTAACACAGAGCCTGCACTGCTAGGTAACATTGTCTGGCCGTCCATCCATACCTTACATCACAGCCTGCACGGTTGCTAGGTAACATTGTCTGGCCGTCCATCCATACCTTACATCACAGCCTGCACTGCTAGGTAACATTGTCTGGCCATCCATCCATACCTTACATCACAGCCTGCACGGTTGCTAGGTAACATTGTCTGGCCGTCCATCCATACCTTACATCACAGCCTGCACTGCTAGGTAACATTGTCTGGCCATCCATCCATACCTTACATCACAGCCTGCACGGCTGCTAGGTAACATTGTCTGGCCGTCCATTCATACTTTACATCACAGCCTGCACGGTTGCTAGGTAACATTGTCTGCCCGACATCCATACCTCACATCACAGCCTGCACGATTGCTAGGTAACATTACCTGGTCATCTATTCATACCTTACGTCACAGCCTGCACGATTGCTAGGTAACAATGTCTGGCCGAACATTCATACCTTACATCACAGCCTGCACGATTGCTAGGTAACAATGTCTGGCCGAACATTCATACCTTACATCACAGCCTGCACGGTTGCTAGGTAACATTGTCTGGTCGAACATCCATACCTTACTCCACAGCCTGCACGGTTGCTAGGTAACATTGTCTGATCGAACATCCATACCTTACATCACAGCCTGCACGGTTGCTAGGTAACATTGTCTGGTCGAACATCCATACCTTACATCACAGCCTGCACGGTTGCTAGGTAACATTGTCTGGTCGAACATCCATACCTTACTCCACAGCCTGCACGGTTGCTAGGTAACATTGTCTGGTCGAACATACATACCTTACATCACAGCCTGCACGGTTGCTAGGTAACATTGTCTGGTCGAACATACATACCTTACATCACAGCCTGCATGGTTGCTAGGTAACATTGTCTGGTCGAACATACATACCTTACATCACAGCCTGCACGCCTGATAGGGTAAGTGTACAGCCACTCAAATGAACAAAAATAACGAGTGCATGGTATAAAGTCAGACCGACCGCACGGTGTTTGTACTCTGCGCCACGGCAGCTGCCTCAGCCGAACTTAAGTCATGAGCGGCCGCCCTGTTTTAAGCGTGTACATGGTACAATCTTATATGAGACCATACCTTATAAAATTCGCTGGAAATGTCGTCCTTCCTGGGTTATTCCAGGCAAAGTATCTGCTAACCACATTCTGGCCGACGCGAATGAGTTCTGCCGCTGTAATGTTTCTGATTTCATTCGTAATGTTTTCTTTCAGTTCCTCCAAGGTGTGAGGATTTGTTCAGCTTATCATACACGCAATGATCACAACTTGTTAGATCTGGAGAACGAGCGGGAAATAGACTAGCACTGGTCACTCTGTCTGCAAACACTTCTGAGATTGTAAGACGTCAATCTTCTTCTGTATGAGCAGGGGATGAATCTCGTTGAAACCACCCACGCGATTTTTCTTCTTCCATTAAATGATGGAAAATCGGCGTCAAAATGTCATATTGGTACCCATGTGCATTTTCTGTCGTCTCGAAAAAAAAAAGCACTTGCACTAATAACACACTAAATACTAATCTTCCTATCATAATGAGGGACTTCATAAACACCATTAGGGTGGTTTTCCGTGGTTTCCCATTTTCACACCAGGCAAATGCTGGGGCTGTACCTTAATTAAGGCCACGGCCGCTTCCTTCCAACTCCTAGGCCTTTCCTATCCCATCGTCGCCATAAGACCTATCTGTGTCGGTGCGACGTAAAGCACTTAGCAAAAAAAAATTAACAGCTGAGATTCAGACTGGCGACTGATACTTGCCAGGTCGAATACGTGCAGGCTGCTTGCAAGGTCAAGAACTATGCGTGAGCCCCCCACAGTGCAGCTGCCGCAGCCCAGAGTACAAGCACTGTGCATTTGGTCTGGGTTTATATGGGAGACCCTGTATAAGTTCTTCGCAGATAGACTTCCCTCAGAAAGAAACCAACCTACTGGTATAACTTATGTTGCGGATATCCACAGTGTTTGTACCTGCAAGGAAGTTATATTTTGATAATAATTAAAAGTAGAAAAAGCAAAAGTCATCTCCGAACAGGCCATTAAGGTCCTATCCGTAACCTCGGCACTTGATGTGGTAGAGTGTTTAGCTCTACGCCCGGCCGCCTTTGCCCCCAGGAATTAACCTGGTACTCATTTTTGGTGTAGGCTGAGTTACCCTCAGGGCCAGTTGCAACTCCGGAAGTGGAAATCTCGTTTCTTAAATTTTTCAACTTCCCGTCGGGGAATCAAACCCACATCCTCCCAGGTGATCCGAGTGCCCCTTTACCACCTCGGTGAGGCAGCCCCTAATTAAAAGTAACTGATAAAATATTAAATGCGGGAAACATAAACTATTTTCTCATCCTTGTTTTGAACAACTGTATCTGCCCAGTAACATCAAGAATAAATCGTCTGAAGACTGAAGTAAAATCAGATATGAAGGCTCAGTAACAAAGCTTATGAAGTATATCAGTGAGGAGATGATCTAAAAGAAAACTTCAAGAAAATTCAAGTGACTCACTAGACAGCTATTAAAGCTGCTGCAGTTCAGATTGTCTGAAACTGTTAGCTTATATGTGTCACAAGAAGGGAACATCTAGAGGGAATTAAACAGTTGTAGACATTGATGTATCCTCCTCAAGGAGGAGAGTTAGTCTGGGACGGAACACGGGAAAGGTGGGACTCAGTGACGAGAACATGCCCAGAGAAGGTTGCTCCACTTTGTACAATTGGTCAGGAGGCGTCTGAATAGAACCACAAATATATGACGTAAGTCAGTATTTTCTGTCTAATCATAACACAGTTCCGTATAATTCACTCCTGACAATTTAAAGATGTGCTATCGGACAAATTTCCGACAACACGGCGTTGTTTAATAGAGACTGCTATTGAAGGAACGATATGTGAAAAGCTAGAAGCGTAGAAACGCATCCTCAAAAATGCAGAACACATTGTAGTAAACATTCATCTATTTAAAGGACGTTGCACAGTATGGATGGTCTTATTCTAAAGAGAACTAAGTGGCATTAAAAATATTTGGAGAAAAGTATGGGGAATTGCGACACATTTCTACAACTTACATACCTATTTTTACATAGTTGTAGTTGCAGAAGAACATACTTACTTTTAAGTGGTCCCCGGCTTCGACTCCTGGCCTGGAAAGTGAAAAAAAAGTCACCTCCATACAGGCCGTGACGGCCCTTGGAGTGGAAGGTAAAGGCTTCCACCATTGTTAACCTCGGCACGTGATGGGGTAAAGTGGTTAGCTCTACGCCCGGCCGCCTTTGCCCCCAGGAATTAACCTGGTACTCATTTTTTGTGTAGGTTGAGTGAACCTCAGGGCCATATGCACCTCCGGAAGTGCAAATCTCGTTTCTTAAATTTTACGTCTTCCTGACGGGGCTTCGAGCCCACGTCCTTCCGAGCGAACCGCGCACGCCTTTACCGCCTCGGACAGGCAGCCCTTTCCCGGCCGGGTTGGTTATTTTAATCTTAAATGGTTATTTCTCCTGGCTCGGGGACTAGGTATTTGTACTCTCCCCAACATCTCTGCAACTCACACACAATACAAAACACTATCCTCCAGTACAACAACACGCAGTATCCAACACATGGCAGATGCCGCCCACCTTTGTTGGAAGGTCTGCACCTTGAGTCCCGAACATGGCCCAGGACACTCCCGGCATTAAAAGCCATACGATAAATAAATAAATAAATTAATTAATTAATTAATAGGCAATAAAAATTGTTGTTTAGACAACCTTGAAATTTATATTTTTACAAACTCAAATGATTTTCTTCCATGGTCTAACGCAAATAAACATTAATAATGAAAAGTATACAATATTACTTTTTTTGAGTGGAGGTTGTCACTTCATAACACTGCCTTCGTACCTTGTAGCAGCTCCTCTGGCAATTTTCAGCTCTGTGTCATCTGGGGAGGTCTAATGAAGTCTGGGAATGTCTCTGGAGGTCGTGTACAATAAAAAGCAGTCGTTTTCAACCAGTCCCATACATGCTGAATGCAGTTCATGTCCGGTGAATTAGCTGGCTAATTCATGAAGTTCCTCATTCAAGCTCCTTGATGAGGGTGAGCGCTGTCTTCAACGAAAATGGATTCGGCACCAAGTTCATCTCTAAATGGTTGTACTAATGGTCGAAGTATCACTTCGGTATACAGCTGGGCAGTTAACGTCCCTCGAACTGGTGTCAAAGGTCTACGACGGCCATGGATAACGCCAGTTTGAAATATTACTCCACCACCCCCAAATACATGCACCTCTTGGACATGCTGCCCCTTTCAATCATCATCATGACCATCATCCCCATAGAAGTTTGCAATCCCCTCCCTGAGAGGAAGGGGCGGGACATCTGGAAGGTTACGCCTCCTCTCTGGCCAGGAGAGATGCGGGAATTCAACTGGATTGCGAAAAGGAGGAGGTAGGTAGATTTTATCTGAAGGTTTGGAGGAGGGCGGTTGTCGGTCTCTTGGCTAATCAATTATTTTACAATAGTGATTACAGAAAATTAATGAGATTAGCTTTATGGCTAGTATTTCTTCGACACCAACATAAGCATAAAGCATTGTATAGATAATCGTTGTTTGTTTATGAACATTACAAGTGCCATAACTTATTTGTACATGTCTGTAATCTAATGTACATTCCGCCGCGACCTTTACATATCCACACACTTGTTGTCGTGTATCTGGCCTAAGTGATATTCGTGTTTCATTCACAAACATGTCCGACTCGTTGGCTGAATGGTCAGCGTACTGGCCTTCGGTTCAGAGGGTCCCGGGTTCTATTCCCGGCCAGGTCGGGGATTTTAACCTTCATTGGTTAATTCCAATGGCCAGGGGGCTGGGTGTTTGTGCTGTCCCCAACATCCCTGCAACTCACACACCACACTATCCTCCACCACAATTACACGCAGTTACCTACATATGGCAGATGCCACCCACCCTTATCGGAGGGTCTGCCTTACAAGGGTTGCACTCGGCTAGAAATAGCCACACGAAATTATTTGTATTCACAAACATGACGCTGCGCCATCCATCCAAACTCCAATTAAAATGTCGGATGGCCCCCATCCTCCTCTCAATACGATCGCAGTTCCTTAGTGGAACACGTCGAATCTGTCGAAATGAATTTAAGTGGACTCTATGCAGCAGACTGGGCACAGTTTAGGCGGACACACCACACCCGTTTGTCCTCGGGAAGTCATTCTATAATTGTTCAGCAACCAAATTTGGTGTTCTCTGTGCTATTACGCGGATTGAACGATCTTGACGTGGCGTTACCACCCAAGGCGGGGGCCTTTGAAACGCCCAAAATCCCACGCGTTCAAGCTGAGGCGCAGAGGTTCTGTGCACAGTTCATCGGTGCGACTCTGCTTGGTTCGGACCAGCGTTTTGAATCGGGGCGACTCGGATAAGCTCGACTGAACTCTGCTCGGATTGTGGAGCACTGCAGAGCAAGTGAGGAAGGGGGAGACAGGCTGAGGGAATGAGAGAGGCACCGCTGATCACTCAAGATGGAGGAGTGGAGATCTGTACTCTGGGCAACCTAGCAAAGTCGTTTTTTGCACCTTGCGCCACGCAATACATCGGTGCATGCACCCTGAGAGGCCCTGCCCTAGGCCGATCTTCCCTTGGTCTTTCAGCCGAATCATTGGTCTCACGGTACTTTTCCCACGGTTTAGACGTGGGCCTTATGAAGACTGATACTGCTGTCCACCCTGAATCATTGCCATAATTCTGGCTCGGGAAATACGCAATGCACATGAGACGAGGTGAAGCTCGTATTGCACTGCATTATCTTCACCTGAAATGGCATAGCTCACTCCAGGCTCAACACAGACCACAGTCAACACATAATTGTGCGTAGAGTGCTCTCTACCACTTACAACTGGATACAACCACTTCACGTACCTGACCCCAAACTTTTCTTGAGGTGTATATTTTAAAATGAAATCCTAACATATCAAAATCAGTCAACATTGTTCTGCATTTAGGGCAGTCGCCCGGATGGTAGATTCCCAATCTGTTGCTTTCCTACGCTTTTCTTAAATGATAGTAAAGAATTTGGAAATTTATTGTACATTTCACTTGGCAAATTATTCCAATCCCTAACTACTCTTCTTATAAACGAGCATTTGCCCCTGTTTGTACTCTTAAATTCCATCTTTATCTTCGTATTGTGATCTTTCCTACTTTTTAAAACACCACTGAAACTTACTCGTCTAAAAATGTCATTCCGCGGGATCTCTCCATTGACAGCTCGGAACATACCACTTAGTCGAGAAGCTCGTCTCCTTTCTATCAAGTCCTTCCAGCCCAAACTTTGCAACATTTTCGTAATGCTACTCTTTAGTCGGAAATCACCCAGAACAAATCGAACTACTTTTCTTTGGATTTCCTGCATTTCTCGAATCAAGTAACCTGGCGAGGGTTCTATAGCGGCCTTACCAGAACTTACACTCCCTCTCTTGTTTTGTGACGATCTTCATTATTACTACTGGCGGCCTCACTTGGCTTGAGTAAGAATAAAGTTATGTACGTGTTGCGGACGTGATTTCCAAATTTTAACTTCGAAAACAAAGGTAAATTTGACGCAGGAAACGTTTTCCCTACTGAATGATAAAATGCAATAAGTAATCTATAGGTCAAAAATGGATTAACCCATTTTCTCAAAATTTTGCGGGATGATTTTTCTTAAGACTATGTATTAGTGGTTAAAATTCCGTGAACACTGTGCACTGGAGGCCATAATTCTGGAAAAGTTGAAAACAAAAATTATGGATATTTTCATTCTTCAAGCTTTCTATTTATTTTTACTAATTTGAAATTGCTTCAAGGACATAGTAAGTAATAATCATTCTTCATGGAAATAAGTTCATTTTATTTTAAACAAAGTTCTTTATAAACCTAATAACAGTGAAAATACACGTAATGCTAAACAAGATTTTATGGCATGTTCTTTGTATTCTCTTCTTAGTAAGGTAATGTCAAATCTTTGTCGGATAAACTTTTCTTTTTTTTTACAATCTGTTTTACGTCGCATCGACACAGATAGGTCTTATGGCGACGATGGGGTGGGAAAGGCCTAGGAGGGCGAAGGAAGTAGCCGTGGCCTTAATTAAGGTACAGCCCCAGCATTTGCCTGGTGTGAAAATGCGGAAACAACGGAAAACCATATTCAGGGCTGCCGACAGTGGGGTTCGAACTCATTATCTCCCGAATTCTGGAATACTGACCGCACTTAAGCGACTGCAGTTACCGAGCACGGTCACCTTAATTATCAACAGTCCCAGATTTATTACTTTTACATTATTTTACTTGTTTTCATGCTATCTATATTTGAGAAATTACTTTCTCCTGGATGATCTAATTTCCTTAGGAAAGTTTCGCAGAAACATCAGTTCTGATATGCTTGCAAACTTCCTGGATTTCTGCAGAGGAATTCTTGCGATCTCTGGATGATAATCTGCAAATAGCCCTCACATCCCTTGAGACTTACTTTAGGATATCTGTCAGTTCTTGGAGTTGTTTTGTAACATTTGCTAAACTTGTATTTTGGCATACTTTTATAACAACAAGCACTGCACCATCACTAATTATCTTGTAAATCTCCTTGTATGTGTAGCATTTTTCATTAACCTATAGTCATTTCAGATACCACAGATTTTACACCAAATTATCTTAATAAAGATCAAAATTAGCTTCTCAATGACTAAATGATGTTCATCTACTAATAAGTGTACATGTTGTGGTAATACAGTGCAAATGCAAAAGTTCAAGAATTATGGCCCCCAGTGTAGAAGCTCAACATTTTATTCATGGCATCGCTATAGTTATCATTCAGTGTTATTAACTCATATTCATATGCGAAAATATCTAGGAAATCAAATAAGTGCAACAAAGGAATCTGGAGTATAAACACTTGGCCTCACCTGTCTGCATGTTATAGTATAATATTTTTATTTTTTCTCCCAGCCCACACGAGCAACATTTCTACCCTCCTCCCAACTTCAATAACATATTTTCGTTTCCCATTCTGCTCTCGCCGGGATTTAAGAGTCGAGTGCCTGCATCCCGGTGATACCAGCAGTCGCGTGTCAAACTCAATTCCAGTTTGCATTCACGCCGCACGAAATATCAACAAATACTCGTCCTTCATCGTCCCACTTGTGCCGAGTGTCACGGAGACGTGGCCAAGTCTGCCCCAACAAGTGCTATCTTGACGGATGGTGAGTCCTCGCGTCAAACAAGCTTCAAACTTGAATACTTCAAACTTCGCTCTCGGGAAAGTTTTCTGCGTCAAAAATTATTGATAAGCTTATCCGAGCGTGCGGCATTGAGTGGTTATGAAGAAAACTTGGAAATTTACGTGGGAGCCGATAATATGTATTGTGTAATGTCACAGGATGGTAAAGGCCTAATTAAGTTTGTCAAGTGAATGGAATGTAGCGATACGAATTCAGTGAGCTCAAAGTTGAGGTCAGCTGCCTAAAAGATGGTTTTAGAGAGCATCTGGATGAAAAACAAGCAAAGTCATCTCCGTACAGACCATGAAGGCTATTGGAGGGGTGGAAAGTAAAGGCTTCCACTATCCGTAACCACGGCTCTAAGTGGGATATTGTGACTATCTCTAAGCCCGGCCACATTTGCCTTAAGGATTTTTTTTTTACTAGGGGCTTTACGTCGCACCGACACAGATAGGTCTTATGGCGACGATGGGATAGGATAGGCCTAGGAGTTGGAAGGAAGCGGCCGTGGCCTTAATTAAGGTACAGCCCCAGCATTTGCCTGGTGTGAAAATGGGAAACCACGGAAAACCATCTTCAGGGCTGCCGACAGTGGGATTCGAACCCCCTATCCCCCGGATGCAAGCTCACAGCCGCACGCCTCTACGCTCACGGCCAACTCGCCCGGTCCTTAAGGAATTAACCTGGCACTTACTCAATAGTAATGGAGTAGTCCCATGCCAACGCTTCTTCCATTCTTAACTCTGACTCTTACATTGTGACAGATCAAATACAAGATCTTCCTGATGGTATCATATATTTCAGCATCACCTGATCAATTGTGATAGTCCACCTCCGTTTAAGTATGGTAAAGGTTCGTAGTACATTGCTATCTGTAATATCGCGACAAATTCTTTGAGAGTAAATCACGACGTCACGGAGTGTGAGAAGAGCAGGGGTTGTGCAACAATGTGTAGGGGAAGAACTAACCCTTAAGTGGGCGTAACAGCGCCTGCTGCGAGTAACTACTGCTACTGAAATGTTTTCATTCCTTCCCTCAAGGGGGAGGCGGGCCCCTAGATGGTAACACCGTCTCTCGAGCCAGGGATATGTTATACGGTGAAGGAGATGTTCATAGAAGGTGAGGTGGTTGGCGGCCGTGTCCTGTACCAGGAACTGTCTCGGCATTAGACTTAGTGCAGGAGAATAGAAAAACCTCGGAAAACCATTCTTAGGACAGTCAACGGTGAGGACCGACCTCCCGAGTGCTGGGCCGTAGAGTTACAGAAGAGCCGTGGCCACCCCTCCTTTGCTCGGTCGGTCGATCGGAGTGCAGAGCTGTCGAATCACGGACCAGCCGTGACCTATTGCGAGTAACAACTGTGATGTCCAGTTCACTTTTCACTCACTACAGCTTTCTATACATTTAAAAGATGTACTTGTCACACCCTTAGGTCACTTCACTTACCCTTCTCTATTGGAGAGTAGGATAAAGGGATGTATACTCGTGATACAGGTAAATCTTTGAATAAGTATTGTGGGTCCTCTGGAGCGCGATTTACAGTGCCAATGGAAGTAGTTTGGGAGCGTGGGTTAGCAACCACGGGGCCCTTAGCTGATTCCTGGCATTGCTTCCGCTTACTTGTGCTAGGGTCCTCAATTTCATTTATCCCATCCGACTTCCCTTGGTCAACTCTTGTTATTTTCTGACCCCGACGCTATTACGTTTCCAAGGGCTTGGGAGTCTTTCCTTTTCACGTTCTTCGTGGCCCTTGTCTTTCTCTGGCCGATACCCCCATTTTTCGAAATATCGGATCACTTCCATTTTTTCTCTCTGATTAGTGTTGTATAGAGGATGGTTACCCAGTTGTACTTCCTCTTAAAAATAATTACCGCCACCATCACCACTGGAAGTAGCTAGAGACATCTGTTGATAACTCAGGGATCTAGTAGTAAATATGAAATGCTTAGTCTTTAACAGGGAAGTTCATGAAACTTATTCAAAGATTTATCACGAACCTACCTCTGTCGCGAATATACCACATTTGTTACCACGCATCCATCTTTCAGCCAGAACCTATGAACATCCTTCGTACCGACATTGGATAATTAGCTCGAACTCTAGGGACACAGCTCGAAGAAGAGACCTGCATTTTAAATTCAAAGGCTGCACACCTAACTGTATAGTTAACAAGCAGAATTGGAGTGAACTACAGGGAAGCTAACGAAATTAAGTTTGTCGTCAAGAATAAGCGAACAGATAGACCAAAGTCATTAGGAGCGCGAATTCCAATTAGGAAGTACAACAGTATCTTCCGTTGTCCTCCCTGACGCGAAGACTTCAACTTCGGTTAACAAGCTAGGGTTGTCTGCCATACCTTTGGCTAGCACGGAGAGAAGCTAGACATCTCTGAAAGAGCGACGTAACAGGTAAAGTGGAACAGTTCGCATACCGTATCTCCCAGGAGCTTACAAGAAAATGGCATGACTGCAAGACGACAATCGAGTCTAGCATTACGTCCACTGACGTAACTAATAACAATCAAACATGTTTTATTTGCGTCCTTAACAGGGATAATTCACAATTGTAGGAGATGGTAACAGAATAATTTATGTTGCATAACAAGTACAGAACTTCTACTACGAATGCTACTACCTCCTAGACGGTAATGCTGTCTCTCAGGCCAGCGAGATTTGATTCGTGAAGGAAATGTTCGGAGAAGATGACAGAGTTTGCCGTCGTGGTCTATAGTAGGATATGACCCGGCATTCATCTTAGTGCAGAAGATTGAAAAACCAGCACAGGTGACGGTGGGGACCAGCACATCTCCGTCTGCCGAATACAGAGATGTAGAGCTACGGTGCACTCGAGACCACCAGCATGACAGAAGCCAGTTCTGCATCCACCGACCAAAAGGTGGGAAACCTCTAGTGGAAATATAAAGAAAAGTTTGTAAGTCTAAAATCGAGGAAGGGCTGGCAGCTGGTGTACTCGTAGCCCATAGTTGGCTGTATCGCATTAAGAAGAAGAAGAAGAGGAAGAGGAAGAAGAAGAAGAAGAAGAACCCACTAGTGTCATCATCCCAAGGTGGTGCAGCTCCTTCCAGGTACACCCGCAATAGAGGTAAGTTGCATGTACCATTTAGCCACATACCAGTCCTGCCATTCTTAAGTTCCTGGTAGTCCCGGGAATCGAACCCGGACCTCCGAGGATGGCAGCTAATAGAGATAACCATTACGCTATGGAGACAAAATAATAATAAGAAGAAAAAGATGGTCTCAGGCTTCTTAAGTGTGACTATCTTGATTGTCTGCCAACCAAAATCGACATTTCAATAATGTAATTTGCTTTGCGTCCCACTAACTACTTTTACGGTATAAGGAGACGCCGAGTTGCCAGAATTTTGTTCCTCAGGAGTTCTTTTATGTGCCAGTAAATCAACTGACACTAGGCTGATATATTTGAGCAATTCGACATTCCGATTGCGCTGCTCTCTAACTGTGGAAGAAGAACTCTAGTGGCCGTTTCTTATGGATGTGGTAATTTCAATTTTTCCGGGTGACACTGTGATGCCAACATGACATTGAGTGCCAACATTGTTGACCGCCTTCAAAAAGCAACTCCCTTAGCCTGAATCGCCTCCTTAGCCTGAATCGCCTCCGTGAACTTGGTGTAGAATCGGTCACTCTGTCACTGGTCCACCGAGGCAGCAATGCCAGTGATACATTGCAAAACTCAGTCGAGTCGCAGGTTATTCCCTGCAACGTGTCCGGACGAGTGGATGATGCAACAGCTGCCTGCCCCATACAGCTTGCCCGGTGATATCATTGTCTCAGCTAGTCTGCGATACGCTTCCGTACAGCGTACAGTGTGATTACTTCTTATACAACAATAATTGATAGATTTAGTGCAGTTTATGGATGATGAGTTAAGCATTTAACGGTGCGTTTTCGTGTACTCTTAATTTTTAAATGCAATTCGCATTGAAATTTTGAAGATTCATGAGGTTGAATTGCAAAGACTGAACCGGAATTCATTCACACGCTAAAACGCTTGCTTACAGACTGCGGGAGAGCATCTTCAACATTTTCTGTAATGGAGTAAATTTCGTTGGTTTTTATATTTTTTCAATCCGATTATCCATTCTTCGAAACAGATGGATTCCTACGGTTGTACGAGGAAAGTGTGACGGCGACCACCCACTCGATTGCGGACACACGGCATGCAGGTAGGACGGCAACACTTGTGTAACTCGCCCTGTAGTATGGTCTGGTTGAACAACAGGCTTCATATCCCGCTATATAAGTCAATGATTGCAATAAATAAATAAATAAATAAATAAATAAATAAATAAATAAATAAATAAATAAATAAATAAATAAATAAATAAATAAATAAATAAATAAATAAATAATGAATATACAAACAAAGAAAGAAACTTTCTTCTGCTTATTCCAAGTATATCTGAAGTGAATATGGCCACCATGGTCCAGTGTTTTGTCTGAACGGTCAGCGTTGAGATCTGCGGTTAACTGCACCAACTGAATTCCTCTAGATCAAGGACTGGATGTTCGTTCCATCTCTCCTCTTCATATTCAGACAACAAGCCACATTACCAACACCACAGAAACACGCAATAATGATTACATCCCTCCACTCAGGGTTGGTGTCAGAAAGAGCATCCTGATGTACAACAGGGTCAAGTACAACACAGTATGCAAACGCAGCCCCAAGGACGTGAGAAAATCTGTAGTAGTAGTAGTAGTAGTAGAACCGCCCTGTCTCATTCTCCGGTTGACTGATGACTTGACGTAGAGAGGCAAAAGGGAGGGTAAATAATAATAATAATAATAATAATAATAATAATAATAATAATAATAATAATAATAGAAATAATAATAATAATAATAATAATCATAATAATCATAATAATAATCACAATAATAATAATAATAATATGCAACTTCGGATGCTGTTCCTGACCTAATGCGATTTCCCTGGTGAAAATTTCATTTTGTGGATCGACCGGACTCGCATCTCAGCCTTCCAAATGGAAAGCCAGTGAAACCACTGCTCCAACCACGTCCGAACAACTAAATAAATAAATAAATAAATAAATAAATATATAAATAAATAAAGGGCGGAGTATAAATTGTAAGAAAGCAAAGGAAAGAATAAAGGGACGCATTTCCTCGCTACTTTATTGGAGTGCTGTGAAGATGTACGAGGCCAGCCGACAGAATGTGACGTTTATAGAGACAGAGGTGAGTAGCGTCCGATTGGATTACTACCTCCACTTTCCTCTCCATGCACACTCTGTGTACAATCCTCAAGAAATTATGGAAGTTCTAAGAGATCGTGCATTGTACTCATGTATCTTCCTCTTCTCCTCAGCATTAAATCTCACCAGATTGTACACTCTGAAAGGAGGGAATAAAATAATACATGCTGTGAAATTCAAGGGCGTCCGGCCTCACCTCTTACCCAGATGCCCCAGGTTCGATTCCAGGACAGGTTAGGGAATTTCACCTGAATCTGCGGGGATAGTTCGAGATTCACTCAGTCTAGGTAAGAACAAATCAAAAGCGGTTGAATATTGGGATTGTGGCCCCGATGTAGAAAGTTAAGAAAAATGTACGATGGGATTCGGCATGTTTCTCGCCATAAGGAATGTTCTTAATATATCCCCATTGAAGTGAGATCAGGGCGTCTAGGGTGCCAGGGAATAGGGCCACCTCTATCAATCAAACCATTACGAATGCAAGCATTCAGTACGTTGCGTACGTTCTCCGGCGCATCTCAACAAATGTTAGTTTTTTTCTAAAGTTACTGTTGATTTGAGCTCCGTAAGCCAATACAAGCACTGAGCGTTCTGCTGGGTGGTCCACATCGCACTGGTCTGGCTACCCGGGACACGTACAGATGCGCTATTTCTTTGCGAGGGTTATATCACCCAGTCAAGGCCAAGGTTAGCTATTAGTACAGCGGATACTAGCAAGTGTTTAAAAAATTTCCCTTCTTTCAGTTTAAGGCCATATCACCCCCAATGTTTGAAACATAGGTGATCGTAAAAAGCAGTATATGTCATTTTTGAACAGTTTTTAGATTGACTGGTATTTCTGGATATATTTGGAATTGTATGAAAAATTTAACCATCGCAAATATGTGTTATTATTCCTCGAACGGTAACAACAATTTTGAAACATTAAAGATCAGAAATAATATTTTACACAACTTCCGTCAAATATAGTATTTCGATAGAATTCATATTATTGGAGAAATTTGATATTTTCTGTTTTGGTCCCCTATGACACTGTACAGAATCAGATAATGTATACCCTAGTGAACATCCTGGATGTCTCTGAACTTACATACTGAATTTTGTGCCGTTTTCCTATGAAGTCGCCACAGTCAGTGAAACAAACAGACAGGCAGAGTGAATTGTATTCGTTATCGACTTTTGTTTATCTAAGTCGAGATCAGAGTGAAGTAACAGGGTAAGACTCAAAGTGTAAAGATAATATCTTAACGTTATTTATGTGGATTTTTGTGTCGTTAACTACACCGTGCCCATTGAGGGACTGCAAAATCTCTTGGACAACGACTTTGATAACACATTAAAGTAAAAAAAATTGAAAAGAAACACATTGTCATAAAAAAACATGAAGTGCCACTCGTTCAACCTGTTGAGAGAGTAATTAAGTTCATCTGCTTGGGGGTTACCTTAACTGAAGATTGGGATCAGTCTTTAGAAATCAGTTGCCGCATAGAACGCGCAAGAAACACCTTCTTTAAGATGAGGGAAAAGGTTACAGAGTCACGACCTCAACCTAAGCTTGAAGAAGCGAATAGTGAGGTGTTACGTCTACTCTGCACTTCTTTACGGTGAAGAAGCTTGGACACAAACCGATGCCATGGAGAAGAAAATCCAAGCCTTCAAAATGTAGATCTACAGGCACCTGGTCAAGAATACGTAGGTCCAATATATGTCATACGAAGAAGTTCTTCGACGTATGTGTTGTCAGCCTGAACTCTGAACTCTTGCTTACCGTTAAGAAGAGGAAATTGAAGTGTATAGTCCATATAATGCGAAACGAGTCTAAATTTTGCCTCCTACAGCTCCTCTTGCAAGGTCAGTTTGACGGAAGAAGAGGACTTGGGAGGTGGGGGTTTTCTTGTTTGGATAAGATAGTGCTAAATGACGTCGTACCAAAATAAAAGTCGCCATCTTTATCTCCGACATCCGTAACGGATAAGGGGCCAAGAAGTATAACAAGAACAATGATTAGAATAAGAAGATGATTTTTGTATGATCCCAGTGCCCAGAGCAGTGATGGTGGTAGTGCTTATTGTTTGAAGGGGAAGTAAAATATTAAACACACTTTCCCTCTTAAATACACCATGAGAATAAATAACGAGATCCGACCGCTTGAAGAATGAAGGTTTGTTGGGGCATGGTAGCCGAGTGGCACTGTGATGAGTTCACTCAGCTACTCTGGCTCCACTACCATATATGCCTAAAGACGTATTAATTGAAGTTCATATGAGATGTTTAAGGGTGTTTCTGGGATGCTGGACAAGCTTCATCCCAACAAATTGCCAGTGCATGGTTGAGTGAAAGACTCTGGCGCCTTGCAGGTGGACTATGTGTTGACACATATGCTCTATAAACACAGCCGTAAGCTCTTCTCACTACAGTAGAGACACGTATCTTGCAAGCAGACGCAGTAACATGTAGTTCTCGCTAACACAAACAGTTCACATATAACTTAGACTTGTGTATAGCAGGTTTCAGTATAGTAAAACTGTCTAATATTTTCATTCGCTTATGGGTGCATTATTTCTCGATTGGCGTTATTAAAATAAATCAGAAGAATATGTAAAAAGTTTAAGGCCATACTCGAATTCGAATACCAGGAAATGTCACCTAGAACCTGAGTGAATATTTTCTTTGAATACTTACATTTCATAACACATATTTCGTCGGACTCGATGTCTCTGATATTCTCTAGGTCTGTAAGAGTTACGAATTTCTAAATATTACAAAACCAGTCGAAAATTATAGATACTTCTAGAGAACAATAGCCTTTTGTCCTGCAAGTCGTCACTGGTTCTGTAACCAAGAACATTTATCAGATGTAGAATTAGATCAGCCTCTCTCTGAGATAACAAATGAAATGTTGTACCAGTTTCCTTTGTGTTTTGTATATACAGTTTACACGAGATGGGATACGTTCCTCCATATTTCATTAACCATGAGATGACTAAGTGAGTCACCATGGCTCAGGCGGTAGCGCATCGGCCTCTCACCGATGGATGCCGTGGTTCAAATCCCGGTCACTCCATGTGAGATTTGTGCTGGACAAAGCGGAGGCGGGACAGGTTTTTCTCCGGGTACTCCGGTTTTCCCTGTCATCTTTCATTCCAGCAACATACTCCATTCTCATTTCACAGCATCTATCAGTCATTAATAAATCACTTTGTGAGTGGCGACCCCATCGTACTGACAGCCCATATATATTCCATACATTACATCCCTGGCTCGGTCAATGATCGGAAAACAGGTTGTAGGTTTTCGTGACTAAATTACTTGTCGAAGTCAGTTACTTTCCAGTCGGTAGTTCTATTAGAAGATAGCACAAATAACGCATTTCCGTAGCGCTGTACTAAGCCTCGAAATGAACAGGACAATAAGAAGTCCAAGTTCGTCATATCGTCGTTCAACTGCGAAAATCGCTGTGTAAAATATTTCAGCTTAGTGCCCGGTAAGGTTCAATCATCTAAGATGCGATACTGTGCGAGTAATTTCAAAGAATTCTCGCTCGTATGATATATGTGGTGCGGGTCAGTATTTCTCCCACAATATTATCAAACAGCGGCTTTCGCAGGCGCAACAACGATGTGTAATTCGGGTGGAAAAAGCTTCTCAAAGTATCCAGGCGCAGCTGAGACGAACATGTCCAACGATGTCATAGATGGTTAAAAAACCAAAATATAACAAGAAGATATGTTCACTGCCTTCCATAGAACACACAGCCTGTTCAAAATAAAGGCTTTTACACGATCTATATTCATGGAGAATACGACACAAGACATATAAATCGAACCATTACCAGTTATTACTACTGCCAAATCATTCTCAATACTCAGCTGAATACATATAACTTAACCATCCATACCTTGCTATAAGTTTTCCCTGGGGTATGTTTCCTTTCAGTAATTGCTTTGTTTCCATCCATATATCGCGTATTATTCATTTCACACATGCCTCATTACTTACCATTCTGCGCAATATTTCAATTAAATCATAGCAAACACTTCCATATCATCCTAAATAACCTTCATTTCCACTCATATTCAACTCACTTAACATTCATATATAATACATTTAACCTCCAATAACCATCAAATACATTGAGACATCACATTCGTTTCACGCAGAATTCCTTTCTTAATACTCAACTTATCGTAAATACGACGCATAACCCCACATACGGTATCTATTCTTCATACATTACCATACAGCAAATAATATGTTGACTTTAATTAAACACTTCCAAATACGCGTCCTACTATGACGTAATCTAGGTTTGGATAGCACTATGTCATTCACAGATCTTTTAAACTAACTGGCACACTTTGAAATCAGCTGTTTTACTATGTCACTTTTTAATCGTATGCTCACTCATTGATTGAAATTATACAATAATACTTAACCAGTATATCATGAGATATCGTCTTAATTCCACATTGACTTAATATATTAATAGCATCTTAAATATATCGCACTTCACTTCCTTATATCATTTGCACACTTAATTATTTCATGCTTGGGCTATTCAGTTCTACAGCACACACCATGAATACGTTAAATAAAGAACTATTCTACTTATTACTACCACTCAGCTCGTCATTCGACATCTCGGGCCTTAGTTGCTCCTCTCCGTCTGCTCCATGGCTGGATCTTAGGTCATGGTTCGACGACTGGTCGGATCCTTCATCTCCAGTGGCTCTGGTTGCGTGACCTCCATCTCTCGTGTCGGGTTGTCTTAACTGCCAGGGTGACATCTCTCTCCAGGTTGGTCCATACCGGTTTAGTAAGCCATCATTTTCCTCAGAAGTACTGTAGGCAATATCGAATATTTCTGAAAAATACATATTCATTTTGGATTTCTGATATCTTAAAATTTCTGTTGATATCTATACATTCTAGCTTTCTTCTGTAGATTATTTTTTTAAATTCTTGAGGTCTGCGTATGGGTAAATCGTCTCGTCTTTTTGAAATATACGGAGTTAGCTTATTTGATTTTGGAAATTATTATTTCTCTATTTATAATATCTCCGCTATTATTTTCTCCAGTTGCAGTTCCAGTTTCTGCTCTCGTGTATCACCAGATCTTATGCTTTCAGATGATCAGCATATATATCTGAACGAAGTTTTCAAACTTCGCCGGGTTCTTATCCTCCTCACTGTATTTTATATATTAATACGCTCTTCTCTTCGATATTAATGTCGTTTCAGCGTAATATCCGCGTTAGAAAATGTTCAATCTTCTAAATTCTTCAGAGCACTATCCATCACCTCTTGTCCTTGCGAGATTAAATTTTTCAAGTCAGTTTTTCTAATAATCCCTTCGATTCTTCTTATTTAAAAAAAAAACAATTCAGTCGATTCTACTCTGTCGCACATTGCCTTCGTAACATCGTAGTTCCGAACCAGTCATGGCCTTCTAAATATGCTTAAACGTCGATATCTTGCTATATATTCCTGTGTCTTGGGTGGTCTCTACCTTCCGTAGGCGCCATTTTGGAACACGTCCAAGAAATGCATTGGGTACAGTAGTGTGCACAATTAGAAAATTAGAGATGTTTCAGTGGTGAAAAATTAACTACTGTATTTCCATTGCATGACATCACTATTCGTTTTCCATAAAGTGAAGTTAGCTAAAAGATAGGCTACATCGTTAGTAATCACGTTCTTTGTTCTGCAGGCGGATAGTGCGCTTCTACTTGTGTTCCTCTGAGAGTGTTTCCTTCCGGTGTGGTCCAGTGGCATTGCGGTGGCTCCACAAATCCCGCTGCGCATACATTAGGGCTGGACCGAGTCAACCGAACCGTCATCCTGCTCTTCCCCCAGGGTACTTACAGCTCGCATTTCCTTTCTTTATCTACTCAGCGATAAAGCGCACAACGTGAAATATGCAGGAACACCACGTGCGCCTCGATGGAGTGAGGTATTTCTCATTAAGGGTTCCCTTATTTCACACAATTAAATTTCATGTTTTATAAATCAGCCATTTCGACAACGAACATTTAGATGATTTGATTCCGTATTTGCAAAGCTATAGTTGTTGAGCATATCTAGATCAGTGGTACCAACAGTATGGCAGTACAATAGCCTGATGTACGACTCGTTGGCTGAACGGTCAGCGTATTGGGCTTAGGTTCAGAGGGACCCGGGTTCGATTCCCGGCCGGGTCGGGGATTTTAACCTTAATTGGTTAATTCTAATGGCACGGGGGCTGGGTGTATGTGTTGTCTTCATCATAATTTCATCCTCGCCACGACGAGCAGGTCGCCTAAGGGAGTCAAATGGAAAGACCTGCACATGGCGAGCCGAACCCATCCTGGGATATCCCGGCACTAAAAGCCATACGACATTTCATAGCCTGATGATAACTGCAGCTTGCTTGTTCGTTTTAATGGTGTGCCTGTCTGGAATTGATAGAGATATTTTCATATAAGTAGCTTGCAATAATAATAAAATAATAATAATTATAATCCTTATTTCTAAGCATTAATTCAATAGGTGAGAGTGGAAACTTATTTCAGTTAGCCCACCCGGTGGCTATGATCGTTAAAGCGTGCCTTGACACAGTGGTTAGCAATTTTGAGTCCCGTTGGTCAAAAAAAAAAAATAACCATCATAATGTTGGCTGGCAGGGTGGGAGAAGTGGTGGTATATAATTTACAATCACTAAATTGCGTGCCAAAAGCCTGGATTGAATACCAATCCTCTCCGTAGTGCTCCTATGGACTGAGGACATATTACGCTGTTGATAGTGATTCGTCTGTCGGATGGATATTAAAAGCCTTGAGCAGATATCTTAGTGTTATTCGACGGACGTAAGCTATGTGTCGCCACAGATCATCGTCATAATCATCAGACCTAGATGCACAGATCGCCTCGCAGCGTCGGTTAGAAAGAACTTCACTAGATCTCATCGGAGGCCACACGAAATCAACATCATTATCATCCTGCAATCAATGAGTACTGTCACATTAATATCCCAGTGTAAATGTCTAATTATTCTACTAAAATTTTCATCTACTTCGGTGTTTCTGTCGTTAGAGGAAGCCTGTACAGCATTCATTACACCTTCATATCGATATATCTCTGAGGTGAAGAGCCATAACAACATTCTTAATGATCTTGAGCTTCTGATATCGTACAATGTAGCATTTCCTAGCTTTCTTCACATCTATTGTAAAAAAAAGAAAGAAGTATATCTCATATCGCTTAGTGGTATAGACAAAAATATCGATTGATAGCCGACAAATTGTGTGTTAAAATGAAGTAAAATGTTTTCGTTTTTAATAACTGTAGGATTTTCAGTCCGCCGAAATTAATTTGAAAAAATAAATTTATAAAGTGTCTGAAGGAGAAAACATATGGTAAGAGTATTACATCTGAAAAAGAGACAAAGGAGGATGTCATTATGATAAGTTTCAGATTTCAAGTTCGTAAACATTTAAACATAAATAAACATAAATATTTATCTCTAAATATTTGAGTGTGACTTGATAGAATCTGATAATGTTATTTCAAGAACGAAACAAATCCTTCTTCTTCTTGTTTTCTTGAGGCCACTTAGGCCACGTGGTTCCTAACTCTTAGCCCAGTGTTCCTTCATCTTTGCGCTGTGGGTTGCTTTCCTCTCCTGATTCCACTTCACTCCAACTTCAGGACGCAGCTGAGAGTCACTGGAGAGTGTCGGAAGTTCTGATCAGCATTCTAAATTCATCCATGTTGAATACAATTTTGGAATCAGATTTTCAAAATTCTAAGCATTTTGGAACCAGCTTCGTCCATTTAGCCTTTGGCCCCTTCCCTCTAGAATGAGTGAAGAATTTTGGGGTCAGTCTCTTGTTGTTCATTCCGACTATGTGACCGTAGAAGATAAGTCTCCTCTTTCTTATGGCTGACGGCATGCTCTTTGAATGTACACTAGTGTCCAATAGTTAAGCATAATCATTAAACGAGTCCTAAACGCACGGTAGGAATATCAGACGGATTGCTGAACAAACGGAAGCTGACTCAGACACCATATGTCACACAACTTGTCCAAAAACACAGTGTCAGAAAGGTTCTGATAGCTAAGGTACGCCTTTGACAACAACTAACAAAACTTGGCAATGCCTTCCACAATAAAATATGCTGTTGATAGGATGTACGGTTACCCCTAACAGCCACACATGCGTCGCAGTGACGCAACATGCTCTCTATCAGATGGTCCAAGAGCTCTTGTGGCAACGCAAAGGTCTTGGAGGGTCCTTGGTGGAGGCTGTCGGGATGCAATTTGCCTCCCAAATGCATCCCAGGCATGTTCCATAGGATTCAGATCCGCAGACCTCGCTGGCCAGTCCATGCGATGAATGTCTTCCCCAGCCAGAAATTCGCCCACTAGAGCATCGCGCTGTGGTGGGGCATTATCGTCCATTAACAGGAAGTCTGGACCAACCACGCTTTAAAGAGTCGAACATGTGGTCTCAGTACCTCATCTCTGTATCTCCGAGCATTAACAGTGTTCCTCGGACCACCCATGAAGATGTGCAGGTCCGTACGGCCATTCCACATGATGCCGCTCCACACCATGACGCCACCACCTTACTGGTCCCGTTTCACGATGTTCCTGTGGTTGTATCGGCTACCAGGTTCTCTCCAGAGTAATGTGCGATGAGAATTGTTCTGAAAACTGAAGAGGGATTCATCTGTGAAGAGCACATGTCTCCATTCATTCATAGTCCAGTTTCTATGTTGACGGCTCCAGATTAAACGGCCCCTTCTCTGTGCTGGAGTGAGCGGGACGCACACCGCTGGACGTCGGGCAAACAGCCCTGCTGTTCTGAGCCTCCGGTACACAGTTTGTCGGGAAACGGCAACCCCTGAGATGGCTACAAGCTCCGCCGACAATTGTCTTGCAGGTACACTCCGACTTCGTCGGGCGGTTAAGGCCGGATATCGGTCTTGCTGTGGGGTGGTTACCCTCGGCCGACCTGGTACTGGCCTACGACTAACATCTCCTGTGTCTCAAAATCGTCCCCAAAGCCTGGAAATGAGACTTTGTGGCACATTCAAGGATACGGGGACTTCGGTTTGTGTCTGGCCTGTTTCCAGTCGGCCGAGTATTCTACCCTGCTAAACGGGGTCCAAATGATGTCGTTGTACCATTATGTTGTCACGTTCACCACGAGGCTACACTCCGCACACTATAACATGGCAAACACGACTGAGGGAAAATTGGGCGCAGGCACTGGCTGTGTTTACCTTGCGGTTACGCCGCTAGTCAAAGCAGGGAACACTCCTTTCCTGTACAGAGCGAACTCGAAATGTTGAAAGGTGCATATGTCGCGCGATTTACGGTCTATTTTCTGTTGTCCTGCTTACTCGTAACTAAAGCTGAACTGTTGGACACTACTGAAGGTAAAACTCATTATTGTGCCTACTTTTGTATTCGCCTCCTTCTTGGGGCCCACGATTTTTCTCAGGATTCTTCGTTCCTTCAGTTCCAAATTCCTGCGTTGTACCTTTTTGATTATGTTTGCTCATTCTGTGATATACAGTACCGAAGTCATACTATGGGTTCATAGTGTCGAAGTTCGAGGCTAAGGGAAAGGTATATGGACTTGTAAACGTTCTTGCAGAGTTGGAAAGCTCCCTTCAGTTTGGTAAACCCGGCTAGATCTTCACTAAATTTCGGGGTTATCCATTCTCCGAGATATTTGTAGGAGTTAGTCTTCTTTATTACTGTATCTCCGTGTGGGATTGAGTCGGGTGCATCTCTGATGTTGGTGATGAACTCCATCTCGTTAATGGCAGTCGTCAACCCTGCCTTAGCTGCTATTTGACTGAGGGAGGAGAGTTGGTGTGTAGCTTCCTCCATACTTGGTGCTAGGAGTGTGAGATCATCTGCGAAGGTCAGATTGATGATTAACTCCTTCTTGAAACCAAGTCACAACCGCGAGTTGTTTGGTAGAGTTATCGTCCATTTACGAATGACTTTCTTTAGCATGCAGTTGAGGATAATAGGGGATAAACTATCCCCTTGCCCAGCACCTGTTCTGATATCAAAGCTTTTGGATAGTTCCCCTCTGTTATTCTATTTTAAGTCATTACTTTTTCAGGTGTACCACTGTTAAAATAATACATTCCCTTTTTCAAGTGTGCCACTGTTAATATATTATCTCTTTCAGTCTTACCACTGTTAACATAAAATATTTTCTATTTCAGGTGTACCACTGTTAACATATTATATTTTCTCTTTCAGGTGTACCACTGTTAACATATTATATTTTCTTTTCAGGTGTACTACTGTTAACATATTATATTTTCTCCTTCAGGTGTACCACTAGTAACATATTATATTTTCTCTTTCAAGTGTACCACTGTTAAGAAATATATTTTCTTTTTCAGGCTTACCACAGTTAACATCATATATTTTCTTTTGCAGGTGTACCACTGTTAACATATTATATTTTCTCTTTCAGGTGTACCACTGTTAAGAAATATATTTTCTTTTTCAGGTATCACTGTTAACACAATACATTTTCTTTTTCAGGCATACTACTGTTAACATGATACATTACCTTTTTCAGGCTTACCACAGTTAACATCATATATTTTCTTTTGCAGGTGTACCACTCTTAACATAATATATTTAATTTTTGAGGTGTTCCACTGATAACATAATATATAATTTAATTTTTCAGGTGTACCATTGTTAACATAATATATATATTTAATTTTTCAGGTGTACCACTGTTAACGTAATATATTTAATTTTTCAGGTGTACCACTCTTAACATAATATATATATAATTTTTCCGGTGTTCCACTGATAACATAATATATAATTTAATTTTTCAGGTGTACCATTGTTAACATAATATATATATTTAATTTTTCAGGTGTACCACAGTTAACATAATATATTTAATTTTTCAGGTGTACCACTGTTAACATAATATATTTAATTTTTCAGGTGTACCACTGTCAACATATTATATTTTTTCTTTCAGGTGTACCATTGTTAACATAATATATATATTTAATTTTTCAGGTGTACCATTGTTAACATAATATATATATATTTAATTTTTCAGGTGTACCACTGTTAACATAATATATATATTTAATTTTTCAGGTGTACCATTGTTAACATAATATATATATTTAATTTTTCAGGTGTACCACTGTTAATGTAATATATATATTTAATTTTTCAGGTGAACTACTGTTAACATAATATACAGGGTGAAGCGTAATTCGCGCACTCGGGCGTCGCAGCGCGACTCCTCACATGCCAGCAATAAAACAATGTCTCTTACAAAATTTCGTCTTGCCAGTATATCCGGCAGAAAAACGACGTTGAAGAGTAGCAATCTGGCAACGCTGTAACCACATCTAGGGTAACTACCTCTGTCAGGAGACGTTAGTCGTACTGAACAGTTGGTGCAGTGGATAGAGTTTTGGGATAGCTTGCAGGAGGTCGAGTGGTCGATCCTGGGTTGAGGCGTATGTTTTTTATTTCGTAAATGTAGTCCACCGCCTCTGTGGTGTAGTGGTTAGCGTGATTAGCTGCCACCCCCGGAGGTCCGGGTTCGATTCCCGGCTCTGCCACGAAAATTTAAAAAGTGGTACGAGGGATGGAACGGGGTCCACTCAGCCTCGGGAGGTCAACTGAGTAGAGGTGGGTTCGATTCCCACCTCAGCCATCCTGGAAGTGGTTTTCCGTGGTTTCCCACTTCACCTCCAGGCGAATGCCGGGATGGTACCTAACTTAAGGCCGCGGACGCTTCCTTCCCTCTTCCTTGTCTGTCCCTTCCAATCTTCCCATCCCTCCACAAGGCCCCTGTTCAGCATAGCAGGTGAGGCCGCCTGGGCGAGGTACTGGTCATTCTCCCCAGTTGTATCCCCCGACCAAGAGTCTGAAGCTCCAGGACACTGCCCTTGAGGCGGTAGAGGTGGGATCCCTCGCTGAGTGCGAGGGAAAAGCCGAACCTGGAGGGTAAACAGATGATGATGATGATGATGAAATGTAGTCCAGGTGGTATGGTATCTGGCATCTTAATCGTCAACAGCGATTGCAGCGGGTCCTCTAGAAACCATTTGCACTTACATAATACGATCCTAGAAATGGACGAACAATCGTTTTCATTGGTCAGCTTTGAAAGGCGCCCTTTCCACGTCGTGGGCGTGAATTTAATATGGACAATATTAGTGCTAATGTGCTACATCTGCGCGAGCATATTACATGTAGTATGATGGCGTCTCCGAAAACCTTAAAGATGTAGTTCGTGGGACGTGAAACAGATAACATTATTATTATACATTTAGTATGTAAATGATAAGGTAGACGTTGTGTTACTGTACTGTGCTATCATCTTTAGCATATCGAAAGTGATATTGTTTGTGTAGTTATTCTGTCCTATGACTGGTCATTTGTTTCAGTTGTCTGTTTTTTATTAGTCTAACCAGGTATTTGTTGTTTCAGCGTTATAAAATGTTGTAAATGTAGGATACATGTAACCTCAGAAACGGTGTCTTACTGTATTACAGTAGGTAATGTCAGATGGAAATTAGCAAATACAAAATGCGCCTCAACCCAGGATCGAACCATCGATCTCCTGCATGCCAACCAAAAACTCTACCCACTGCACCAAGTGTACAGCACGGCCAGCACGCGCTGACAGCGGTAGTTACCCTACATATGCTTACAGTGTTGCCAGATTGCTACTCTTCAACGTCCGTTTTCTACCGGATATACTCGCAGGACGAAATTTTGTAAGAGCCATTTCTTTATTGCTGGCATGTGAGGAGTCGCGCTGCGACGCCCGAGTGCGCGAATTACGCTTCATCCTGTATATATATTTAATTTTTCAGGTGTACCACTGTTTACATAGTACATATATATTTATTTTTTCAGGTGTACCACCGTTAACGTAATATATATCATTTTTCAGGTGTACCACTGTTAACGTAATATAATTAATTTTCCAGGTGTACCACTGTTAACGTAATATATTTTCTTCTTCAGGTGTGCCACTGTTAACATAATATATTTAATTTTTCAGGTAGTTTATAAATTTATTTACTCTAAATTAATTTCGGCAGCATGAGGAACCTAATTTTTATAAAATAAGTGAGTCGAAACTGCAGAGACGTGACTTCAGATATTGGTAATTAGGTAACATGATCAAGGTATAATTAGTTTACAAAGTCCTCACTGTGGACGGTGATGAGAGTGCAGTCATGTGTGCAGATCCTTTTCCTTTCTTCCGGAAAAGATGAAGAATATACGGAACGCTACACTGTCTCAGTAAATTCAAATTCACTTTCCCCTTTAAACTAAAGAAATTTTTTGTTGACTCACTCGCATGACCTCATTTTGATTATTGCCATATAGTTTAAAACAACCTAGGAGTAGAGTGGTGACGGAAATTACAGTGTGCTCAGAATGCTTGTGTAGGGTGTATCTGTGGACTTCGTTACGCTGACCATGTCTCACCGATGTAAATTACGGCTCGGATGGTTTCGCCTGCAATAACGACGCACACTTCATACTCTTTGCTTTTTGCATAATATTCTTAAAACTTCTCAACCAGCCTATCTCCGTGATCGCTTCGAACTTCTTTCCACGGACCATAACAAAAATACCCGATCCCTTCCTGTATACGGAACAACAATCTACACGAAATCATTCATCGTTACCGCAGCCCGACAGTGGAATCTATTACCAGTGAGAATCAGAAGCATGACAAGCAGCTCAGCTTTTAAAAATGTCTGTCTCGAAATCCAAGGTAAACAAGCATGAATCATCAAGTTTTGACCTGAAAACACCTCCTCCTTCCTCTTCTTTATCATTATTTCCGTCTTCCTTTTACAGATCTTCTTCTTCTGCTACTTACTAACCATTCTCTTCACCTCTCAACTGAAGGCGATGTCTCGGGATATTGTAAAAAGTTATCTATTTTCGAAACTATCCTGAAGTAATTTTATAGTACTCATTATTCGTATATTTTTAATGTATACTACATACGGTGTGTATTATATAGATTATATGATTTTTAACTTGTGATTACTTTTATTAATACTATTTCTGTTAGTATTGTTAATATTGTTTTCATGTTATTTCATCGATAGTTATTATTAACAGTGTTCTATATTAATACTGGTTAATTGTAAGAAAGGTAGTACATCCCTAACTTTGCCAAAATAAATAAATCATATTATTATATATTATATAGAATTGTCAGGTACAACTCTTGAATTCCGTCGTTCAGACATTATGAAGAAAATTTTAGTATTTCTAAATCGATATGGAAATCACAACCTTTCAGATGCCATCTTTTTTCTAACAGAGAGAGAAAGAAAGCTGGTTTACATAATGTATCGAGAGCAATCGGGCACGGCTTGTCTCTGGCACAAGACCTAATTCACTGCAATGCCTTCCATTTACAGAACAGAACAGAACACTCTTCCCCACTGGTTTTTAATCAATCAAGGGCTGAATGGAGGACACAGACAGCCCAAGTTGGACTTTGATCACGAGATGGCCTCCACAGATGATAATAAATTTTAAAAAATCCCCTGCAATGCAATTTAATTGAATTGATCCTTGTACAGAGCAGAACTCTTCTGTGTGCGTGCGTGGCCCACCACACATTTAATTAGAGCTCACAAAAGTGATTCTGGAATGACAATGAGTGACTCCGCAGGAGCACAAAGCTTGTTGACATATTGATACTTCTAGCAAAGTGATCAGCAGAGAGTCTATATGTACAATATATTTATTTTTTTAAATTCATATCTAATACACACACTAAAATACGTATGCATTATCCTTTTGTATTACATCGTCAAGGTTTGTTGAAGACCTATATTTTTAATTAATAAAAACTCAGATGAAAGTATCTTTGTCAGACGCGCAGGATGCATCAATAATTCAGGTGTAATACACACAACATTTTAGTTCAATTTAATATCTGTCAGGATATTTGTTTTGACATTAATCTCAGTTCGGTTTGTACATATCCCTGTTTGTAGAATGTCATATTTTCATTGTGTGAGAAGAGTAATTTTACTAGATTAGACTATGGACGTTCATTGAAAATATACGTAAACTATTTATTTTATCGTTACTCGTGTCGAAGCCATGTGGATTTGAAATTGTACAGAAGTGAAAGGAAAAGAATAATGTAAAAACTAAAATAAGGGATATGAGTTAATTTCGTACAGTGCCGAACTTCATATGTATACGTTCTTCAGACTAATGTGAAACTCTGCGATACTGTAGTTCAGCTCAGAGCCCTATGATGTCATAAAGATTGGTCAGCTACCAGATATTCTGGAGCAGTGCGGGTCCGTTGCATTTGTGATCATTGCTGTCCATAATTCAGCAAATTAACCTTAAACTGATGTTAACATTTAATATACCGTGCGTTCATTAAAAAATTCCCACCTTGAATACATTCGATTTTTTGTTCTTATTGAGAAAGAACACATCAATTTAGGGGTGGTACATAAATTTCAGTGAGCTATAGTTTTGAAATTCCCTCTCGAAGCTAAAGTGACGTGTTTTATCTAAAAGAGAACCATTACACTTATTCAAGGTGGGAAACGTTGACTTGAAATCACTGTATATTCTAAGTATACAGATTCAATTAAATGCAAACTAAATGTTTTCATTGTCAATCAAATTGATTATAACTGCTATTTTACCTTTTGTAAAACATATTCAACAATTTTTAAAAATAAATATTTCCATCATTAACAATCCAATATTCCTTTTTTTGCGCCCGATTTGCTTTACGTCGGACCGACACAGATAGGTATTATGGCGGCGATGGGATAGGAAGTGCCTAGGACTGGGAAGGAAGCGTCCATGGTCTTAATTAAGGTACAGCCCCACCATTTGCCTGCTGTGAAAATGGGAAAGCACGGAAAACGATCTTCGAGGCTGTCAACATTGGGGTTCGAACCCACTATCTCCCGAGTACTGGGCACTAACCGCACTTAAGCGACTGAAGCTACCGAGATCGGTGACTCTTATTCTTACAATTATTCTGGCTAGGCCCGAATCATATTTCTGGCAATGAAATACCCACGATCAAAATTTGTCAGATGTCACTCCTCAGACTCAAAGGTAACTATTTTCTACTCAACAATAAGGAGGACAACAGAATGGAGTGAAGTAATATATTTTATAATTCCATCGCATTCTTTCATGTTGCAATAAACACGACGACATCCCGCTCTAGTTATACGTGTCCGCTGCTGCCGCACTCACTGTTGTGTCCCGACGGCTGATCACTAGCACAGATTGTACTGACATCACTCTCCGCCCACTTTCCCTTGAGCTGAGGCTGCATAATACTCTTACTTATTGTTATTTTCTTCTACCAACATAAAAACATGTCATCAGAAAACATATCACTGCATATATAAGCAGTTACTTACTAAATGTCTACACTGCGACAATACATTTATCGACTGGCTCTCGAATGATATTGATTCTTTAATGGATGATGTCGACTGCCTGAATGATTGGCCCTGAACTGAGCATAATACCTTAATATTATGTAAAAGAAATAAGTGAGTTCAACATACCTATGTTACACGAGTGAAAGAGTTTCAGGTATTCGTTTGGAAATTCGAAACTCTTTTATCGTACACAACTGTTCTGATATACCACACTAGAATGAGGGCCTGTCTTACTATGTGAAAAACAATTTAACATTAAAATGGATACACACAGTGTCGGCAGACCTGATTACTGCAGTAGGTGATCTTAATATTGCTATTTGTGGCAATCTCGCCACACTGAACGAGAGAAAGAACCAGGGATGCAGAATTTCACCTTGCCCGAATCATAACTCGACCACGGAAATACCCACAACGAAACATCGACGATCAACATTTGTCAGATATTGCTCCACAGACTCAATGGCGAGTGTTCTGTCTCATGTCTATCGATTGAGGTAATGTTGTTGCATACGGTAGAATGGTGAAGATTCATTCCCTTCACCTATAGAAATAATTCATTTAACTATTCAGATACGATGATTATCATTGCATTGTTCTTGTAAGGTGTATATGTTAAGTGTGAAATAACACAATGTATGGACTCAGCAATCCTGGAGTAGGTCAAGCAGAAAAACAATGGCGGTGATGGAATGTGCTGTGTCAACAAGGACAGTTGGATGCGAGGTGTAGTATTGCTCCGGAATTGCATAGGTGGTAATCTATGTTTATTTTTAAGTATATATGTCGTTTATTATGAATGTTGAAAGGTGGAGAGGGAGAAGTATGGAGAAATGATGGTGTAGATGGCAAAAAAGGAAAGCGGGGAAAGGGTGAGATGGACTCACCCGTAAGAAATCGGGGTGGGAATGGCCCAAGACTAATATACTTACGCTGGACATGACATGAAGAAACTGAGGATGGCTACTGGGTGGCCCTATCTGAGGGGGTCACATATCCGGAGTATCCGACGGACTTCATGGCAGGTCCAAGGAGTACGATTAGGAGTGGAATGCTGAGAAGGAAAACATTGTCATCTGGTTAGATCTTGGGGCCTTCAGGAGGTCTCCATGGGAAGGGCCGGTCGAGTCATCACTGGGAGGGTGGCCTTCTTCTCACCAGAGGTGATGACTTGGCCGGACGGTAGGTTATAATGTGGTGTTCTTTTCTTTTTGTTTTTTTATTTACAAACTGTGGTATTCTGTTATTTCTTTTATGTATATTATCTATGTCTGTTTGTTAGTATTGTGTGGCTTAAGATGAACGCTGTTTTTTCTCATTCAACGGATCGATTGGGTATTTGTTTACTGTGATCTAGAGAAAAATAATAATAAAGAATAAAGAATAAAGAAATAACACAAGGCATAGAAATAGAGCACAGGTGTAAAGGAGGTTTTTATCCAACCTTACCAGACTTCGCGCCAAGACCAAAAGTTCTACTGCCAGGATTATGGAACTCCAGTATGCAGATGACAATATTGTTCTGGCCAGCTCAGAAAAAGCTCTACAGACCATTCTAAATGTTTCACAAAAGCATACAAGAGTATTGGTCTAAGTCTCAACATCCAAAACTCATATATATTGCATCATTGTGCACCCAAAGCCAATGTCACTGCTCCTACCAGCACAGTCCACGAGGAGATCTTGCAGAACATCCAAAACTTGGCTTACCTTTGTAGTGACCTCTCATCAAATGCTAATATAGATGTTGAAATTCAATATCGTCTGAATTGTTCTAGTGCAGCATTTGGTCGTCTACGACAAAGGATCTTTGATAACCGTAACATCAGTACTCAAACAAAACTTAATATGAAGCAGGCTATTGTAATACCAACACTCATTTAAGGATGTGAAACTTGGACCACTGACAGGAGGCACATAAAGTGCCTGGATAAATACCATCGGAGCTGTCTGAGGAGGATCCTTGGGGTTAAATGGCATGATCAACGAACTGACATCAGTATCTTGGAAGGAGTTTGTACCATCAGCATTGAGGCTACGATCGTGAACATCGACTTCGTTGGACAGGTCATGTCGGTCGTATGTCCGATTTTCGCCTCCCAAAGCAAACTATGTATGCTCAACTGAAGGGTCGCCATCAACACCACGCTGGACAACAAAAAAGATTCAGGGACGTACTAAAGTCAGAAATGAAGAAATGCCACATCAACACCACTAAATGGGAAACAAAAACAGCTAACTACCTAGTATGGCGTCGTCTTATCCACGAAGGTTCTAATAACTTCGAACAACAACGCTAGAGATTTGAAACCGAGAAGGGAATTGCTCGGAAAGATACAGCGTTCCTCCGGATGAAAAACCCTCAACGCTGGCAATGTTTGTCACCACTGTCCCGAGGATTTGCCTCTATAGTCATCTAAGAACTCGTAGACTCACAAGTAATATCTGAAGAAAACAATCGTACTCCTCATGGAGTGATAGCCTATGATCATCATCATCTTTATCTGGTGCCAATTTCGGCCTTCTAAACTTTCTCGGTTTCTTAGCGTCGCTGTGGAAGGTGGGAAATCATATAGCATGGCCGACTGAATTCGTCGCTCTGGGTGCTTCCTTTACAAGCCTTGACAACAATGAAAGCCCGCTCTGTAAATAGAGTAGTTTCCTGGCTCGGCACGTGCCGCCAAATATTATCCGGCTCAAACGATTACTCCTCTGTGTTAAAGATATTTACTTGATTGATGAATAATTTTAATGATTGGCATTGTCCCTATCCCTTTTAGAAATTTGACATTATTATGAAAAAAAATCAATATAAGTACAATTTAGATAAATAATTTTAAACTTAGCGATCTTGATAGCACCAAAACTGAAACGTACGGGTGGGTAGCTATTAACGTGTACAATAATTGGTTTAGTGCTTGAGAAGGCCTAATGGATTTAGCTACGCCAATGAAGACATCTATCTCTCTACTAATTCTAATGCCACTAATATTCAGAAGAGCAGCATTAGTGTTATGAAGTGTTTTATGGCGCCTACAAATGCAAGAAGTCTTTCAGTTTTAACTGACCTTGTACCATAGATATAAAAAAAAACCAAACCAAACCCCATGGCACTACAGCCCTTGAAGGGCCTTGGCCTACCAAGCGACCTCTGCTCAGCCCGAAGGCCTGCAGATTACGAGGTGTCGTGTAGTCAGCACGACGAATCCACTCGGCCGTTATTCTTGGCTTTCTAGACCGGGGCCGCTATCTCACCGTCAGATAGCTCCTCAGTTCTAATCACGTAGGCTGAGTGGACCTCGAACCAGCCCTCAGGTCCAGGTAAAAATCCCTGACCTGGCCGGGAATCGAACCCGGGGCCTCCGGGTAAGAGGCAGGCACGCTACCCCTACACCACGGGGCTGGCGTACAGTAGATATAAGACCTACAATTTTACATAAACTTGGCGTTAATTTCAAAACTTGCACAGAAAGTGGCTGGGATTCACCTGTGCGATGACACCAAATTATGACACAGCTCTACTGTTTTCTTCTTGCTCGAGAAATTGTCATTCGCCTTTCGTCAGTGATAGGGCAGATGACTTAAATATATTGAATCACAAATATGACTTGTAGATTTTAACGCTATTCGTTTACTTTTGCATTTGTTTACTTGTACATCATGATGTCATATGACCTACAAAATTTCTCTCTCTTTTTTTCAGGTACGTTGATAAAGGAACCTGCTCTTCGGAAACTGCGTTTGGCGGATGGGTGAGTAGACATATAGCCTACTTGATCACTTTGATAGAGGTGAGGGTCGATGACCTGCGATCTTAGACCCCTTAAAACAACAAGCATTATCAAGCGTCATCAAGAGGTGAAACGAAAGATTGCATTTGACGTTAAAATAAGAACATAACTGACAATAATGGGGTGTGGCCTCCGAAGAAGCCTGCTGCAGGTCTTCCGATTTGACGCCGTGTAGGCGACCTGCGCGTCTGTGGTGATGGGGCCACGCATATGATGAAATCTAATGATGAAGGTGACACTAATACCCAGACCACAAGCCATGAGAGTCAAAACCCCCAACTCGGCCGGAAATTGAGCCCGACCTCCTGGACGAAAGGTCAACATGCTGTGCAGTGGAACAGAACATAATTACAATCAGTTCGCTGTTGAAATTTATAATCTGGTTACATTTAAATCATCCCTACCGAAGGCTAGCGTGTTAAAAAGTTATTTTAATTCATTTAATAATAGTTGAAGATTTCTGGTCCCAGATCCTCTAAGTAGCTTAATTATAGCCTTGAACTTTTCTAAATATAAAATAATGTTCCAGGGTTACATTCTCACGTTTATTTTGTATCAACAGAGTAGCAAGGTTGAGTTAAGTACCTGCTGTTCCTCCTACCATAACTCAACAACCATCCCGACTTCAGTGGAAATCGAACACTTAGCACAGCACTTAGCTTGTGAGCCGAATACGAAAATCATAGTATCCAGAGCATCCCAAAACCCCTCCCCCCCCCCCCCTGCCATTTCATGGTCACCTCGGGGAGTTACGGGAATTTCATGTTGTTCATTTTTGGACTAAATGTTTAATCTCCTAGAGTGCTTGGGCCTCCCTCATTAATTCAAGCCTATTTTCATTTTTATATCTACCTTTATACATCACTGCACTTTGACCTCAATTTTTGGTAGAGGATTATTTATTTGTTTAATCCGACTCTAAATGCGTTTGTCAAAACGACACAGAGTAATTAAATATATATATTTTTTGTTTTAAAAATGATTTCTCTACTGCAGTTCGCTGAAGTGGTAATAAAATGGTTACCGATTGCCAAGCAATCCATAGCCCACAAATAATTATTGAGTACGACAAAAGAATATTTTATTATTGTGGTCTAAAAATAATATCTTGAACCCTTTCTCTTTGAATGTAAAGAATATTCTGCAGTTAACCAAAAATTCGCAATTGTTCTCCTCGAGCCAAAAATAGACCTTGATTGATTGATTGATTGATTGTTTGATTGTCTGATTGATTGATTGGTTGGTTGATTGATTGATTGATTGATTGATTGATTGATTGATTGATTGATTGATTGATTGATTGATTGATTGATTGATTGATTGATTGATTGATTGATTGATTGATTGATTGATTGATTGATTGATTGATTGATTGATTGATTGATTGATTGATTGATTGATTGATTGATTGATTGATTGATTGATCCTGGCAGTTTAATCTTACATCTAACCAGTTTAATGCACTATTTACACCAAGTTATTCACAACTATATTTGAATATGCCTACATTAAAATTACATGTTAACTGAAATTATTAAAATACATTTATATATAAGTAGAGAGGAATATTGTGTCTTGCCTGCTAAACAATTTAAAATTATATTTGTTATGGATTTTCCGTGGTTTACAGAGGTGTAAGAAAGTGCTGGGGTGAATGGGTAGACAGTGAAGTGATTAGGGCATAAATTAAAACACTAAATTTTAAATTTGTATTTCCTTCCTTCTTTAAGTTTAAAATTTGATAGATACTGTGAATAAGCAACAACAAATAACAGTTCACAATTAGCTCGTTAGATCCCACAATAACAATGACTTAAAGTCAGAAATCAGGTACAGGACATGTGCGTTAGTATGTTCTGCCCTCAGGTCCAAGGTCCACATCCACCGACTGGTAAAATGTGCCTGCGGCTCTCGTTGTTGCTATAAACCGAAGGTAGTGGATCAGTGTGACTTGAGTAGACGTGCAAGATGCCTCGCAGACGTACGCGAGAACCGTGTCGTCAAATGAGTGAATTTGAAAGAGGGTGGTGCATTATTGGCATGAGAGAACGTGATGCGTCCATCCGGGAAATTGCTCCTCGAGTGGGATGAAGTTTGTCGGCAGTGCAACGGGTGTGTACAGAATAGTTCACAGAAAGCCGTAGGACACGACGAGATGAGTCTGATCGTGCCGACCTGACCACCCCCCGAGAGGATCGACATCTCATCCGAATGGCATTGCAGGACATATTTGCGTCCTTCTTGGCTCTGGCGCAACAGTGGAATAGTGTAACACATCGTGCACTATCAGGAGTGACAGTCCATCGTCGTTTATTACGGTCCGGATTAACGGCGCGTTGTCCACTTCTCCGCCTACCTTTGACTACTGCGGATAAACATGCTAGACTGCAATGGTGTATGGAACGAAGTCACTGGGGACAGGAATTGCGACAGATAGTTTTTTCGGACGAATCCATGTTCTGTTTGTTTGAATATGATGGCCGTATTTTGGTTCGCCGCAGACAGGGGGAGAGGCATCACATTTACTGAATTCGCACACGACATACAGCGCCAACTTAAGGCCGTATGGTGTGGGGTGCTATTGGGTACAACCACAAATCACAGTTGGTGCGTGTCCAGGGCACTGTGACCAGTGTGACCTACGTGAAAGACATCCTGCGAGCCGTAGCCATACTCTTTCTGCACGACACCGCAGACGCCGTATTTGAGCGGGACAATACGCGACCTCATGTTGCTGCACGAACACGTGTCTTCTTATTGCCACAGGATGTCAGACTGTTGCCCTGGCCCGCCCGATCTCCGGGCTTGTCGCCAATCGAAAATATGTGGGATATGGTGAAACGACGGGTGCAGCGATGTGATCCAGTACCAACCACAAAAGATGAACTGTGGAACCAGATGAATGCAGCATGTATGTCTATACCCCACGACGGCATTCGCGCCTTATACGCGTCGATGCCATCACGCATGGAACAAGTTATCAGTGCCCATGGAGGACCCAGTGCCTACTAGGCAACAGGACACATTCTGAACCTAGGTGACTTAAATGATAATCGTCTCTGCAGAACATACTAATGAACATGTTCTGTAAAAATGAACTTCCTATCTCTATCCTTTCAAGGTGTTCTGTTTTTCATGAACATGAATGTACTTCATGGAGTCAGAAATTTGTATAGCGCGGTGCAGTAAGGTTCAATTTCCTTTGTGGATAACCAGAGGAAAATAAGCTCAACAAACGTTGTTGTGATGGACTACATATCCATTTGTGGCTGGGAGGCGTGACCATTCTTAAGGAAATTAATGGATAGGAAGATCATTGTCGGATACAAGGTGTTGCTGTAACAGTGGCGATATGGAGCACAAAGCTGGACAGTGACTCAGAGAGGTGAGAGTAGTGTGCAGGCAGCTGAAATTAAATTATAAACTGGACTAGAACCTATTGAGATGGTTTGGACGTGTAAGGCGGATGGAAGAAGAAAGATTGCTAAAGCAACCACTAGAAAGACAGATGAAAGGGAGGAGAGGACGAGGAAGAGCAAGATTATGATGGATGGACTCTGTGAAGAAGAGCATAGGACTACAGAACCTGGACTGGAACAGAGTGTAGGATGAGGAATAGTGGAGAGAGGGGACGAAGTGGAGAGGAACCATATTTGCCCCCACCCGGTGCCAACGAGAACAGGTAAATGATGATGAGGATGGTTCCAATTTCTGTTCTTCTGCTTAACCCGCGGTTACTCGCATGGAAAGCGCGGCGCTCACCTTTGTCTACATTGCTTATTGTTGGAATACTATAACACTTCTACTTTTGAAACTCCATATAACTTTTAAGCAGAGTGTTAGGAAGGCGAGGTATCAGTTATTTCCATTATCTTAGAAAACGGAGACCCTCAATCAATTATTAGGCGTGCAGTGCATGTTTGCTGAGCGGAGCCCTCTCTAGCGAGTAACAGTGCTACTCAATTTCGCGGATTGTAATAAGTCAAGGTTTGTCTTATGCTTGTGTTTAATGTGAAATGTTTATATTATGACTGTTGATAGGGAAGTTACACAAGTCGTAATGGCATCCACTGAACAGTTAATTTTGTGGTTGGGTTAAACTTTGGAGGAAGTGGATTTGAAAACCGAAAATGATTTTAATGAAACTGGTGAGGTTTACGAAAGTGATCCTAACTCTGAAACAGTGTCTGCAAGTTCTGAGAAAGAAGAGGTACTTCCGTTGATTGAAGGTTGCATTCCATTCGTTTCAGGAAAGGATGGAATTACCAAGTCGGGCTTGTCAGCTCCCGCTACTTACAGTACAGTATGTTCTAACCCGGAAACAGGAAAGATGCTGAAAGGAAAAGAAGCGATGATTGACTGTGTAAAATATTTGCTTCCTGTTATGCTGGATTATATGTTCGCATTATTTAGTTCAGTGCAGGGTCCTCGTATCTCAAATGTATTTACATTTAAGTACTCAAGTTACTAAATAAATAATTATTTGTTTAAAATTAAACAGCCGTGTTCCTAAATAAATTGTTTAACTACCATTAAGTCAGGTTTCTTGATATAATAATTTCGTATGGGTATTTCTAGTCGAGTGCAGCCCTTGTAAGGCAGACCCTCGGATGAGGGTGGGTGGTATCTGCCATATGTAGTTAACTGCGCATTATTGTGGTGGAAGGTAATTTCATGTGTACTGGGCGAGTTGGCCGTGCGGTCAGGGGCACGCGGCTGTGAGCTTGCATCCGGGAGATAGTGGGTTCGAATCCCACTGCCGGCAGACCTGAAGATGGATTTCCGTGGCTTCCCATTTTCACACCGGGCAAATGCTGGGACTGTACCTTAATTAAGGCCACGGCCGCTTCCTTCCAACTCCTAGGCCTTTCCTATCCCATCGTCGCCATAATACTGTACCAGTAAAAGAGCCCGACTTTAAGATTTTAATTTTAACGTAAGCATGAAATAGTTATCAGGGCGAAACTGGATAGACACTAGCTAGGCCTTGGTACAGGAGGCAGGGTCCTATCTACAAGAAAAATTTTAATCAGATTGAATAAGAGTTTATTCATGAAATGTATATCAAATTGCACATCTCCTCATTGTAGATAGGGGTTGTCTTCAACATCGTCCTTTTAATGGTCCGGGTCTCCGGCTTACCGGGCCGAACAGCCTGGAACACGTTCCGGAAGATGAGGCCGGAACACATAGATTGGTCGTGTATGTGTAAGTCTCGAACTTCCGATGTTCTGGATGATCTCCGATGGTCTCTGACGATGTTGCAGGTAATCACTCATCACCTAAGTCCAATGTGGCTGATGGACTCAATGTCCACAAAGACTTCGAAAATGTGTTCTTCGTCACTCGCAGAATTTACAAGTCAAAGTTCATAAAGACCTTGAATAATTGGCTTCTCACCACTGGCGAAATTACAAGTCACTGTCCATAAAGACTTAAAAGAATTCTTTCCTTTACACTCGCGAAAATTACAAGTCCATGTTCATAAAGACTTTGAATAATTTTAGAGTTCATCACTGGCAAAAATTACAAGTCAATGTTCATGAAGACTTTGAATAATTTTAGAGTTCATCACTGGCGAAAATTACAAGTCAATGTTCATAAAAACTTTGAATAATCACTGGCGAAAATCACAAGTCAATGTCCATAAAGACTTTGAAGAATTTTGGAGTTCATTACGGGCAAAAGTTACAAGTCAATGTCTACAAAACACTTTGAATAATTTTGGAGTTCATCACTGGCGAAAATTGCAAGTCACTGTTCATAAAGACTTAGAATAATTTGTTCCTTAACACTCGCAGATATTACAAGTCCCTGTTCATAAAGACTTTAAATACTTTTAAAGTTCATCACTGGCGAAAATTACAAGTCACTGTCCATAAAGACTTAAAAGAATTCTTTCCTTTACACTCGCGAAAATTACAAGTCCATGTTCAGAAAGACTTTGAATAATTTTAGAGTTCACGCGCGCACAATTGATAAGTCCCATATGGCCGTGGTGGTTTAAGTTCCGCATGAAGACTGTAACTACTCGAACATAGCCTCTGACGACTACGGCAGCGTGTAGAGCCAGGCTGAATACTCAGCTGTAACTGACTGATCAGGATAAAGTGAGGCCTCCTTATATTCAGTTTGGGCGCTTCTACGTCATCATGTAGCGTGATCCCTTGAAGCTTCTTATCCCATGAATCCCTCGACGGATTTACTTGAGATTCACGCTTTGCGACGTTTATGTGATTCCCTTCAAAATGACATGTCGCTCAAGTCGCTACCATAATTATTAGATGAGTTTTAACCTTTTCTTAATCGAATGTTCGTGAAGGTGTGACGCTTGAATCCAGAACATACCAGGTCAGGCCAACTACACTTGGCGTGTCAGGCGGATGATCTATCTTGCCCCTGCAGCTACGTCACACACACAGCTATCCTCAACTCGCTCGCTCGTTCCACCGAATGTAAACAAACCAGGCTTCCTCGGAATATTACGCGTGATGATTAAATGCAATTAACTATCAAAAAATACGTATGTACAGGTCGTAACCGATACAATACCTATCTGTGTCGGTGCGACGTACAACCACCAGCAAAAAAGTGTCATGGGTGGTGTGTGAATTGCAGAGATGTAGCAGACAGCGTAAACAACCAGCCGCCGAGTCATTGGAATTAACCAATGAAGGTTAAAATCCCCGACCCGGCCGGGAAGCGAACCAGGGACCCTTTGAACTGAAGGCCAGTACGCTGAGCATTCAGCCAACGAGTCGGACTGTTTCTTGATATGGAGTCGGGAATGAGGTGAGATGAATTTTTATCACGTATTTTACAGCCGGATGCCCTTCTTGTTGTCAATCTCAGTTCAGGAGCTAATGCTGATGAAATGAATTATGGTGAATGAACTTGGGTAATAAGGGGCAGAGAATCGGCTGTGGCCTGTGAATGCCTGGAAATGTAAACGGAAACCATGGAAAACCATTCTCAGAACAGCCGACGGAGGGGTTCGAACCAAAGCGTCTCACGAATTCAGAGCTTGGCGTGTTAAAAATACCTTTATCTGTGTATGAACATATTATAGCCTTTAAACATAAAGGTGAGCGCTGCACTCACTAGCTAGTAACAGCGGACGTAAAGAACATGCCTTGTTACATGCTTTATATTTTTGTCTAAGACAAATACCTGAAAATATAAAAATAAATTATTTTGGAATAGAATGTAAAAAATTCTATCATCACTGTTGTTTCAATGTTACGTTTAACGTGTAAACCATGAGTCATAGAAACTACAGAAGAAAAAGTAATTTGGTTGGACTGATTTAAGAGCTGACCGAACTGGAAATGAGCAACTCAACATTGGCAGCATAGGAGAGGCTCATCCACCAAGTCGATTAATATTCACTCCTGAATTTTATTTTTACAATTGGCTTTACGTCGCACCGCCACAGATAGGTCTTAATTAAGGTACATCCCCGCTATTTGCCTGGTATGAAAATGGAGAAACCACGGAAAACCATCATCAGGGCTGCGGACAGTGAGGTTCGGACCCACTATCTCCCGAATGCAAGCCCCTATCGACAAGGCCACCTCGCTCTGTCCTGAAAATCCAACAGTTAGCTACGTTTCTCACTTCTCATTTCATCATGGCCGTAATATGACTTAATATTTCATGAATTAACTACCTTTTGCACTTACTGGATGGATTTTATCAGTAACTGTTCTCTTTGTGGTCTAAAATGTCCGCATCATTCAGTCATAAAGTTCAATATCCCACTACTTATAGTTTACGACGGAACTCTGTTCTCTGGGTGCGTATTTTGAGGATATAACACAATAACAGTTTACGACGATTTCGATATTGAGAGGACTTGAGGATATAAGAGTTTATGGGGTCGTAACGCTTCTCCTTGTTTTAACAGACTCATTCTCTGCGCATGCGCTGCATAGCATTCTCTACTCGCGAAACCGTAATAACTCTGAAATTTTTATTTTCGTCTTGAAAACTCTCAGTAGAGGAAAATGCGGTTCCATTGCAAATAGATCTATTGGGATTGCATCGCATAGAGTGCTGCCTTACCGCACTGGAAGTGTCACCTAAATCTGATGTTGTTCTTTCTTTACAGTTTGCTTTACCTCGAACCGTCACAGACTGGTGACGACAGAATAGGAAAGGGCTAGGAGTGAGATAATAAAAATAATGTTATTTGCTTTGCGTCCCACTAACTACGGTCTTCGGAGACGCCGAGGTGCTGGAATTTAGTCCCGCAATAGTTCTTTTACATGCCAGCATGACGAATATAAGATCAAGTGTGAGGACTCAGCCATTATTGGATAGTAGTTTGTGGTCCCGCCACTGCAAGCATTGCAAGCGACTATATCCAACACGTGCTCCGGTAGTTCGGGTAAGACGGGTGTAGAAAAGTGCGGGAGACGTTACTGTGCGAGATATTTAAGTGAATAATTTGAATTTTCTTTGCATTCAATTCCTAAACTTTGGTCACTTCGTGTTGTGAACTTCAAGCATGTATCTTCTGTGGCTTGATTAATTTAATAGTTCAGCATGCCGTACTGTTTTGCGCCTGGCTGTAAGTCAGGCTATGGTAGAATAGTTGATGATATGCGATATTTTTCACCGCGGAAGGATATAAAATCAATTTTAAAAATGGGCTAGAGCTATTCCACGGAAGAATACTGAGTTAACGCGTAATAGCAGAATTTGTCATGTTCATATCCCTGATGATTTGATAGTAAACTCAGATAATTTTATAGTGAATGGTGAAAAAGGGGATATCTCTGGTGTGAGACAGAAGATACGTCCAGGAGCAGTGCCTCACATTTTCCTTATTTTGCCGCCTTTAAACAGTTCACTGGCGTTTGTCTTAGTGTACTAGGAGTTCTGTGCTATTTATCTGTAACCTGTGCTTTCCGCAACATGTGATGAAGGCCGTAGCTCTTATGCCCATGCATGGTTTTTTCCATTGTACACCGCCGTGGTATTGTAATTGTAATCTCTCATTGTTTTTTGAAAGACAGTGTATATGCTTATCAGTTACGGAGTAATACGCTTCCTCTGGCATGATTCCTAAGACCAGCTGATCGGTACTGTGGAGCTTGCCCACTCGAGCGCTGCCTGGCGGGGCGCGCTTGAACTCGAGGAGTCCTCACACTTGTTCTTATATTCGTCATGGTGCCAGTAAATATACCGACACGAGGCTGTCGTATTTGAGCACCTTCAAATACCACCGGACTGAGCCAGGATCGAACCTGCCAAGTTGGGGTTAGAAGGCCAGCGCCTTAACCGTCTGAGCCAATCAGCCCGGCTAGGAGTGAGAAGGAAGCAACCGTGGCCTTAATTAAAGTACAGCCCCAGTTTTTTCCTGGTGTGAAATTGGAAAACCACGGAAACACATCTTCAGGGGTTCGAACCCACTATCTTCCGAATGGAAGGTGATAGCTACGTGACCCAAACCGCCCATCCATCCCTCGGTCATCTGATGTATCATGTCATACACTAAGTGATGCGAGTGTACGGTTACGGCTATCGTATTAGTTCTGTCTTACTTTAAATGTCAAAAATATTAGAGGTATTATGAAATCGAAGTGATCAAAAGACTTTAGAAATTGAGTGAGGGGCCGTGCATTTAGGGTCGGGAAGCTATGCACTTGTATTCGGGGGGAGATGGCTGGTTCGTATCCCATCTTCGGCAGCCTTGAAGATGATTTTCCATGGTTTCCCCACTTTCACACTAGGGAAATGCCTTCCGTAATAGAAGTCACGATCGTTACCTTCCGAATATTCGCCCTTGTCCATCCTTGCATCGCGAAATCCTTCGATGTGTTAGTATGACGTTAAATCACTGGAAACAAAAAACCTTTAGATCTAATCAAATAATTATTCGTTGCTAATGTATTGTTTACTCCTTGTGGCCTATTGCTTACAGTGCACATTGTCTTCTTGTATGAGTTAGAGTGAGTTTGCAACTCTCATTGATCTGTCTCACTCTAACCCCCCCCCCTTTTTTTGCTAGTTGTTTTACGTCGCACCGACACAGATAGGTCTTACGGCGACGATGGGACAGGAAAGGGCCAGGAGTGGGAAGGAAGCGGCCGTGGCCTTAATTAAGGTACAGCCCCAGCATTTGCCTGGTGTGAAAATGGGAAACCACGGAAAACCATTTTCAGGGCTGCCGACAGTGGGGTTCGAACCTACTATCTCCCGAATACTGGATACTGACTCTAACCCTTGGGTTTGAAACTATGAAAGTGACTGAGGTATGACTGACGTTAATAATGCAATTCCTTATGCAACTAGACCCTGTGATGACTCGTGTGAATACGCATATCATACGGTCGATTAGTGCGTGCATTTCATTGAGTTTGGCAGACTGATATGTAATAGAAATTTCTAGCTCGATGAGGAAAGCAGCGGGAAAATACGTCATTTCAGTGACGTCTAGACCATCTGTAACAGCTGATCAAGAGATGTTTAGCATTAAACCAACTTTCGGGCTGAATACTCAACAAACATACATACACACTGCGGGTCTATCCAGAACTTCCTTGTATCTACGAGTTAATTATTATGGGTGTGAATTTAGAGAAAGTGCATCTTGTGATTGGAAAAGAAAAATAAGAGACTCGCCATTAATTGTTTTACTTTTTAATTTCTAGATCACAAGAAAGAAATGTTTATAAGAAATTATAAGGGTTTTAGTGGTGCTATTTTTTTTATGAAAATTGATTGTTTCACTGTTGTCAAAATAAACAGGTTAATTAATTGATGGCCCTGACATCTTCTCCTCAATGGAGAGAAGCTTTTCTAATTCTTTATTTTGCTAGTGGCTTTACGTCGCACCGACACAGGTAGGTCTTATGGCGACGATGGGATAAGAATGGGCTATGAGGGGGAAGGAAGCGGCCGTGGCCTTAATTAGGGTACGTTCCCAGCATTTGGCTGGTGTGAAAATGGGAAACCACGGAAAACCGTCTTCAGGGCTGCCGACAGTGAGATTCGAACCCACTATCTCCCGGATGCAAGCTCACAGCTGCGTGTTTCTAACCACACGGCCAACTCGCCCGGTTGGGAAGAAAGCAGCCTGGTGTGAAAATGGGAAACCATCGAGAAACCATCTTCAGGGCTATTGACAGTGCGATGCGAACGCACCGTCGTCCGAATGCACGGCAAACTCGTCCGCTCCTTCCAGGAATCACTGAATGGGATTTCAAGATCCGACGTAGCATGACGTAACAGTATATTAAATAATGTCGTTAAAAGGTTGGAACCTCACTTCAGGTACGATATTGATTAATAAATATTTGGTGATAGATTTTTAGTGAAAACAATTCTTGTTCGGCTATACAACTTGGTTCAAACCCCAGAGATCATGACCAACATATCTGTTGGCGTCCTTATCTGAGATTTCACTATCCTTGAAAGATGGATATTATTCTTGTTGTAACAGAACTGTACGTCCTCTTGAGTCAGTAACATTTTCACTTTTCGTACTGTCAAGGCTTTGTTTCTGATGATTCAGAAAGGAATACAAAGAACACATGTTCTCCACAATATTCTTTACTTGTTTTCCGTTCCTCGAAACAGTGCATTGAAGTAATTGACGAGTTTCTGTGTGTACTGGGACTCTTCCAGGAGCCTGCTCCCTTTGTCTATTGACTCCGCCTTAGAAAAGAAGGAAATAAAGAGAATACCACAATACACCGAACTGGAGATTGTGTTTGGCCCGGAAATTGTGCACCACATTATGCGTGATGGATGGGACTAGTACAAGCATGAGTATGGCTTGCCCAGCTGTACACTACTTGAAGCGAGCGGAGACACTGCAGGAAGTTGGTAACGAAGCTGAGTATCTGCGGCCTTGTATGTTTGACAGTTACTGCTCTGTACTTCGCCTTGTACGTGGTGACGAATATTCACTCGTATGTAAATATATGATACAGCTACGAGTAGTGTTTGTGCGCCAGAGAAAAAATATCTCTTCCTCCACACTTCATTTAACTCCCGGATAAGGCAAGACGCTTATGATGATATGGAAGTAACCATTTTTCATTCTAATGATATCACCTCATTTCGCATGTTATTCTTTTGTTGTTGTAACTTTAGGAGAAAGAACTTTCTTCTCAATGGAGCTGGGAGAAGATGAAGTTTCTAAGATGAATGTCATCAAAACTGGAAAGAGCATTTCATTTTTTACGGCTACTAACTGCTGTGTGAGTTACCCCGTGTGTTTCACAAGAAACATTATTCCTCGTGCGTCCTTTCTGTCTTTGATGAATTGGTGATTATTATTCTCTAATAATAATAATAATAATAATAATAATAATAATAATAATAATAATAATGTCCGACTCGTTGGCTGAATGGTCAGCGTACTGGCCTTCGGTTCAGAGGGTCCCGGGTTCGATTCCCGGCCGGGTCGGGGATTTTAATCGCTTCTGATTAATTCTTCTGGCTCGGGGACTGGGTGTATATGTCCGTCCCAACACTCTCCTCATCATATTCAGACAACACACTACACTACCAACCACCACAGAAACACGCAATAGTGCTTACATCCCTCCATAGAGGGTTGGCGTCAGGAAGGGCATCCGGCCGTAAAACCAGGGCCAAATCCACATGTGCGACGCAGTTCGCACCCGCAACCCCACAGGTGTGGGAAAAAGCGGCAGGAAAAGAAGAAAGAATAATAATAATAATAATAATAATAATAATAATAATAATAATAATAATGTTGTTTCGTTCACCAGTCCATACACTGGTTTGATGCAACTGTTCATGCCACCCTATCATGTTCTAAATTTTAATTTCTGCATAACTACTACATCCTAAATCTACGTTAATCTGATTGTCATATTCATACGTAGTTCTACCCCAGCCGTACTTACCACCTACACTTCCCTCAAGAATTAACTAAACAAGTCCCGGGTGTCTTAGATGTGTCCTATCATTCTCTCTCCTCTTCTTGTCAAATTTCGCCAAATCGAACTTCTCTAACGAATTCAATTAATTATCCATTCGTTCGTGAGTCGATCTACCAATTTTACCGTCAGCATTCTTCCGTAACACCACATTTCAAAGACTTCCATTCTCATTCTTTTTGAGCCAGCTATCGTCAGTGTTTCACTCCCGTACAATGCCACGCTCCAGACGAAAATGCTCAAAACGTCTTTCTAATTCCTATACCAGTGTTCGAAGTGAGCACATTTCTTTTCTTAAGAAAGGCTTGTGCTAGTCTGCGTTTTATGTCCTTCTTACTTCTGCCAAGATTAGTTTCTCTTACCCAAATAACAACATTTAACCACTTCCTTTAAGACTTCACTTTCCAATTTAACATTTCCTGCATCATCTGACTTCGTTTGACTGTACTCCTTTACTTTTGTTTTGCACGTCTTTATATTCACCTTGTACGCCTTCAGCTCCACCTGTTGCCATTTCTTGATGGATGCAGAATTTTTGTATCCGCGTCTTGGCACAGGCCAGAGCAAAGTAGTTTCCACCGAAGTCCCAGTCTCATGCATGGCTGTGACAATATGGAAGCTCCTGGGGTGTGGGTGGTGCTGAGTGATGACATTTGGAGCACGACTAGTGTCTGAGTGTTAAGAAAGGTGTTACTCATAGGATCAGTCAAGCTGCAGTAGCACCTTCTGGTCAAGTGAGGAAAGCAATGGCAAACTACCTCACTCCTCATCTTGCCTAGTACGCCTCATTTGGACTCTGCCATTGGTTTTTGTGGTTTTCCTATAACTGCATAGCCTTTGGTGGTGCTATTTGAGGATCCAACCAGCCTCTGGGCTGATGACCTAAGAGACAGACTCATTCAGCAAAATGTCCAGATCTTCTGCAGATTCAGATAAAACAGCAATATCATTGGCAAATCTCAGAGTTTTGATTTCTCATCCTTGGATTGTGATTCCTTTTCCAGTTACGAGATATTACAATCATTCTGTATTGACGGTTTTCACTTTACAATGGTGAAAAAATGAGGGTATCCTCCTTATTCAATACATTATATATTCCATCATTAGACGGAATAATTTAATTCAAGCATGTTTCGGCTCGTTTGAGACGTATTCAGTGAAAAATGGGGGGGGTGAAATAATTTACATAATAAAAGCTAAAAAATGACAAATGAAAAAACAAATGAAAAACAAAAGAGAGCCTAGACAGAAACTAAATTAGCACAATATACAATATTTACATCATCATGTGGAGCAAAAAACAACTCACTGCGACAGAATTCAGTGAAATAGGGGTTAATACAAAAACATAATTGAAACTAAAAACTGTGTTAACCTAAGAAGAAAAGAAATTCTATTTGCTTTACGTCGCACCGACACAGATATGTCTCATGGCGAAGATGGGATAGGAAAGGCCTAGGAAGTGGAAGGAAGTGCCCGTGGCCTTAATTAAGGTACAGCCCCGGCATTTGCCTGGTATCAAAATGGGAAACCACGGAAAACTATCTACAGGGCTGCCGACAGTGGGGCTCGAACCCACTATCTCCCGATTACTGGATACTGGCCGCACTTAAGCGACTGCACCTATCGAGCTCGGTAGAAAAGGAAAGAAGTGAAAAGAAATTATACAGATGGAAATGAACAGTAAGTGCGCATAGTGAGGTTGCGGACCTCTTAGTTTACAAAATATTGGTTTTGTAACAATACAAATTCCTCTTTGATTTCCTTTTTCGCCTGGTGTGTATAAACATTGAAAAGGAGGAACAAACTACAGCCTTGCCTCACTCCTTCCTCGATTGCTGCTTCTTTTTACACAGCCTTTGATTTTTACTACTGTAGACTGATTTTTGTTCAGATGGTAGATATATTTTCTTCGTCGGTATCTGATCCAGGGCACCTTTAAAATCTCAAATAATTTCGTCCAATGAACATTATCGAATGCCTTTTCTAGATCTGCGAATGCCATGTACGTGAGCTTGTACTTCTTAGTTCTATCCTCCAAGAGTAATCGTAAAATAAGAATTGCTTCACGGGTTTGTACATTTCATCTGAAGCCAACAGTAATACTAATAATAATAGGAAGAAGAATTCGAGGACTGTAAATAAATTAGCGGCATTACTGAAAGAACGCACTATTTAATGAACTAACAGGTATAATTGCATCACATCCCTTCAATGTAGTCATCTTTTGCCAGATACCGTTGGCAGGGCGTTCTCTATTGTTGACGGCGACGGAGCGCCCTACTGCGCACAGTTCAGATGCCACGTCAGGATATCGACTTCGGAAACAGGTCGAAGTCACAAGGATTCATGTCTGGTGAATTTGGAGGGTGTTGAAAGACCCTGATACCGACCGATCGTGCAACCATCCTATACGGTAATGCATTCTCGCCACAAGCTTCACGTACTCTTCGGTAACATTCTGATGCTTTTTTTCCACAGGAAACCTCTATTTTAATCCAAGAACGCCACTCTTCACTTCAACGCCACACAGCAACAACACTCCCAACTGGATCCCCGTGAAATGCATGCTACAAATCGACAACAGCGCCCCCTGACCAGACCCATTTGCGCATGCCCCATCTCCTGCGAGTGTCTGGACTACGTTGCCATTACTTTATTTACAGCCTTCGTAATAATAATAATAATAATAATAATAATAATAATAATAATAATAATAATAATAATAATAATAATAATCTGTGCAAGCGTTTTCATTTGACGTATTTAGGCTGCGGCTGATATCTCCACATGCACAGTGCAGTATCATTATCTGCCAGATATCCCCATGTCTGATAATTTCCTATCGGCGTTTTCAACTTTGACACCCTGGGAGCTCTTTTGCAGTGCGTTAAGGTTCCAATAACATGCATGTAAGCTGTAAACCACTGCTCTCAATGAACCAGAGTAAGTTGGGTTGCCGCATCAGGCAGCCACATTCGTATGGAAAGGAAACGATTCACTTTTCATCGCAACAAATGTTCAAAGTATACACCACAGTGCCCCCCCCCCTCCCGATTCCCCTCTCTCCACACTCAGTACTACTCTCCCTATTATGCCCATCTTGTATCCTGTTACTGAGCAATGCAGAGCGTTTCAGTAAATTAAGTTCCTAGTTAGCTTATAGCCCCTGCACTAGTCGGCAACTTCTGGACCTTACGTTACTGCGGGTTGCTGCTTCACAATGAAAGCTCCTACAGGTATAGAACGCTAACTCTACTGCGGAGTATATAACTGAAGCAAAGTGTACAAGTGTATTACAATAATATTACTGGTTTAACGTCCCACTTACGACATTTGGAGACGCTGCGGTGAAGGAAGTTTGTTCCGTGGGAGATCTTTCAATTGACGGTGGAGTATTTGAGTGGATGACCTGAGTGGCTCAAAGAGTAGAGCGATGGCTTTCTGAGCCCACGTTAACGAATTTGATCCCGGTTCAATCCAACAGTATTTGATGGTGCTGGAGATCTATGCCGAATGAATACTTATTTGTTCGCCAGGCCTGTTGTACCGTACGACATGACTTGCTGGGGATTTCCCTTCTTCAATAATCAAAGAACTTCGACCAGAATCGTAGCCGTCAGCTCGCTTACAAACAGCCAACATGAATATTCACTCTAGCTCAGCAGAAAAGCGGTACAATGTGTTAGTTAGTGCGAAGAAAATATTAAATTAAGTTAAAAATATTTAAGTATCCTTCAACGCTAACCTGAATACTTAGTGAGAAGTTCGCCCCGATGCACTCTCCGCACTGTGCTCACCTATGGATCCTCTCATTAGCTAGATAATGAGGCACGTCTATTAGCCTCATCCAGCAGTCCGTGGTTCACATCACGTTATAATGAGCCATTAATCTTGTTGCTACGATTCGGATTTCAATTAGACCACATAGCACCGGTATCCATTAAGAGAGTGCGTTCCGTTCTCATCAATGACTAGCCAATAGAAGAGCAGCATACTTCACCCTGCTCCCTGAATACAATGGACAAAATCACAGTCAGATACAGCCCGGCGGTGAGCAGAGCAAAACCCTACATTGTGGCAATTTTTTTTTTCTGACGTCACCTTTCCTTTTATGGTATCTGTTACGTGAAGGCACTGCACTCAATTTGAAACCTGGCTGGGGGACTAAGGTCGAATGCTCTCCCTGTCCCAAGGCTTCTCCCAATGAAATAATTTTCCACGATGTCACTGTTATTTGACGACCATGTCAATATAAATATAATAATAATAATAATAATAATAATAATAATAATAATAATAATAATAATAATAAAACAAAATTATGGGACCTGTTTGGGAGAATGGAATACAATAATTAGGGGCAGAACAAGATTTATACAAAGCATCACGTAAAATAGGTAATGATTTCATAAAAGGAAGATTAAGATTCTTTGGTCACCTGTACAGAATGGACAAGGGCAGATTAAGAAAACAAATTTTTGAACCCCAAGCAAGAAGATCATTTATCAAAAGAAGTCGAAGAAAAGTTGGACTTATTCAACATTACAGAAAGAATAGTCCGGCCCCATGGCTAAATGGTTAGTGTGCTGGCCCTTGGTCACAAGGGTCCCGGGTTCGATTCCCGACAGGGCCGGGAATTTTAACCATCATTGGTTAATTTCGCTGGCACAGGGGCTGTGTGTATGTCACGTCTTCATCATCATTTCATCCTCATCATGACGTGCAGGTCGCCTAAGAGCGTCAAATCAAAAGACCTGCACCTGGCGAGACGAACATGTTCTCGGACACTCCCGGCACCAAAAATCATACGCCATTTCATTTCACCGAAAGAATAAATTCCAAACAGAAATTTTTTTAGGAAAGTAATATTTTATGGTAAATTGCCAGGGAAAACCAAGAAGAAATCGAGCAGTAAATGGACGGAAGAAACAAAACAACACCACCGAGAAAGGATGAAGTAGTTTTGGGAAGTCAAGAAGAAAGGAAACTGTTTAATATAGTCTTAAGGTGGCCTAATCAAATGAATCAATTTATTGATTAATAATAATTATAATAATGCCTTCTGGCCCCAGCTTGGCAGGTTCGATCCTGGCCTAGTCCATTGTTATCTGAAGGTGCTCAAATACGTGCACCTCTTGTCGGTGGAATTACCGCCACATAAGAAAACTGGTGAGGGACAAAATTCCGGCACCTAGGCGGCTCCAAAAACCATCAAAAGTAGTTAGTGAGACGTAAAAACAATAACATAATTATTAATGATGATAATATTAATAGTAATGTGCTAAAAAAAACTATTTTCGTATTATGTTTTAGTGCACTTCTTACTTCTCTGTGTGTATGTCCGTACATTATACATTAGGAAAGGCACACACAAAAAATAACTATGCAGTTATTTATGCAAACATAAATCACTGCTCCCTTTGCGAAAATCAGACGATCGTAAATATGTCTCGCTGTCATGGCCATCCATCAACGTCTGCTACGGTTGCTAGGCAATATTCTCTGACCATCCATCCATACCTTACATCACTGCCTGCACGGTTGCTAGGTAACATTGTCTGACCATCCCTCCATACCTTACAGCACTGCCTGCACGGTTGCTAGGTAAGACTGTCTGACCATCCATCCATACCTTACATCACTGCCTGCACGGTTGCTAGGTAAGACTGTCTGACCATCATACCATACCTTACATCACTGTATGCACGGTTGCTAGGTAAGACTGTCTGACCATCATACCATACCTTACATCACTGCCTGCATGGTTGCTAGGTAAGACTGTCTGACCATCATACCATACCTTACATCACTGCCTGCACGGTTGCTAGGTAAGACTGTCTGGCCATCCATCCATCCATACCTTACTTCACTGCCTGGTAATATTATCTGGCCATCCATCCATACCTTACATCACTGCCTGCACGGTTGCTAGGTAACATTGTCTGACCATCCCTCCATACCTTACAGCACTGCCTGCACGGTTGCTAGGTAAGACTGTCTGACCATCATACCATACCTTACATCACTGCCTGCACGGTTGCTAGGTAAGACTGTCTGACCATCATACCATACCTTACATCACTGCATGCACGGTTGCTAGGTAAGACTGTCTGACCATCATACCATACCTTACATCACTGCCTGCATGGTTGCTAGGTAAGACTGTCTGACCATCATACCATACCTTACATCACTGCCTGCACGGTTGCTAGGTAAGACTGTCTGGCCATCCATCCATCCATACCTTACTTCACTGCCTGGTAATATTATCTGGCCATCCATCCATACCTTACATCACAGCCTGCACGGTTGCTAGGTAATATTGTCTGGCCATCCATCCATACCTTACATCACAGCTTGCACGGTTGCTAGGTAATATTGTCTGACCATCCGCCCATACCTTACAGCACTGCCTGCACGGTTGCTATGGTTACACTTCCGTCACACATTTTGTTGCGCCACGTTACAAAATTTTCGGATGCCCCCCAGCCATAATACCTATTTATATCAAAATAATAGAAACCCAACTAGAGACACGTGGACATAAAATTGTCTTTCCTGTGTGGCAGATGCTGTGTATAGCCACCTTTTGGAACATAACGAGTCATGTTCAGCACCGAAGAATCCAACTTGTTTTGGGGCAGATTATCCCACTCTTAGCTAAGATTATCGGTCAATAGATAATTTGGACTGGTGAAAAATAGCTCTCTTCAGTTCCCGCTATGCATGTCCGCAGAAAATGCCAGCCACAGTGTCATGCGTCTCCATGAACTGACTGACCACTCTGGCTCGATAAGCAGCAGCATTGCTGTCTACTAGTGTAAATCCCTCACAACAGTAGCTACAACTACATGTTGGAGGATGTTCTTTCTGTGTATCAAACCAGTCATGTTTTTTAATTTTATAAATGCTATTTGTTCGGGGCGTCGACCTATAGAGATCTTTGGCCCGGCCCCCACTTGCAGCATATGATACGAACCTGCGTGTAATTGAAATTGCTGAATAGTAGAGTTTTGAATGTTAGGAAAGGAACGTCAAGACGTTATAAACACCCAGTCCCCAGGCCAGGGATATTAATCATTTATAATTAAAATCCCCTGACTCGGACGGGAATCGAACTAGGGGCCGACGGGTGACAGGCGGACCCATTTCCCCCTACACCGCATGGCCGGACAACCAGACATGTTACTCTGGATAGAAGTTAGACCAAACATGATCCTACCCCAAAACATGACGACACTCCCTTGCTACTGATGGTCCTCCAGGATGATGAGCTCTTGGGAAGGTGTAAAAGTGTCACTTGCTGTAGTTGCTGTATATATCTTAGTGGGCTTGACAGACTGTTACGTAATAACTCCTTCTGGCTCGGTTAGGAAAGCAACAGGAACATACCTTACTCCTCATATTCCTAGCATATCGCCCCAGTGACGATCAGAAGGTGGAGCGGTTAGGTATCCGAATAGCCTTCGGACTAAGGACTGACATACATAGATTTTACTTATCTAACTATTGTATTGTTAACAATGATGCTTTGACGGCCAGTACTTGTAGACTTGATAATTATGGGGTTATGACGTATGAAGAAAACGAGCTGAAACGTTTCGGAGAGAACTTTGCTGCTCATCTTCAGAATAAAATCTCGACTGTTCATGAGAAAGACTTCTACAATAATGAAGGTTTGAATTTAAGAATGCTTTACCGTTGGAGCTGTAGTGGTACGCTCGTCCGTCACCAGGTGGCTCGCTGTATGCTGGCACAGCGCTCCAAGCGGTAGTTGACGACAAAATTAAGCTCCAATTAAGATGTTCTATCACACCGTGTGTGCGTGAGAAGTAACATGGAGGGCATAAACGAAACAGGGATGAATGTCTTAGAATAAATAAATAGAAACTAATAAAATAAAATACAACGAAAGTTACCAGGAGAGAATAGAGCATAGCTGAAGAATGGAAAAAAAGTATGTGGAGAAAACCAAAAACGTAAAGAGTTTCAACTTGTTTACTTGACACGACATAAGTCCAAAAACCCATAATTATCATATCTATTGTACTATTTGTTAGCTTCATGACCTGACCAAATTTAAAAATTTACAATAGTGTAGTACTTCAAGTAGAAAATGATGGCATTAAACCAGAAAGTTTACCCCTACATTATGACGACGTCTATCAAAGAGCGTTCTCCCAAACACTGTGCAGTTCATCGCAAGTGGAATCCTCGCGCACAAGTGTTCTACCCCTGTTAACTATGTGTTTCTATCTTCATTACGTAAGTAATAGAAAATAATGACCGCCATTACAACCCTCTCCCAAAAGTTTCCCCTCTCCCTGGTGTTTATTTACAAACATTAGAGCTCAGATCTTAATATGTATTTCCTTGTTTGAAATGTTCGGATAATTGTGTTGGCTGATATTCATTACTCGTCATAACGGAGGTTCAAGGGGTGTGCGAGTATATCGAATTTTCAGTGCGCAGGGAGGCTGGGAGATGATTCAGGACCGTGATTAGTGTGTGAGTTAGTGGATTAACTATCGTCTTTCTGCTAGCACGGTTGATGTTCGAATGCCAGTTTCTCTGGGTTGGAATTTACCACTTGAAAAATCGTCTGAAAGGGTATCTTTTCAGCTCTGGTCAAAACCAAAACGAAGTAGGTTAGCACCAGCATGTTAGATCCAATGTAAGCTCCGTTACATTTAAGGTTATTTAAGGGTGTCCCTCTGAATGATTGGCTTCTGACACATCAAGGAACTCATGTGTAACAAAATTTCGACAAAACTACATCTGTTTAAAGCGTTAGTGCAATGTTCGATGAAGAAATAAAAAACATTATTATTAAGGCTATAATTATTATTATTCATTTCATCACCCGTTCAAATTCCAGGGTTTGTTTTAACACCAGGATCCGCGAGTAATCCCACCTCTACTACCTCAGGGACAGTGTCCTGAAGCGCGAGACTTTGGGTTGGGGATACAACTGAGAAGGAGGACCAGTACCTCGCCCAGGTGTCCTCACCTGCTATGCTGAACAGGGGTCTTGACGGGAGATGGGAAGACTGGAAGCGATAGACAAGGAAGAGGGAATGAAGTAGCTGTAACCATAAGTTAGGTACCATCCCGGCATTTGCCTCGAGGAGAAGTGCCAAACCACCTCGAGTATGACTGAGATGGGAATCGAACCCCCCTCTTCATAATGGACCTCACGAGGCTGAGTGATCCCCGTTCCAGTCCTCGTACAACTTTTCAAACTTCGTGGTAAATCCGGGAATTTAACCCGGGCCTCCGGGGAGGTGACATCTAATAACAGTGACCACTACACTACAGAGGCGGACTTGTACGATTATTATTATTATTATTATTATTATTATTATTATTATTATTATTATTATTATTATTTGTACTTTACCGAGCTCGATAGCTGCAGTCGCTTAAGTGTGGCCAGTATCCAGTATTTGAGAGATAGTGGGTTCGAACCCTACTGTCGGCAGCCCTGAAGATGGTTTTCCGTGGTTTCCCATTTTCACTCCAGGCAAATGCTGGGGCTGTACCTTAATTAAGGCCACGGCCGCTTCCTTCCCACTCCCAGCCCTTTCCTGTCCCATCGTCGCCATAAGACATATCTGTGTCGGTGCGCTGTAAAGCCAATAGCAATATTTGCACTTTCTACTTTGAGAAATCAGAAACAGTATTCTGCAGATCTATCAGTACAGTAATATCTTAAAAAATGAATTAAACAAAGCAATTTTAAATATTTTTGATATACGTTTTCTTATACACAATTTGCTTCAGAAAATTAATTGTTGTGGAAATACCTACAAAGTCTTTTTGAAGTACGCTATAACTCTCCTTCCCCTGTCTACTTCGAAATGTTTAATTTCCAGCCTAGGTTTCTTTTCAGTAGGATATATATTTTTACTGTGTAATTTTCCACACTAATTACTCCTATAGATTTTGCGTAATATTTTGCTAAATAAAAATAATGAAACCAAACCCCATATTAAATCAACAATACGGAATGAACTGCCAGAAAAACAATTTTTTGTGTATTATTTTCGACTTAAAGCGTACTTTTCTCACGTTGTTTGAAAAACACTCGAACGCATCGGGCTAAGATTATGCTGTAAAACGGTTAAGGATATGACATATAATGGCGTATGGCGTCCGGAGGGGTTTGCTGCGGGTCTTCTAAGTAGACGCACTAATGTACCAAGGACCGTCATACAGAGATTTTACTTATCCAACTAATATATTATACTTTGTACTTTTGTTTAGCTTCATGATCTGACCAAATTTACAAATTCACAATATTCTGGAACTGCAAGTAGAAAATGATGGCACTAAAATCAGAAAGGTTACCTCTAGACTACGACGATGTCTAGCAAAAAGCGTCTCCCAACCACTGTAGAGTTATTTTTAAGTTGAAGCCCCGCGCACTCCTGTTAACAATGTGCTTCTATCTTCGTTATATACGTATTGGAAAATATTGACCGTCGTTAGATTGTAACGTTGGAGAGAACTCAAACATTCTGCTCCTGAGTAACATAAATTAACCGATTAAGGTTAAAGTTACCGGCGAAACCGGGAATTGAACCCGGGACCTATTGGATTTATGGCTAGCACGCTAACCATTGTGCACACTCAGACAGTTCAGGATGGTTACCTGAGAAATGCTCCTCTGTAACTGCACACAACACAGATTTTTCTACAATTTACTGAAGGACTTGGTGGATGCTAAATCAAGTTCTCACTGTTGTTGCTCCTATCAAAACAAAAATATTTCACGGGGCTTTAAAGGATCCCAGATGAGACCACTCCTGTAGATTTTATTGATAATTTCCAAAACAAACAAACAATCATTCTGAAAAACAACCATAAATTAAATAAAAAGTGAAGTTGAGGACGTGGAGCATATGTCCTAAACAACAACTCGTATTTACCATATGCAATGCTCGAGAACGAGACCTATTTCTAAGATTTCTAAGAACGAGACCTATTTCTAAGATTAAGAAAGTTTTGAATGTGGAGATACGTAAATAAGCAAAATAATGACTTGTGTGTTGTCCACCTCTGTAGTATAATGTTAGGTTCGATTTCCGACTCTGCCACGAAATTTGAAACGTTTGATGAGAGCTGGAACGGCGTCCAATGAGCGTCGGGATTTCAACTGATTAGAGGGTGGTTCGATTCCACCATAGCCACTTCTCCTCCAGGCAAATGTCGGGATGGTACCTAACTTAAGGCTTCGGCCACTTCCTTCCCTCTTCGTTGTTTATCCCTTCCAATCATCCTATCCCCCACAAGATCCATGATCAGCATAGCAGGTGAGGCCACCTGGACGAGTTACTGGTCTTCTTTTTCAGTTGTATCCCCACGAACCAAAGTTTCACGCTCCAGGTCACTGCCCTTGAGGCGGTAGAGGTGGGATCCTTCGCTGAGTTCGGGGGAGAAACCACCCCTGGAGGGTTAACAGATTAAGAAAGATACAAATAAAGGAACATAAATTTTGTGTCATTGCAGTCGTAAACTGAACAAAAATAAAACTCTGTCACAAAAGATTTTACCCTCTTCACATCGCCTCGGATATCCTAATAATGTGGCCAAAGTACCCGAGTTACCTTAGGCCGATAAGGGTCGACTTCTAGCTCCTTCAGGATTAATTCCTAAGGGACATTCCAAGTAATATATACTAATATTATAAAGAGGAAAAAATGTGTATGTTTACCGGGCGAGTTGGCCGTGCGCGTAGAGGCGTGCGGCTGTGAGCTTGCATCCGGGAGATAGTAGGTTCGAATCCCACTATCGGCAGCCCTGAAGATGGTTTTCCGTGGTTTCCCATTTTCACACCAGGCAAATGCTGGGGCTGTACCTTAATTAAGGCCACGGCCGCTTCCCTCCAACTCCTAGGCCTTTCCTATCCCATCGTCGCCATAAGACCTATCTGTGTCGGTGCGACGTAAAGCCCCTAGCAAAAAAAAAAAATGTGTATGTTTGTAATGGATAGACTTAAAAACTACTGAACCGATTTTAAAAATTACTTCACCTATAGAAAGCTACATTGCCAGTGAGTAAGATGGGCTGTATTTTATTTTCAAAACAATTTGAGGAGGGGGGAATTGGGGGGAGATATAAAAAAATAGGTTAATATAGGCAAAATATCGAATTTGTCGTATAAGGACGAGACAAAGCTCAATTTAATCCTATTGAAGAACAAAACTCGGTAACCCCTATGGGCCCGAAAAGCATGTTTTAAGGCCCTAAAACCAACCGTTATGGATATATTGGCACCGCACTACCCCTGCTCTAGGAATCGGATAAAAGAAATGAACTGCCGTAACCATGGCAACATCAGCTCCAGGATTCTAGAGCAGCGAGATTATGCATGTACGTTTGGGCATAGTTGCCTAACAGAATTGGTACACATAAGACTTACTATCTGGAAAAAATATACGGTTGTGTAAGGCACTCATAGGACTCCTTTGGGCTGGGATGGAAAGGGGGTGAAGTATAAAAATCTTACTATATATAAAAATGGATGTATGTATATGTGTGTGTGTGTGTGTGTGTGTGTGTGTGTGTGTGTGTGTGTGTGTGTGTGTGTGTGTGTGTGTGTGTGTGTGTGTGTGTGTGTGTGTGTGTGTGTGTGTGTGTGTGTGTGTGTGTGTGTAAATGACACACCTCCTCCTAAAGCACTGTAGCAATTTCAACCAAACTTGGTACACGTATTACTTACTATTGGGAGACGAGCACTATTGGGATAAACCATCCTTAGCTCCCTTTAGGGAGGGTTTCGGGGGTGTAGTTATAAAAATGATCGAGAATAGTGTCGAATTCATAGTTTTCGGGGTCGCTGATTTGAACATTTAAAATCTAGAATTTTTTAAAGGCCAATTTCAGCCCCCTTTTAGTTGGGGAACGAAGGGGGTGAGATATGGAAATAATTAAAAAACAGTTTCGAATCCGTAGATTTCAGTGTCTCTGAGATGAATAGTAATACTCCGGATATTTATAAGTCCAAGTGGGGGCGAAGGGGTGAGATATAAAAATAATCGAGAAACTATATAAAAATCTTATCTTCTTCTTCTTACTCTATATACAAATGGGTGTATGTGTGTGCGTGGGAGTGTAAATGATATATCTCCTCCTAAACCACTGGAGCAATTTCACCAAACTTGGCACACTTATCACTTAGTATCAGGAGATAAACCGCGTGGGGGTAAGACACACCTAGCACCCTTATGGGCAGGGGGCGAGGGGAGTGGTATAAAAATAATCTAGAATAGTCTCGAATCCATAATTTTCGTGATCGCTGAAATGAATAGCGACACACCGATTTTTTTAAAGTTCATGTTAAGTCATATGTGGGCCTTACACAACAGTATATTTTTTTCCAGATAGTTAATGGAAAACAGTGTCGAATCTACTGTTTTACGGGGTCACTGAGATGAATGGTGACAATCCAGATTTTTTATCTCTTAGAGGTGGGGGGGAGAGAGGGGGACAGTCTCATTTACAGTTGAAATCATGTACATCATATCTATAGTGCGACGGCTAAATACATATTGTTATAACTTATTAATTTTTGAGAGGATCAAATACTTCCCAGGCAATTCGAGCTTCCATAAGGACGAAGTTTTACTCGAAAATTAAATAATCTAAAACTTGAAATCAAACACATCTAAATAATTCTAAAACTACATAATAGATCGTAACATATCAATATGCAAGTTAAAAAGGAATTCTATAAACTAACTGGTAATGCAAATCTTAAAGGTAAATATTCAGAAACTAACCGGGCAAAGCCGGGTACTACAGCTATCTATAATATATCACAAAAACCTAATATGTAACAGACATAAAATTTGGTACTTGGAATCTCCTTTAAAATAAAAAAACACAAATTTTTGTTTTCATAATATCCACTTAAGTGGTGAGGGTTGAAAAGAAGTGAGGAAAGAGTTGAATTCTTTATAACAGACGTTAAAATTGGTAGGCCGTACTTGGAATCTCATTTAAAAATAAATGAACGCCCTTTTTCTGGAAAATCCACTTAAGGGGGTGAAATTATTTTTAAAGCGGGTGATATTTTGAAATGAGTATCTCCTTCTCTTCTACCAGGTTTTCCCACACCTGCGGGGTGGAGGGTGCGAACTGTGTCGCACATGTGGTATTTGACGCTGTTTTACGACTGGATGCTCTTCCTGACGCCAACCCTGTGTGTAGGGATGTAATTACTATTGCGTATTCCTGTTGTGGATGGTAATGTGGTGTGTTGAGTGAATATGAAGAGGAGAGTGTTGGGACAAACACAAACAACCTGTCCTCGAGCCAGAAGAATTAATCACATGCGATTAAATTATCCGACCCAGCGCGGAATCGAAACCGGAACTCTGTGATCCGAAGGCCTCAACGATGAACTCTCAGCCAAGGAGTGGAGCAGTCATTAAAATTAGTACATCTACAGTATAGCTCATAAACTGAACATGTTACAGGCATGAAAATTGATATTTGTAATGTCCTTTAGAAGTAAAGGAACACCTTTTTTTACTGTTTGTCACATGTAGAGTTCCATATCGCAAGTTCCGTATTTAGCTCAACCAGTAGCTTGGTCATCTTAGCCCCATAAGGCAATGACACAAACATGGTTTACAAAGAGGTTCTGGCGTAAATGAAATGCAATTTTTCGGCGAGTTTTTTATACATTATTGATTTTTAGATAATGTCTTAATGCAGTACCGAGGAACAATTAATTTTTATCAACTTAAGAAATCCTCGCGAGCGAAGCCGTGGGTAACAGTTAGTAATGAACATTTCCCTTCTCGATTTGACTAGCAGACGGCAAGGGAGAGTGAGTTTTCTCAAAAATCTTTTAGCTGATTATCATTATCATTAGGAATAAGTGCCCCCTTGCAAGGGTGCCCCCGATTATTAAAAAAATTACCCATCAAAATGTGACTGACGTTACGCATAGTGAATTGCGGTATACAAGTGGACCTGCCGTTATCATCACAACTCCGCAACTCGCACTTTACAACGTCTGCGGACCTTCCTACGCTGTTTCTCGGATAACGTCAAGAGACATGCAATGTAAAAAATCTTATTCACTTCATGTACAGTAATTTACTTCGATATCCGTATACAATGTAGAATACCGTAGCGAAGCACGGATACATTTGCTACTCTTTTTATAAAGTACCACATTTCCAGACCGTCAGTTTGCCGGCGGCGATCAGGCATTTTCATCATCCAAAAGAGTGAGCTACTGTTATTCCCTAATTATGCACACCGACCTGTACAGAGCTGTCCGTAGACTCGACACCGTTTTTGCCCATTATTTCATACCAATACTGCAGGTATTACTAGTTGAAGAAACGTCCTAGTTGCCTGAGTAATCGAGAAACATAAAAGGCGGGCGAATGGTGAGAATTATTCTTTGACACACGTTTTATATTTGGTTTGTTTAGCGTTGCGGTGGACGTGCTGAGCCGCCGCTTTATCTCCCAAGAGGCCAAACGGAACCAGTGATACATGACTCGACACCAGTCGTTTTCACATCGGCACACAGTAGACAGTCTCGAGACACAATCACGCGTTACAGAAGTATGACGTTGTTATCTTGGAAAGTTATTACATTTGTATTAAATTACTCAGTCGAAAGCGCACAAACATAGCTAATGATAATGCAGTCGAGAGACTAACAAATCTACTTGGCAGGGAACGAGAGAAGTACCCTAGGCGGGATAAATGAATGATATGTTTACTGGCTTCTCACAAAATAAGTTGCTATTCGAAATCTAGCTAATGTAAGTGAGATTTACGAAATGAAAGCTCACGTCCCTGCAAACTTATCACATCTTCATGTCACGTGGCTACCAGGTGTATGCATAAGTAATTTTCAAGGGAAATTTATTTTTTTGTTTATTCAAAGTATTTGCCATCGGCTTCTCGAAATTGCTGAAGGGCTCCTCTGTGAACGCGTGCCTCACTGATGCTAAGAGGTGATAGTCAGAAGGCGCCAGGTCGGGGAAGTACGGCGGGTGCGGAAGGATGTCCCATCCAAGCGATTTCAAGGTGTCTTTCACTGGTTTTTCTGTGTGAGACAGCGCATTGTTGTGTAATAAAATCACTTAGCCATGTTTTCTGGCCCATTCCGGTCGTCTTTCGATCAATGCGTGATTTAAATTAATAATTTGTTGGCCATAGCGTTGTGCATTAACGTTTTCGCCGGGCTTGAAGAATCTTCGCACTTTTGTGGTCTACTGTCTTTCACATTGAAATCACCACGCTTAAATTGTCGAAACCATGTCTCACATGTTTCTACCAGCAAACGATGACTTTCGAGAGCTGTTTTTTTTTTCCTTTTGATTAAATAAGAAAAGCAATGCGTGCCACAAATGTTCTTATTCAGGCACAAACGTCGACATGATCACTGAACGGTACAACACAGACGCTAGTGTTTGGCGGACTCAACTTGTGTGTGTTGGTAGGTTAATGTCAGACGAACAAACTCACGTATATGTCAAATTCATACGCTGCGGACTGTTCGCTGGTGCCATTTCTTAGTGAAACCGGCGAAGACTTATCCATATGCTTGGTATAATAATGATATGAACAGTCACGTAACAATATAAATGCTTTTTATATTGAAAGTATCCCAAACAGCTAAACTCGTTTTCTTCTTCTCCTTCTTTTTTCCGTTTACCCTCCAGGGCCGGTTTTTCTCTCGGACTCAGCGAGGAATCCCACCTCTACCGCCTCAAGGGCAGTGTCCCGGAGATTCACACTCTGGGTCAGGGGATACAACTGGGGAAGATGACCAGTACCTCGCCCAGGCAGCCTCACCTGCTATGCTGAACAGGGGCCTTGCGGGGGGATGGGAAGATCGGAAGGGATAGACAAGTAAGAGGGAAGGAAGCGGCCGTGGCCTTAAGTTAGGTACCATCCCGGCAAACCACGGAAAACCACGTCCAGGATGGCTGAGGCGGGAATCGAACCCACCTCTACTCGGTTAACCTCCCGAGGCTGAGTGTATCCCGTTCTAGCTCTCGTACCCCTTTTCAAATTTCGTGGCAGATCCGGGAATCGAGCCCGGGCCTCTGGGGGTGGCAGCTAATCGCACTAACTACTACACCATAGAAGCGGACACAGCAAAACTCAGACCCGAGGAGGTGCATTTTTCTAGGCTAACATTCGTGATTCAAGGAAAACCGTGCAAGGTGGCTCCTCGGTTTTCGGCACGTGGCTTTCAGTTTGCATTTGAGAAGTGGAAGATTCAAAAGCCCTGAAGATGATTTGTCTTTGGTTTCCCATTTTCACGCCGGGTAATATACGTGGCCCAGCCAGGAGTGAACCCCGGAGCCTTCTACTACGCCAAGGACCCTGACCGCTATGCTCTTGCGCAATTGATTTAGCTTTATGCATTCGGGGTCGACCCCACGGTATAGGGGTAGCGTGCCTGCCTCTTACCCGGAGGTTCCGGGTTCGATTTCCGGCAAAGTCAGGGATTTTTACCTGGATCTGAGGGCTGATTCGAGGTCCACTCAGCCTATGCGATTATAATTGAGGAGCTGTCTGATGGTGAGATAGTGACCTCGGTTTAGAAAACAAATAATAACAGTCAAGAAGATTCATGATTATTTTTTATTTCCCATTTTTTACACCAGGCAAATACCGGGGATGTGTCTTAATTAAGACTACGGTCACTCCCCTTCCACTCCTAGCCCTTTCCTATCTCCTGCCTTCATACGACCTATCTGTGTCGGTGTGACGTAAAGCAAAGAAAATATATTGCGTTTAGATGATTTTATATGCCATTTCATACGAGAAAAAATGAGCATTCAGGATAATATCTGTGGAAGAACGTCTGTATAATTTCAAGGAAATATTTAGATGAATTTGATACGTTTATTAAACGTTAATTATTAGTGCTATTGATACTATTGAGTTAAATATATTTCTTATGTGAACCAGTAATTATGCTAAAACAAGCCTCCCATAACTTAAAATCTGGTGTGTCGGGATATGATCGTGGTCCCACAAAAGCGGCAGAAGAAGAAGAGTGCAATGTCATAAGCATCCATCACAGAGCCTGCTGCAGGAGTGCTATTGTTTCTGCAAGTATGAATAGTTTCGATTAGGTTTAGGAAGACAGTATCTTGGGAAGATTCTATCCCTTGGTGCGGTCTTGGAGGGCAAATAAGAGAGTAAGCGGGGTTTGCTAGGATGGTCCGCGTAATCCGCAAGCTGGGCTAATCTCGCTCCACTTGAGAAAGTAGAGCCGGCCAGCCCGTAATAAGCCGGAGATCTGATACACGGGGATCAAGCTGCCTCCTTGCTACCCGCCAGCATGAAGAAAGTCGCGCGCGGATTTTGTGTTCGGTTACACTTTGATTCAACACCAATTACGTAAATCTTCTCCAGCAAGTGCCAAAGCGAACGAAATAACTCTTCCATTGCACTGACATGGACAAATAGCATTAATTTTAAGAGTATATTTTAGATTTCTTCTATATGTTTTCCCTCCCCATTGAGGGCGTGATAACATCTTGGCGTAGTCAGTGGATTTCCACCAAGGCGCTGCAATTCTAATTTCAACAAGTAAAGTTACAGTGAATTATAACTAAAGCTTAATAATTTGAAATACATGTGAGTCCAGATCCTGAATGAATGGACTGTGTAGTATCCTTCTTTTCATAACGTCCCGGGCTCGATTCTCCTCTAACTCGGATGCTACGGTTTTATGACCGTCTTAATATAGAACTTCGCTTACACACATCACTCTATTAACCACCACAGAAACATTGAATAATAATAATAATAATAATAATAATAATAATAATAATAATAATAATAATAATAATAATAATAATAATAATAATAATAATAATAATAATAAAAACATCGAGTGGGTTGGCCATGCGGTTAGAAGTGTGTAGTTGTGAGCTAGCATTCGAGAGATAGTGGGTTCGAATCCCACTTTCGGCAGCCCTGAGGATGGTTTTCCATGCTGTCCCATTTTCACACCAGGTAAATGCTGAGGCTGTACCTTAATTAAGGCCACGGCTGCTTCCCTCCCACTCCTAGCTCTTTTCTATCCCATCGTCATAAGACTTATCTGAGTCGGAGCGATATTAAACAAATTTTAAAAAATAATAATGCAATAATAATAATAATAATTATTATTATTATTATATTGATTTTGCATCCGAGTAACTACTGTACTATTTTACGGTTTTAGGAGTTCTTTAACGTGCCAGTAAATCTACCGACACAAGACTGACATATCTGAACACGTTCCAATACCACCAGAATGAGCCAGGATCAAACCTGCCAACTTGGCTCAGAAGGCCATCGTTCTACCGTGTGAGGATTTATTAACAAGATTAAATGTTTGATTAAACTCTCCAATAGTGTGTTGTCCTACAGTTTAGTGTGTTATGAACAAGATTAAATGTTTGATTAAACTCTCCAATAGTGTGTTCTTCGACAGTTTAGTGTGTTTAGTTGATTAAACTCACAGATAGTGAGGTGTCCAACTGTTCTACCTGTTATGAATCAGATTCACTGTTTGATTAGACTGTCAAATGCTCTGATGTCAGACTGTTCTGTCTGTTTGATTCATTTATTTAGTAATCTTCATTCTCTTTATTGATCCACGCACCGTTGACGCTGAGTCCTTCTCGCTCAGCCAAGCTGAGAGTGTTAAAACCGCTAAAGAGGCACCCTCGCACTTCTATCGCAGGCTTCATCTTACGACGTTTTTTAAACAGGGCCCCGTTTCCGCGTCATTTACTGTAATTTATGTTGGCGGAACGAGATTGTGACATCCCCGGACTTGCTCACTTCCCAGGGATGTTCTAAGTACGAGACTCCAGGGAGTGCAATAAACAACATAGCGAGTTATGTCCCTCAGCGGTTCAGCATCAAAATGAATTACAACTTGCTTTCATACGCGGTACAGTAGCTAGGATTTAATGTGGTTATCTCGTCATGAGGGAGGTGAATGCGTCCTCTTCAGGAAGATCGAGCTAGAATCATGACTTTTTCTTTATTCTCAAACCAACCAACCAACCAACCAACCAACCAACCAACCAACCAACCAACCAACCAACCAACCAACCAACCAACCAACCAACCAACCAACCAACCAACCAACCAACCAACCAACCAACCAACCAACCAACCAACCAACCAACCAACCAACCAACCAACCAACCAACCAACCAACCAACCAACCAACCAACCAACCAACCAACCAACCAACCAACCAACCAACCAACCAACCAACCAACCAACCAACCAACCAACCAACCAACCAACCAACCAACCAACCAACCAACCAACCAACCAACCAACCAACCAACCAACCAACCAACCAACCAACCAACCAACCAACCAACCAACCAACCAACCAACCAACCAACCAACCAACCAACCAACCAACCAACCAACCAACCAACCAACCAACCAACCAACCAACCAACCAACCAACCAACCAACCAACCAACCAACCAACCAACCAACCAACCAACCAACCAACCAACCAACCAACCAACCAACCAACCAACCAACCAACCAACCAACCAACCAACCAACCAACCAACCAACCAACCAACCAACCAACCAACCAACCAACCAACCAACCAACCAACCAACCAACCAACCAACCAACCAACCAACCAACCAACCAACCAACCAACCAACCAACCAACCAACCAACCAACCAACCAACCAACCAACCAACCAACCAACCAACCAACCAACCAACCAACCAACCAACCAACCAACCAACCAACCAACCAACCAACCAACCAACCAACCAACCAACCAACCAACCAACCAACCAACCAACCAACCAACCAACCAACCAACCAACCAACCAACCAACCAACCAACCAACCAACCAACCAACCAACCAACCAACCAACCAACCAACCAACCAACCAACCAACCAACCAACCAACCAACCAACCAACCAACCAACCAACCAACCAACCAACCAACCAACCAACCAACCAACCAACCAACCAACCAACCAACCAACCAACCAACCAACCAACCAACCAACCAACCAACCAACCAACCAACCAACCAACCAACCAACCAACCAACCAACCAACCAACCAACCAACCAACCAACCAACCAACCAACCAACCAACCAACCAACCAACCAACCAACCAACCAACCAACCAACCAACCAACCAACCAACCAACCAACCAACCAACCAACCAACCAACCAACCAACCAACCAACCAACCAACCAACCAACCAACCAACCAACCAACCAACCAACCAACCAACCCACCCACCCACCCACCCTATAACCCTATAACCCTATTTTTTTCGGTTCCTTTTGGCCTACTTGGGACCATAGGAATCATCTCAACTCTGAGCTTTGGTCTTCTGCTTTTTCTTGGCCCAGTACGCTTTTATTTTCTGGCTGTGTGCTTGCTTCCTTCCAGTGGGAAGACTCCACGTAGCCTGGCCTGTCGGTACTGAGATCGGTTCTCTCTGGTCTCTAATGAGATCTGTAGTGCCTTTAGGGCTGATTTTACTGAGGTGATCCACTTTCCACTGCTTGTCACTGTGAGGATTCTGTTGGTCAGCCTGCAGGGTTTCAGGCGGCTCGTGTGCCCGTGGAAGGTCAGTCGCGTTTTCCCCATACAAGTGACTATGTCCTCCTGATGTTCGTAGAGCTCTTTGTTGTGCCTGATCCTGTAGGTGCCATCCTCCTCTCTTACGGGTTCATGTATCCTCCTCAAGATCTTTCTCTCTTTAAGTTCTAGTTTCCGGAGTAGACCCTTTCGATTCATCAAGAGGCACCCAGAGGGACTTACTACTGAGTTGTAGTGCTTCAGCTTTAAGTTTTTGGAGAGGTACTTGGAGGTGTAGATGCTTTTGCAGGAATGATAGGCCCTCTCTAACTTGATGTACTTGGTGTCTATTGCCAAAGTTTTGCTCTCACTTGCTGAGATCCATATCCAAATAATACATTTCATGAAACTAAAACTTCGTGTCAGACAGACCTTGTAAAAATATTCGTAATAATACAAACAAGAACGTTCCTGCCTCCTCTTATCTCTTGACCTTTTTGCCTGTCTTCTAAGATTGGTGCAATTGTGGATTAAGCCCAGTTTTCGACCGGATGTCCTTCTTAACGCCAACCCTATATAGATAGATACGTTCAGTACTGCGTGTCACTGTGATGCTTGTAGCGTGCTCTGCTGTGAGGGTATGAAGAAGCATATGTTGGGAAAAACAGAAATACGCTGTACCCTGGTCAGAGGAATGAACTGGATGTGGCTACATTCCCCGACCCAGCCGGGAATCGAACTTGGGCCTACTGACCTGAAATCCACGGGATTGAATATTCAACGAGAGAGTCTAACATTTTAAACACTCTTTGGATTAATAATAATTGTCTATTAGAATAAAATCTCAATAATAATATATTAATAATAATAATAATAATAATACTGTAGGGCTATTTATAGATATTAATAAACAGTAACGTCAGAGATGAATCCATAGATTGTAGATTCTTAGGATGAGTGAAAGTTATTCTAAGCAGAATCATAAAAATATTACAATTATTTTTTCGATTTACTGTTTGAACTTTTCCTTGTATACATAGAGCTTGGATGTTTAGCCATTTAGACTTTTTTAAACATTTTTAATGGGCTCGTAAATCATCATTATCGGTTCTCCACCTATTAGCACGTTTTCGCATGCATTTTCCAAGCCGATCTGTCTTCTGCTATCCTTTTAGTCTTACAGTATCGTCCATTAATTTTCACACTGTCCATCATCTAATACCACTTTCTTCCTCTCAAACTTCTACCTGCAACATTTCTTTCCATTGCCTCTGTTAATAAATTTTTCCTTCGTAAATAGTAACCTAACCGATTCTTCTATCTCTTTTGAATGGTTTCCAGTATTGTCATCATTTCTTCACCTACTCTTTCATATAATACTCCTTTGCTTAATTTGTCTTCCCAGTCGATCTTCTCTCTTTTTCTCCACACCCATATTTCATAATACTTCAATGTCCTTTATTCCTGCCTTCTCTTGAATAAAATATTATGTTCAATCTTCAATAATAATATTTTAACGGGGGGCAAACGTTTAGCCGTGGAGGCCTTTTGGGGATTTTGACGTTTACTTACTTTCTTTTCTGTCCAGTTTGATTTTCTTTAATTCTTAATCTGCTTACCCTGCGGGGTTGGTTTTTCCCTCGGACTCAGCGAAGGATCCCACCTCTACTGCCACAAGAGCAGTGTCCTGGAGCGTGAGACAGTGGGTCGTGGGATACAACTGGGGAGAATGACCAGTACCTCGTCCAGCCGGCTCACTTGCTATGCTGAACAGGGGCCTTGCTGAGGGAAGGGAAGATTGGAAGGGATAGAGAAGGAAGAGGGGAGGAAGCGGCCGTGGCCTTAAGTCAGGTACCATCCCAGCATTTGGCTTGAGAAGAAGTGGGAAGACACGAAAAACCACTTCCAGCATGGCTGAGGTGGGTTCGACTCAGCTGACCTCCCGAGGCTGAGTGGACCCCGTTCCAGCCCCCGTACCACTTTTAAAATTTCGTGGCAGAGCCTGGAATCGAACCCGGGCCACCAGGAGTCGCAGCTAATCACACTAACCACTACACCACAGAGGTGGACACAGTTCGATTTTAACGGGCAAAATTCGACATACTATTCAAAACAGTATTTTTTAAATAGTTTGGAAAGGGATTCTAGGGTTATTTTGGGTTGTAGCATAGGCCTATATGATGTATCCGGTACTATACCGAGTTTTGACATTTACACCGTGGAGCCACCTGTACCTTGCAATAGAAGAAGACACAACAATTACAAACATAAAACACTAGAATATATCATGCGTGACACAAAAGGTCACCACAAGTTACACTAATTGCCTGAGCCAGAAAAAGATAACATGCATGAAGTATCATATATGTTACAGAACATCGCTAGAGGTTAAACGGTACTAGGCTAGAATGAAAACGAATTTAACGAGAATAACATAACTACTAGGGGTTCCCTGAGGCTGGGCTCCTAATGGATATGCAAATCTCATAGCAGAAGTTGTCCGTGCTAGAGTATACGTGTTACTCGCTTCAGTAACTTTGTATTCTAACCTTCACATTATATTTCCATGGAAACTGTCTACATTTTTTCTCAGAATGTGCCTAAGTTTATTTATTTTTCTATTCCACTGTGTTAATAGAATCCTTGTTAATTTTTGTTCTGATACGATCATTCCTAAAATCGTTTTTCCAAGTAGAGATTTGTCCTAAGAACAACATTTTCTTAATAACGTTCTTCATTGTCGTTTTCGGATTCCGCAGAATATTTCATCTTAACGGAACTTAGAATTCCTTTTTTTTTTGTGGTGCCCATCCATTCCTGATGTTGGCGATCACCGTGGCAGAACATTCTTTATCAGTAACCGATATGAAAAGTCCCTCAGAACTTGTACTGAACCATGTTCTTCAGCCAAGAAATTCTTCCTCTTCCAGGTCCTGTGTCACAATCTATCTTCCCCTGGAGAATCAGGCATATATTTGCCGGTTCCTCGTGATGTGCCCTAAATATTCCAGTTTAAGGGTTTCTTCTGTCAAAGGAAACCTCTTTCTGGTGTCTTATTATTTCCATAACAGTGTCATTCACTTCAGAAAATCTGCACTTGCTTTCCCTCTTATATACGTTTTATGTGTACACTAGACTATATATTTGTTCTTAGCTTGATTATCCGCATCCATCCATAACAGAGCATTCTGATGGAGACAATATTAACTGAACCTCGGCCTCGTGTCATAAGCGCATAGAGAAATGTGATACTTGCCCTGTCATTTGCTCTTCATATTGTCCTCAAGATTGAGAAAAGCTTACCTCTTCCTTTCCCTCTTTTACTGTATATTCAAAGCGATCAGCTGGGACAATGCAAAGGCTGAAAAAATAGCAGCAACATATTCATACTTAGGAATCCATTTATTACAGAACCACCATACCTGAGCAGGTCTTCAATCTAAGCCCCTACAGCATGATGCACCAGTTGCCAGGTTTGTGGAAAATCAGGACACCAGTAATTTTCTTTGATGCCAGAGATGGAGTACACGACCGCGTTGAAGTATGAAGTCTCGTGTATGAAAACGGTTCACGTGCAGTGGTTTCTTTAGATTAGGGAACAAATCGAAGTCGCAGGGGCCATGTCAAGTAATTAGCGGGGATGCTCCATCACCTCTACCGTGCCAACTTTCCCTTCACAGAAGCAACATTCTGACAGCGGTCAGTACAGTGCAGCACAATGGCGTTTGGTAATGGGACGGTTTTCTGCGCAGTGCAGGAAACGATATGTCCCAGAAACGTTCTGCACATCACCTCGACCTTTATTAATGCTACCGGGCGAGTTGGCCGTGCGGTCAGGGGCGCGCAGCTGTGAGCTCGCATCCGGGAGATAGTGGGTTCGACCCCAACTGTCGACAGCCCTGAAGATGGTTTCCCGTGGTTTCCCATTTTCACACCAAGCAAATGCTAGGGCTGTACCTTAATTAAGGCCACGACCACTTCCTTCCCATTCCTAGGCCTTTCCTGTCCCATCGCCGTCATAAGACATGTCTGTGTCGGTGCGACGTAAAGCAAAATAGCAAAAAAAATCATGCTGATAATTCCAACTTTGCTAACATTACTTTATACCAGCCAGGGTTGACACCACTTGTTCATCTCCAGGACCTGCTCTAACTGGGTGTGTTGCGTAACTACACCCCCTGTCTACATGTGGTGCCAACTTCAGCACCGTCAATTGTTCCCATAGTGTTATTAACTGAAGCTAGCTTCGTAAGATTCTCAGAATTTGCTCCAGCAAAATTTACTAGATGCTCCTATTCTATGTTCTTCACTTTGCGGTCATATTCGAAGGAAGGAACTCCTCCTTTAAACACACAACGCTGGGCTGAGCATTTCGCGCCTTTCAAGTTGTCGGGTTCGATACTGGATCAGTCCGGTTGTATCTGAAATTGCTCGAATATCACAGCCTCGTGTCGGTATATTTACCAGCACGTTCAAGAACTCCTACGGGATAACATTCTGGCATCTCTGTGTCTCCTAAAACCGTAAAAGTCTTTAGTGGGACATAAAACCAATAACATTACATTGTTATTATTACTATTATTATTTTACTAGCGAATTGACCACTTAATATCACGCTATAACTTCATTTCTTTCTCTTAGTACGGGGATTCCTCTGTGTCGAATACCCCTTCATGCATTCACTGCCTGCTTCCGTTGCTGATAAATCCAGATATTTCGGTCTTCTTAGTTCTTCCCTCGGCTTGAGAACATTCCAAACGTTTACTGTGTTCCCAAATTTATTTCATCTAAGTTTAGGATCTCCGAGATGTTTAACCTTTCCATATTTGTCTGCGTTCCATTAATCATGCTGTAGTGGCATGTTTCCACAAGTAATCAAATATCTGCTTGGTAAGTCTATGTCTGTTCATTCTATACAAATGCCCTTGTTAATAGCCTCCTTCTTCTTCATCATCATCATATTATTATTCTTATATTTAAAACACCAGGCTGATTTTCGTTACAGCAAGTTTGAATGAACAGTTAACCGATTGACATCGTAAGGCATTCTGACGAAAGCTCTAGGCTGTAGATTTGCAGAGTGTCTTTGGAAGCATAAAACACTCTTGCCGTATATTTTTAAATTATTAAATAAAATGTGGCATTCTGATTGGCCAAAGCGCTCGCCAGCACTTCAAGGCCACCTGGACCCTGGGAGGGCTGAAACATCCGATGCGAAAGGGGAGGTGGAAGGGGGCAAACATCAATGCGCAATCGAACGTCTTCCTGGTCAGCGGTTGCAGTCTGTCTTGTGTTGTAGAGACTCGCTTAGTCGAGAAGAAACTATTCTACGCAGTGTTCTGTTTCTTTGTAGCTCTCCCTATATTTGCTAGCTTGAAGTGATGTCGGATAAATGTAAAGGTCTTTTCCTCCGTGTGATAATTTTAAATACTGAGGCTGTGAACTTCATCCACTCCGGTGGTTAGGAAAGTGAATTGCGGGGCTGAGTGGCTCAGACGGTTGAGGCGCTGACCTTCTGACCCCAACTTGGCAGGTTCGATCCTGGCTCAGTCCGGTGGTATTTAAAGGTGCTCAAATACATCAGCCTCGTGTCGGTAGATTTCAATTATATTAATGAAATCCTTGACGTGCCACAACAAAACATCACAAACATCAAGAGTGCATTTTTCATCGATGGTCCCGTGCGCGCTGGTAAAAACGTATATATACCGATGCTTAATACAAAAGTACTTCAATATAGAGCGCCGTTTTACATTAGTAGCGTGGACAGGAATAGCCACCATTTTGCTTCCCAACGGTCGATTCAAAATAGGCAGAGAGCTACAATCCCTTGAGATTATTTAACTCCATCAGATAAAGCACTTCCATTTTATTTTAAGTGGCACTAATTTTCAATTCGCTTGGCATTTTGTATCACGGTCACTAAATTGAAGGTGAAACAGCCATCTGTTGGAGATAGATTTAACCGAACACAGTTTCTCCACTTGGACGCTTAGAATTCGCTTCAGTGAAATTGTTATCTGTCTATTATATGCTGATCATTTTTGCTCTTGTTCGTAAAAAGGTTACCATCGTTATTTCTTGTGTTGGAGACAGCATTAATTGACGGACACTCAGAAATCGTTCCGACGAAATATGTTGTATGGGTGATATGCTTTTGTGGTGTTTATGATAACATTCATTAATTTCCCTCCTCTGCTTCTATATTTCCCTTCTTAAATGACTACCACTTCTTTTATTATTGTACCGGAAGGTACACCCTAACGCCGCGCATTTAAATCTAGCGCCTAAAAGAACTCCTCTACTGGTGAAACAGTGAAACTGAACCTGCACCAACTTACAAATTTACTCAGAAGATGTCACCACTAAAATATGATGCAATTTTGTTATTGTGAAGTTTCCTGAACTGATTGTATTTCTACTTGTTTTGTTTGCCATATATCAAGAAGTTTTAACATTCTTCCATAGAGGTCACTACTAAAAACTGTGATCTTGCACCCTGGTGCTAAGTGAAAGGACTTTTGATTTTAAAAAGTTTTGTATTCATACGTTTTTTTACTAATTGATGTTCATTTATTCTTGGGTTGGCAATATTTATCTTTTCTTTCCGCCAGTTTGGAATCCAACCAATCAATAATTTCTGTAATTAATTTTCTACCAATCACAGTCATCTTCTTCTTCTTATTATTATTATTATTCGATTTTGAGTGTAACTTTTAAATTAACCAATAAAATTGAGAGGGTGTGGCCAGTTTAATCTTGAATGGTCTCGAACGTTCCCCAAGGGTTTATAAACTGCGGATTTTCACGCCTCTTGGCCAATTGATCGTCATCTTTCTGAGTGTGTGTGTGTGTGTCAAGCAGGAGGCGGGAGGCCTCTTCGTCTGCTGCTAGAACTTCTACCAGGTAATGGCCAGATAACACCTTTCTTTCTTTCTTGCTAGCTCCGCAGTTTAATCCGAGGGAAAGGTCTGAACCATCAATTATGTAACCTTCTTTTCTAAAAATGTAACTTTCTGTCGGCTAATGTAATAACTTCATAAAATCTTCAACTCTAAATAGGGTATAGAGAGTGATGTAGCCTTTCGAGCTCCCCTTCATATTGGTTTGAGGTGACTATGTTTTGTAACTGGTTTTCTTCCTTTCCGTAATGTGTTAATTTATTCTTATATGAGTCACCTCCATAGTTTGGGAATAGCCCCTGTTTCATCGGGCTAGTGCCCTTTACGTTTTAAGAGTTCATATTTAGGAGTGCAAGTATCCGCCTCCATTCATTTTGTTGTTAGGGCCGTTTATTTAACCGTTTTTCCTTTTAGATGAAGGCCCATTAGGTTGGGTATTAAATACCCCTGTATTATCATTTTCCTATTGTAAGTTGTGCCTTCAGAGGCCAGAATTTGTAAGTTGATGTTGCCTTCAGTAGGCTTGGAAAACTGAGAGCCGGTTAGCTCTTTTGCAAGGTTTTGTAATATTAATGAATGCCTCTTGAAGACTAGATGTTGTAATTTTGGGAGCAAGTGCTCATTGAATTAGGGGATTTCTGCCCTTGTATAAATTTGTGCTCTTTTGTAAATTTGAGTTAGTATCTCAGGATATGTAAAGCTAGGGGCTTAAAGCCCAAAGAGTTAAGATTCTGAATCTTGGATTTCCCCCATCTGTTTAATGATTGCTACTTTACCTGTAAAATTGTTAAATTTTGTGTTCTGAAAATATAACCTTCAGTTTACGTTTTAAATTCAATTCTTAACATTGTAGTTAGACCCATTCACCCCGGCACCTTCTTTCACCTCTGCGATCCACGAAATACCACGGAACAATTATATTTTCACCCTCCTCCAAATTCAAAAAATATATACATGTTCTTATGAGTAGCTTATGAATTAACATCCCGTGCAAGAAGCGGCTAAGACAAATCCTCATGTATTATTCCGAGTCGCACACATTCACACGCACACGTAGGGAAGAGATTCATAGCGACTAATCACATCACGTAGGGTGGTGGTGTTTGTTGCTCCTTCTTCTCCCAAGGGGTACAGAAGAATGCGTACAGCAACGAGAAGTTAATAACAGTAAGTGTCTGGCTTTCTTAAGCTGCTCGCAGCACTTCTCTTAATTGGCGCTGTTTCCTCGCTGAATGGAATATTAAACTCGCATTCAGTCCTTACTTCGTATTAGGAACAGTTAGGATTTAACAAACTTTGTTGATCTTCAGTGTATTAGTAACAATAGAGTGCTCACCGATTCCACTACTGTGAGTGGACACAGCAGCTCGAATATGACGACGATAATAATAATAATAATAATAATAATAATAATAATAATAATAATAATAATAATAATAATAATAATAATAATAATAATAATAATAATAATAATAATAATAATAATTTGGGGATGTTAGGTAGCATAATGTAAATAATCTGCTGATGCGTTTCGATTCTGCGAACAGGATCGTCTTCAGAGCAATAACAAGGCATGTATTGGCAACTGTCAATCCATAGTAACCAGACTCATGATAGCGAGACGCTGTTAAAAATATAGTTCATTCCAGTTCCCCAGAGTCAAGGAGAAAGATGTTGACGAGTTAACTATGGAGCCATGATCTACTCAGTATATAGCCATCACCTTTGTTAAAATTATTCGGGTGTTTAGCATTTATTATTATTATTACTATCGTTATTATTATTATTATTATTATTATCATCATTATTATTATTATTATTATTATTATTATTATTATTATTATTATTATTATTATTATTATCGATTCGGCCAACTAAGGACCACATCACCTTCCCCGGGCTTTAACATTTGCCTAGAACTCACGCGTTCGTTACCGGTGTGCTTTTCTTGGAAACTCTTATGATGATGATGATGATTATTATTATTATTATTATTATTATTATTATTATTATTATTATTATTATTATTATTATTTACACCGTTATGCCCGACTAAGAAGAGCAGTTTAGCTCATTTGTCTGATGTCTTTCCTATCTTCTTATCCCAAAATCTCTTCATCCCCTCATTGAGTTTTCTCCTGCGATCTTCTGTCGACATGTTAGTGGTTCTAGAGTTGGTTTCGTCTGCAAATTTACCATTATCAGTTAGTGTTCGGAATTTACATCTATTCTATACCATTTCCTCGGTGATTCTGATTTTCTGAAGGTCCGTTTCAATTTCACTTGTTCTTGGTTTTTAATGGAAGGGAAACGTTGAAAATTTTTGTATCCTCGCTCATTCTGAGAATATACCCATAGCATTTCAATCACCTTTTTTCTGAAGGTAAGAAAGAGTTTTTTGACATGACAGCATATTTCTTGAGATGTCTTTTTCATCACGATTTCAACTGTAGAAACTGGGCCGAAGATTTCCCGGTGAATTTTACTTTCATTGTCTTTGATTCATGATGAGGCTTTTTGTCTAAAGGGACGTAAAGGAAATTGAGCCCTACGTACAGCGCTGTGGGAATGTATGTCTGCATGACGTGTTTAATAATGTTATTGGCTTTACGTTCCACTAGTAAAAACAACCCGTGCATAATTTGTGAGACGTATAAATCTACCATTCGCTGTTAAAACAATCTGCACGCTTCTCCTAGATAAGACACGGTGTGTTATTTAATACAGATTGTAACAAAACCGAGATAAAAACACAAATATGAGGAAACGCACTTAAATAAACAACCCTCTTTCATTTTACACAGCACACCCCACTTTCACTCCCCATAATTTTCTTTTTAATACACTACAATAGTCTTCTCCAAGTTTTCTGGTATAAATGTGTGGCGTTTGTCTGTTAAAACTAGCTTCAATACGGAGATTGATCTATCTACATCTAGGGATGTGACAGGACAGTACTTGAATTCGTGAGCGAGTGTAGATGTTAAACATTATGCTAGATCTACATTATCAGTACCAGCCAAATATTTTTGTAGCTACCATGATGTCGTAGCCCGAGTGTTGTCTAAGGACATGTTCCAGGTTTCCTGGGATACGTTGCATTTCACCCTTCATGTTCTCCATAATGTCCAGACACTTGAAGCCCAGCTAAACCGTTAATGCACAACGCTATGGCCACCAAATGATTAATTTAAATCATACATTGATCGGAAGACGACCGGAATGGCCCAGAATGCAACGCAAAGTGATTTTGTTCCACAACAATGCGCCGTCTCACACAGCAAAACCAGTAAAAGACACCTTAAAATCGTGTGGATGGGACGTCTTTGCGCACCCGCCGTACTGCCCCGACATGGCGCCATCTCACTATCACCTCTTCGCATCAATGGGACACGCGATCGCAGAGCAGCACTTCAGCAATTTCGAGGAACAGCCGGAGTTGTAACTATTGTGAATTTTTGGTTTTTTAAAATTCAATTGTTTATTTATGATAATGATTTTATGAAGGTGTTGATGAATCGCGTGAGTCCAGTAAAGGAATGTTAGGTTTGAATTTCGTACAGGTGTTTAATATCATGAAAATAGGAGCATACATTTCATATTTCACCACTTTTTTCAGCATATGATTTAAGGAAAATAATATATATGAAAAGAACTGTCAGATACGCGGTATTATTTCTTAAGTGACGTTACGTATATGCAGTCCATCAAAATAATTTTCATTGGGTTGATTTTCCTTTGCTATTGTGTAAAGGAAAACTATCTCTAAATACATTATAGGCCACTGTAGGAGTGTGTAAATACGTCATGCAATCATACGTTCCTACACGCGGTACGGTAAGGTTCGTTCTGTTCATTTCCCTACGGTTATCTGTAAAGAAGAAGCTAGTACAATATAATATAATTCCAGCCATAATTTCCTGAATTTATGCCACGACATGAATCATTTAAAATAGTTTTCTCCGAGAGGGTTCCTTTAAACTTTGTGATGTAAGTCGTAAGAGAATTGCCAAAACAACGCGAATGCCGTGTCTCTAACCCCAGCACGGTAAAGTTTCTCGTTGCTGTAACCTACAACATCTCTTCCGACATCTCTGACCATCAGGCGACAAGGCAAAGTGAGAGAGACGCTTTCTACTGAGCTGATAATAAGCTGAAATTAGTTTCCTCAAGTTTGCAAGATCGAAGCGAGAAGATCCGCGCGCGGTATACTCACATTCCCGGAATACTTGGCAACAACTTAACTTGTAAAGAGATAAGTAATTTGTGTTTCGTATTGACATCTAGGGAAACTCACTAGCACATATTGGAGTAGTATCGAAACTTAATGCTAAGTGAATTTACAGTGGAAGCCACGCTCTAACTTTCTTGCTGACAACAAGGAAATGGCTACAGAGTACAGTTCTCTGGTTGAAATGAATATGTAACTAAAGCCATGACGAGCTTGAGAGAGAGTCTGGGACTTTACCAATATCTCAATACAACATTAACCCTAGGAATATCAACGTGGGGGTGGGGGTACTTTGTAACCCACCACCTGCTAGTTCCTCCTCCCTTTCTTTTAACATTTGAAATAAAAGGCTGTAAAATGCATTTATTGTTACTAACTAACAATGACGTCGATTGGTTTTGCTCATTTTTTACCGTCTGAAGGCTGTACAGAATCATTCAAACATGAGTGAGCCTTCGCTATTTGATGTAACAAATCGATGGCTTGCTTCTAAAACTTTTTACGTTTCAATGGTCACCCAACCCATTATATTCCTTAAGATTACATTCCTCCCAGCCACATATTTTTATGCAGTCCACCAGCATCATTTGCGTTCTCATCATTTTCCTGCGTTAATGTGTAAAGGGAAATGAACCTTACCAGACTGTATTCTAGGGATGTTGTTTGCATGGCGAATTTACGCACTCCTACAGTATAACGTATATAAGATTAATTTTTCTTTAGAGATTAGCATAGGAAAATGAAATCAACGAAAATTGTTCTGATGTACTATATAACCGTATGTGGCTGGGAGGCGTGACCAGTTTGGAGGAATGATAGGCCTGCTGGCTTTTGGGCTTATGCCAACACACGGCATAAGCCTATATCATGTCTATAAGTACGGTCCCTGAAAGCATCAATGAAAACAGTTTTGAGGGAATTGATGGAAAGGAAGAGCATTGTGAGATACGAGGTTTTAGAAGTGAAAAGGAAAAACCTACAACCTGTTTTTCAGTCAATGACCGGGTCAGGGATGGAATGAATGAAGCCCCAATCTTGCGGCGAGGATGGGAATCGTGCCGGCTGCCGAAGCCTGTCGCACTGCTCTGGGGCAATGATTCATGACTGACAGATGAAATGAAATGAAATGATAGTGGAGAGTGTTTCTGGAATGAAAGATGACAGGGAAAACCGTAGTACCCGGAGAAAACTTGTCCCGCCTCTCCTTTGTCCAGCACAAATCTCACATGGAGTAACCGAGATTTGAACCACGGAACCCAGCGGTGAGAGGCCGACGCATGCCGTCTGAGCCATGGAGGCTGGTTTTAGACATCGAAATGATTTTTTTTTATTTGCAGTCTTTTTCTTTATTTACAGCATTGTTGGCACACAGAGTAAAATTTGAATAATTCTTTATTGTCGAACTAATTGTTGACTGCTGCTGCGCATTATTAACTGAATAATTGTGTGCCTACTCCAAGAGCATACTGAGTAATTTGGACCTGATAGAGGCTTAAATATTTTCTGAACTAGCTAATGCGTCTGAAGATGATGCTGGAACTGAGAATATCACAGCTCTATAAGAAAGTAAGCTAGACTATCATTATAATGTTCATCACGTAAGAGATACACATAGAAACACAGTGCAAAGGCTGTTATCCCCCAGAGGTGTAGAAAACACAGCGAAAGTTATGATTCATCAGCCTAAAAGTAGAACACTTTGAAAATATTTGCATTCTAACAATAGCTCAGTTAGCTGTTTATCTACGGCAAGTCAGTGAAACGTTGCAGCTGGTGATGTGATCAAGTTGGAGTTAGCTGTTATTGTTGAAAGATTTCTTTACTTGATTGTAATGAATATAAAATAATTTTTAAAATGCTGTTTGTAAACGTAGACTCCTAAAAGATTGAGTATAAGTGGTTGGTACCCGGTTGGTATACCCTACAATGAAATAAAAAATAGGTTGGCATTCCGACGATTAAAATTTAAAACGCCAACCGTAAAACATAAAGTACTGTAACATAGGCCAAACCATATGATAACACACTTTAACAAGAGCGTCTATGCCCGGGGGCAAGGGGGGACGTGCCCTCCCCCCCTAGCTCTCGGGGAAAGGAAAAAATCTAATTTAGTCAGGTGTTTTTCTTTCTGTCTGTTAGGTCATCAGCCCAGAGGCTGGTTTGATCCTCAAATAGTACCACCGAAAGTTATGCGGTTATAAGGAAACCGCAAAAACCAATGGCAGCACCAAAATGAGGCGTACTAGGCAAGACGAGTGAGGTAGTTTGCCATTGCCTTACTCACTGGGTCAGAAAGTGCTATTGCAGCACGACCGACCCTATGAGAAAAACCTTTCATAACACTCAGATGCACTAGTCGTGCTCTGAATGTCATTACTCTGCACCACCCATACCCCAGCAGCTTCCATATTGTCACAGCCATGGATGGGACTGGGACTTCGGTGAAAGCTACACTTTACTCTGGCCTGTTAAAGACGTGGTAGGGGATACCGTGGTTTGTATTCTACCGTGGAATACAAGTCGCCGTTCATCTTCCAAAATATTAAAAATACTACATACCCCCAGGTCTAGACTTTCCCCCCTAGAAACTGTCCTATGGGCGCCCATGCACTCCGATAAATAAAGACGAACATGTTACCTTGTATAGGAACATCATGAGATTCCACCAGATTTCTTTAGGTTTGTACGAAATTATTTACGTTGCGTAAATATGGAGATGTAATGAACAAGTGAGACAAGTGATTTTCGCAATCCTGCAGTGACACCTTAGAAACTGTGAGAAAGTTGTCTGTACTCAGCCTAAGCTGCTGATCAACCGTTATCTGCAGCGACTACGTTTGGACTTAGTTACAAGTTACAGTTCAGTTGTTCCAGACGGAGTTATTGGAGATAAGACGATCATCAGCTTAGGTTATGTGCAGGAAACTTCCTTAAAGTTACTAAGATGACACTCGAGGATTACATCATCGATTCACAATTCATTGACAAGTTTACGCAACGTACACAAGGTATATGAGCGTTGCAGGGTTGGTCATCCGGATAAACAATTTGAAAAAAACAATTATATCCCCCACCGTTGTCATTTCATGAGCTGAAATTGGCCAATCAGGATATTTCGCGGGCGAATTCAAACGTGCTTTGCGGAGCGCCTTTCCTTAGCTGTAGCAGGTGTAAAGGCCACCATACCCAGAGCTAAGATCAGCTACGCTATTTTCTAAGTATTGCCGACCTATGTTGTGCTATGTGAGGAATGTAGAGCTAAGCTAAACTATGCAAGGCAGCCATTTAAAGATGGCGGATTAATTGACGAAGGGGCTTCTTAATTGGCCTATGTAGTGGAAAGTGAAGAAAGAGAAAGAAACAGAACACTTGAACCTGAAAGGAGAAAACTTCATGGTGAATCCCATCATTTTATTCAAGAATTGCATGGAAATGATGAAGAATTAAAAACTTTCGTCTAAATAAGGAACAGTTTCGTGAAGTTCCCTCTTACTGAGGATATTATCTCCCAATGCTCTTTCTATCCATTATTCCCCGTAAGATAGATCACGCCTCCCAGTCACATATGGATATGCAGTCCATCAGAACAACGTAAAAGAAAAGGAACCTTAAATGTATTACACGACAGGAGTGCGTAAATGCGTAATGAACATATACATTCCTAGGGTGCGGTATAATAGCGTCCATTTTCCTTTACATACCTGGGAGGCGTGACCAGTCTTAAGAAAAATAATGGATACGAAGAGTAGTGGGAGATACGAGATATTGCTCGCGCCCGAATTATATAATGTAGGGTAAAAACAATAAATGGTACGTAAAATACATTTCCAGAGTTTCAGTCATTTCTTGTCAACAGTTATCTTTCATGGTTATCTTTAACAGTTTGACAGAAAAGTGTATATTCGCACGTCTTCAATCTGTCTTTCTTCCTTTCGTCAATCAATCAATCAATCAATCAATCAATCAATCAATCAATCAATCAATCAATCAATCACTACTGATCTGCATTTAGGGCAGTCACCCAGGTGGCAGATTCCCTATCTGTTTTATTCCTGGCCTTCTCTTAAGTGATTGCAATGATATTGGAAATTTATTGAACATCTCCCTTGGTAAGTTATTTCACTCCCTAACTCTCCCTATAAACGAATATTTGCCCCAATTTGTCCTGTTGAATTCCAACTTCATCTTCATATTGTGATCTTTCCTACTTTTAAAGGCACCACTCAAACTTACACGTCTACTGATGTCATTCCACGCAATCTCTACTCTGACAGTTCGGAACATACCACTTATTCGAGAAGCTCGTGTCCTCTCTCCTAAATCCTCCCAGACCAAACATTGGAACATTTTTGTAACGCTACTCTTTTGTCAGAAATCACCCAGAACAAATCGAGCTGCTTTTCTTTGGATTTTTCCAGTTCTTGACTCGAGTAATCACGGTGAGGGTCCCATACACTGCAACCATACTCTAGTTGGGGTCTTACCAGACACTTATATGCACTCTCCTTTACATCCTTACTACAACCCCTAAATCTGCCGTCCATGATAATTAACAAACACAGAAACATTAAGCAACATAATAGCTAGTGTATTGAGATAATTCACGAAAGCCACACACATAAACGACTGTTTGCTAGATGCCGGGCAAAAAAGTGATTTTGCGCATGCTACAGTTATGAAAATCGCTTCCTTGCCGATGTGTTAAATTTAGCTTGGCACTGCTTAGGTTAGCGCAGCAGTCTGTGTGCGGTGGCCTTTACAGAGCAATGCCCAGGAATCAACATCAAACATAAACACACCTTGGGTTTCAGCCACTGTCATTGTAGCTACTTGCGATCTTGCCAGCTTGGTGCTACCCCAGCCAGTAAAAACTTCTTAGAAGAAAACAGCACAAATAGAGCCAGCATTTTTCCGCACAAAGCTATCATCAACGAGGAATAAAACGGCTAACTGCGATTTGAGACACCTCTACGCGTGAGGAGCAAAACATGGTTTTCACTATCGCACCTGTAATAGTAAAGGCCATAATCAAGTGCCCAGTGAATGCGTGCGCGAAATCTGCGGGCTATATTGCCCATTATACCACCTGTTCGAGACTCCTGCTAATCTCCCCGTATCATAAAGACCATAACTGGCAGTGGGAGTCAAACATTCTTTTTTTTTCCTTAACTAATCTCTACAGATTATGTTTAATAAATATATTATCTGCTAAAATAATTACACAGCCTGTTCATATTTCTTAATGGTTGCAGTACAATTCCATCTGTCCCATGGCTAAGACCAGAGTAAACTGTAACTTCTAGCAAAGTCCCAACCTCATTTATAGCCGTGACAATATGGAAGCTGTTGGTGCTGAGTAATGACTTTCAGAATACGACCAGTGCGTAGAATTGTTACGAATAAAGCCCGGATTTGTATGCAGTAACAGGTTAGATTGCAAACTAATTTGGTTAGTAGGAAGTGTCGGCCACCCGCTCTTCCATAATGTACCAAGAGTAACATAAATTAAGGGGTTCTGATGGACCGTACCCCTAATATTTATGCAAACCCCATAGCATGGTCGTTGTGAAGGTAGACTATACTTGCTACTTGTTTCAGAGATTTTGCACTCTAACCTATTAATGCATAAAACTCCGGGCTCTAAAACAAGGTATTGCTCATAGCGTTAGTTGTGCTACAATAGCACTTTATGGACCAGTAAGGAAAACAATGGCGAACAACGCCAATCCTCATCCTGCCTAGTACGTCTCATTTTGACGCCACCATCGGTTGTTGCTGTTTCCCTATAACTACATAACCTTTGATGGTGCTGTAGGACGATTCAGCCAGGCTCTGAATTGAAATGTTGCAATTTTGACCAAAATTTGAATTTTCAGTTTTAACCTTAAAAATCTCGGAACCGTTATCAGTTTTGCCTTAACGTCATTTCTAAAGCTGTACATGCCGGATTTGAAAGGTAGCATCAGGGTGCATGTACAGTACAACAGACCTACCCCGCTTCCTCTCACGCTGTAGAACAACATTGCCTTTCGGACTACCATTTCAATAATCCTACCTTGCAGAAGAAAGATGTAGGGATGTGCTTGAGCCAGCAGCTCGAGCTGCTCGAACATTTGACCTCAGAGTTCGCACAAGTTCCAGCTTTTGTGCGCGCCGCAATCTTACTAACACCCAGAAACCTTGATAAGGATGTATAGGAGTATTATGCTGGACAGTACCGGTTCGTCCTCTGTTTCCTGTTACGTCCGTGTGTTTTCTGCATAATATAATTTCGACCCATATCTGTATTTTGGGGACAGTCAGAATTTGTGTTTGTGCGATGATTCGTTTCAAATGCCTCTGCCAGAATAGGCTAAACCAATTGTATAATAAAATGTAGCTTGGGCCGTATAAATACAGAAAAAGGAAACCACTACACGTGTCGAAATAATTACATATGTGATTGGATTTAAGACTATGTCTTCAGTTGTTGACAAGTTTCTCGTCCGGCTCTATGGCCTTTGTACATAGCGGTCCCGGATTCGATTCCCGGCAGGGCCGGAATTTTTAACTCCGTGAGATGGTGTGTTGTGTGCCTCGGATAGGCTCAAAAACTACTGGACCGTTTAACCTGAAATTTGGTAAAAAAAATAGGCTAAAATCCTGAGTCACGGAAGGGATACTTTTGATTTTCATATACGAGTCTATTTCACGCAATTAGGTAGTTAAAATCACTGCATAATAAAATTTATATATGTGTTTCTGTACATCATTGAAGAGAGATCAATCCTTTCTGTACGAGCAAAAAGGGTAATTCTCTCCCAAGGAGGGGATTCAAACCCCCCAATATTGCGGACAGAACGGAACCTCGCCTGCTGCACTACACGGTTGTCTTAGCCACCCAAAGCCTCACATTGTAAGATTAATATTACTGTATTCATAATTTTGCGTCAAACGTACGGTTGTTACAAGGTACACAAGTACTGCCTTGGGAGGAAATAGTTCCGGTAACAGGCGGGGAATATTATGGATTACGGATACATGCTTTGTCCTTTTCATAGCAAATTATCATAATCTAAGCCTTCTGAATTTTATGGGCAGGCTTTATTCTCCATAAGGTATACGTCAATGACAGCACACACTCTCATTATCAATGTCATTCAAACACCTGCATGATCGGTGCTTCACTTCATATGCTATTTGCTTACCTGCACGTTCGCGCTGTAGCCTTCGGTCAAGTGACTGCTCGAGCTTGCTTCGAACAGGCTCGAACCTCTGCGCGTATCGGGACGGCTCGATCCCGCTCGAACACGGGTACCGTTTGCCCCTCACTAGAAAGAAGGGGAGGGAGTAACTTACAGTCGAGAGCAAGTATGTTTCTTAAAACTTTGAATTGCATTTTTCTAGCTTAAAATATTTTCATATCATGGCCATGTATAAAATGCTCCTTACGACATAATTCTCACCAATTCCACCTGAAATCCTTAGATCATACTTCAATATATACGGGAATTTAAAGTAGTTCTGGATGTTATTATTAGCCGAATATTAACTTCATATTTTTGCTCCTAAAATAGCACCAAACTAGATTTTTGCCTAATGAATAAAAATTTTAAGAAATTATATCTCTAGTAGTTTACATCTGACTACAAAACTACTACAGAATTATTAGTATAGGGAGTATTTTTGACAAGTCTGTCAAATTATAGCCCTAAAATAATGGAAACTGTGCCGCATTCAACATATCGATGGCCTAATTGTAATACCACGTATCTGACATTACTAGAGCCCGGATTTTGATGCTTTAATAGGTTAGAATGCAAACTTACTGAAGTGAGTAGCATGCATATTCTACTTTCACAACGATTGTGCTATGGGGTTTGCATGAGCATTAGGGGTACGGCCCATCAGAACCCCTATGTTTTATGTTACTCTTACTACTTTATGGAAGAGCGGGTGGCCGACACTTACCAAATTAAGTTTGCAATCTAACCTGTTACTGCATAAAAATTCGGGCTTTAGACATTACTCTTCATATCCATTATTTTCCTTAAGACTGGCCACGCCTACAAGCCAAATATAGGTATCGGAACAATTATCATTGTGTTCATTTTCATCTGCTGGTCTGTCAAGGGAAATTAACCCTACCGTACTGTAAGAATATTTCTTTGCATACGTATTTACGCAAACCAATGTAATTAAGGTTCATTTTCCTTTACACATGAGCATAGGAAAATAATCAAACAAAAATTGTTCTGATGGACAGCATATCTATATGTCGCATGGAATGCGTGACCAGTCTTAAAGAGAATAATGGATAGGAAGAGCATTGTTAAATACGTGCTAATAGAACTAGGCCATACATCTAAACATCTTTGCAATAAATTAACTAATCCACTCCATATTTTTGTGATGCTATATCTTATTAATATAAGTCTTTATTAATCTTTTACCCCCAGGGTGGGTTTTTCCCTCAGACTCAGCGACGGATCCCACCTCTAACGTCTCAAGGGCATGTTATGGAGCGTGACACTTTGGGTCGGGACATGCAACTGGAAAAGAGAACCAGAACCTTGCCCAGGCGATCTCACCTGCTATGCTCAACAGGGGCCTTGTGAGGGGATGTGAAGATTGGAAGGGATAGATTAGGCAGAGGAAGGAAGTGTCCGTAGCCTTAAGTTAGGTACCATTAGCCTCGAGGAGACGAGGGAAACCATAGAAAACTACTTCGAGGATAGCTGAGGTGGGTATCGCACCCTCATCTACTCAGTTCACTTCCAGAGGGTGAGTGAACCCCATTCCAGCCCCTCGTATCACTTTTCAAATTTCGTGGCAGAGCCGGGAGACGAACCTGGGCCTCCAGAGGTTGCAGTTAATCATGCTAACCTCCACATCACAGAGGCGAACTCTTATTAATATACGCTTCTTTTTAAAAAAATGGTTGTGATAAGTTGTAAATTTTATTTAAAAATTTCAGTCCTAGAAACAACGTAATTACACAATATCAACACCTCGCACAAAAGTAACTAATAAAATTCGTGAATATAAATGAAACTCTATTCTATCACATTATATCACAGAAATCTATCCACTTCGTCAGTATCTTCTCACATCACTGCTATGCAGAACAGCCGCGAGCGAGTTCCCCCTCACTGAAGCAATATAATGGTACTCATGTGTCCAAATCTCGGAGGAAGAATAAATGTTCCAATCGCCAAAGATTTAGCTCTTCTTTTCCTCTCAAGTTTTTACGTATCTTTTCCTCTTTATGTGCGTGTTGCATCTGCGACTGGGGGCCTATACGTCATCCTTCAAGACAAGAGGCGAATACTTTCCCCGCCCACTATCTCGCCTATAAATTCTGCGGTCATCGCTACTATGCACGCGGGATCTGGCCTGGCCTGCAGCCTTAGGGCCGCCCTATCGGGAGATGCTCAATTCCCTGGCTGCCACAACTTGCGCGAACTCTGCTTCCAGAGGTTTCATATTATACATACTGCTGTCAGGAAACGGGGACAGCGCTACAGCGCATTGCAGACCTCCAAGATCTCCCATATCTCCTTGACCGTTTTCTTACATGAACAGAGTGTAAAGGGGCCTTCCACGATCAATATTATTGTGTCAATAGAGCCTCCGTGGCTCAGGAGGCAGAGCACCGGCTTCTCATCCTGCTGGGTTCCGTGGTAGAAATCCCGGTTACAAGGCGTGAGATTTGTGCTGGACAAAGCGGAGACGCGACAGGTTTTTCTCCGGGTACTCCGAATTTCCCTGTCAACTTTCTTTTCAGCAGCACTTTCCAATACCTTTCTATTTCGTCTGCCAGTCATTAATTATTTCTCCAGAGAAGTGTGACAGGCTTCGGCTGCGGGCACAAATCCTTTCCTCGCTGCTAGATGGCTCTTCATTCATTCGCTGGTGGTGGTGGTGGTCATGTTGTTTATTATTGTTTTAAGAGGAAGTACAACTAGGCAACCATCCTCTATATAACACTAATCAGAGCGAAAAAATGGAAGGGATCCGACACTTCGAAAAATGAAGATATCAGCTAAAAGAAGGCAAGCCACGAAGGGCGTGCTCTAATACCGTCGGCGTCGGAAGACAACAAGTGTTGACCAAGGGAGATCGGATGAGACAGATGAAAATGAGGAGCCTGGCACAAGTAAGTGGAAGCAATGCCAGGACTCAGCTCAGGGTCCCCTGGTCACCAACCCACGCTCTCAAGTTGAGAGGCCCTGGGGCCCCTTTTAGTAGCCTCTTACGACAGGCAGGGGATACCGTGGGTGTTATTTTACAGCCCCCATCCACAGGGAGTCTTCATTCATCCTATTCCTGACCCGGTCGAATGACTGGAAACAGGCTGTGCATTTTCATTACTGTGTCAATATATGTCGTGAAAACACTCAGGCACCACACAGCAATACTTATTTCTTCTATAGGTGTTTGCTCGTCTCTGCATAGTGTCTGGCATGTCGCGAACCCGTGACGCCGAATGCGTTTGTACTGCCATTGCAATAGGTGCGTGTTCGAATAAAGACTGGTTGAGAAAGGGCATGGCACATGGAAATGCAGATATTGACAGTACGTTCCGCGTAGCTAAATGACTATAATAATTTCAACATGGCTATATTTTGGGTTGGTGACGTACCTTCAAGAGCGTTGACGGAAAACCGTCACTATGGTTACCGGGCAACGAATTCTTGTCATCCATTTATACTAAGTCTTCGTGACCTTCCTCACGTTATTACCGTTTGCCAGAACACTGACTTCTATATACAGTATATACAAACGGTGCCATGTTTTAAACTAATACTGGCTACTGATTCGAAGCAGTGTATCGATTGATCGAAGTGTCCGAGTGAATCGATTCACAGGAACGGCAAGCTCACGGCACACGATTCAGCTGACAAGCAGCAGACAGTGCTGAGTTGCGCACTCACGGATCAGTGAGACACAACACACGCACGGTTCATCATTGGCGGGGAGCCGAACTTGCGCTGCAGCGAGACATACAGAGCCATGGCGCACTGAAAGAATCGTACGGACTTCCGCTCTCAGCTCATTTGAAAATAATACCCACTTGCATTCACTGTCCTCTTCTTACGAGGAAGTTTTAAATAATAGATGGATTTATTTAGTATTAAAAAGCTAGTCAAAACATAATTCCACAGTACCTAGCTTGTAAGTGGGTAGGCTATTAGGTTATTCTGTTTATTATTTCAATGAATCAGTACTTTTATAACTTAGTTGATATTCGGCAGTTAATTCACCTCAGCTTTCTAGCTTACCCTGTGACTAAGAGTCATGCTTATGACGACTCGAAATTGTCTGCTTTATACTGGGAAGAACCACTCGGTATTCTCTCAGTTCGCATTTCACATCATTGCACAATACTATAACAATAGAATCACGAAATCACCGGTGTACGTGGTAGCAGAAAAGCAGTGAGCTACTGGACATGGCATACTATACAAATTATGTCGATTTAAATAATCCTCTGCTGATAGAAAAATGCAAAAGATGATCGAGCAAGTTGGTCGTGCGGTTAGGGTCGCGTAGCTAGGAGCTTGCGTTCGGGGGATGGTGGGTTCGAATCCTACCGTCAGCAGTCGTTAAATGGTTTTCCGTGTTTTCCCATTTTTACACCAGGCAAATGCTGGTGCTCTACCTTAAGGCCACAGCCGCTTCCTTCCCACTCTTAGCCCTTTTCTATCCCATCGTCCCCATGAGACCTGTCTGTGTCGGTGCGAAGTAAAGCAACTTATTTATATTTAAAATGTAGGCGCTATCTTGTGACATGGCATGGGAATGTTGTGTGCTGGATCAGATGCCATATTGTTGGACTTAGATCTTGATAGGTGGCGCTATCTTGTGACATGGCATGGGAATGTCCAGTGCTGGATCAGCTGCCATATTGTCGGACGTATATCTTGATAGGTGGCGCTATCTTGTGACATGGCATGGGAATGTCCAGTGCTGGATCAGCTGCCATATTGTTGGACATAGATCTTGATAGGTGGCGCTATCTTGTGACATGGCATGGGAATGTTGTGTGCTGGACCAGATGCCATATTGTTGGACGTAGGTATTGATGATACATATTCATTTCCATTCATCGGAATTATTTTTCTCCCCTGTAGGTGAAGTGAATGGATGAAATACCTGTACCTCTGCATGTCACAAGAGACTACTAGGAGGGAAACAATGAAAGAATCTATACTCGCTCTATCGTCTTCTGGGTCCGAAAACGAATCCATAATTCTATGCCTAACCGTGTAGCAGAGAAATGTACGTGTGTCATTTCTGGAGGATGAACGCGGAATCTTTCAACCAGTTAGCGAATTTTGTCTCACCAGTTTTAAGGAAACAACACACTGTGATAAGGGGGGCAATCTCTGTCCATAACACTACGTTATTTGAAAACGGAGGAGAGTTTTGAAGATCTAACATGTTTTACTTACACCTCACGTACTACTATCAGGAGTATAATTAAAGAAACATGTGAAGATGTTTTTGCCGTTGCTTGAAGGATGATATTAAAGCAAGTAATGATAGGAAATATTTATAAATGCCAAAGAAATTTATTAATTTTGTAAAAGTTACAAATCAAAGAACTGAAGAGTACGGCATAACACGTTATTTACTTAAAGTGCATGCAGCACATCGTACGAATACAGATGAAAACTGAGTATGCCACAAAAGACACAGGTAGAGGGCAAACCCAGCTAGGCGACAAGCAGATACCTGTGGTGACGAAGGCTGCGCACAGATCGTCATCTTACTGCGCAGTACGAACCGCACACGGTACAATATATGGACAGAGTCAATAAAATTAATAAGTGTAATATTCTTCAGTATATTGCATAAACCATTAATCTAAAACTTACACGGTCAATATTATTGCATAGTAGTAAACACTAGGCAACTGTATTGATCGTGAAGGGACCCCTTAAGAAATCTGCCGTCTATGAGTCGTTAGTAGAAAGAGAGATCACAACAATTAAAATTAGAAAAAGGAACGACCCCCTTAACACTCACATTTTGTTGGGAAGTAAGACAATGCAGTTTTGGAACAATAATTGCTAACGTGGTTGTCTTTGCGATCTTCTGCTTGGTCTTCACTTGCGAACGGTGGTATTCATACAAGAGCTGGATATCCAATTTTTAGGCGGATCTCGGCGTTTCATGACCACTGTGCACCGAAAAGATGCGATTTACCTCATCACTGGGGCTCAAATACTTCACTCGCACCTCATCTTTTCACAAAACCGTAAAAATTATTAGTGGCACGTAAAAACAATAACATTATTATAGTTAATGTATTTAATGAACAGAGCCCGGATTCTTCTTTAGTGAAATATCACATTCTTTTACTTGAAGACAACTGAAAATGTATGAAAAGAGTCGAGAAATCGTTATTCTGATATGGCTGTACTTAGGTTTCGTTTTATATATTTTTGTAATATTACATATTTTACATATATTGTAAACAGTGTGACAGTCTTGTACATGCAAAACAATACTAACGTTATATAGAAACTTTATTTTTTTAATGTTAGGACAATAGGATAACAGGATATTAACTACAACAATTGTGGAATATGCTGCGCGATTTACAATGCATAACATTATTTTCAAATATTTGAAGTATTTTGGTTATGCGTTTAATTTCAGTATTTAATAACGAGATGAATCTTACTGAGAAATGACTAAGCTTGCAGAATTCCACTTTGACCGAATCATATTTCTACCATGGCAATATCAGCAATGTAACATCCACGACCAAAGTTTGTCAGGTGTGACTCCGCAAACTCAGTGGCAAGAGTTCTACCTCATAGTTATTGATAGAGGTATTGTCGTTGCACACACCAGATAGCAGGTGTTTTTAATTAAAATGTTCAAATAAGATAATCATCATCGTATTGATCTTGTAACCCATATCTAGTGACAATTTCAGCCATACTACTACAACTTACAGGTTTTCATTCTCTACACTGATGGGATACAGTGAGCCTTCTAGTCAATAACGCCGTCTCTTAGGCCAGAGATACTTGTATTGGTAATGTAATTTGTGTAGAATGTCCCACTACGGCTTATACAGGGTTATTCTAAAATACTTTTACAAAGTTTGGGGATGGGCTCCTTACACCAAAAGAAGAAGGAAACTTCACATAAACGTATTTCCACAAATCCTTCGTTTTCATTTTTTAAAGTTCAAAATATTATTAACGAATGAACATATTAAAGTGGCTCAACAATCTATTTTTGACATTGATATGGCCATCTTGTTAGGGAGTGTTCAAAACATGATTTCGAAATCCCCTCCTCTTGCATCTAGACACTCATGCACTCGTCGAATCACGGACTGTGGCAGCGTTTCAAATCGTCCGCAGCACTGTCGAAGAAGAGTTTCGCCATCCAGTTTGTCTGCTGAATAAACCATTTGTTTAAGGTGCCCCCAGACATAAAAATCAAAATGAATGAGGTCGGGGGAACGTGCAGTTCATGGAACTGGTCCTTCCTTTTTTTGCTATTTGTTTAAGTCGCTCCGACAGAGATAGGTCCTATAGCGACGATGGGATAGGAAAGGCCTAGGAATGGGTAGGAAGCGGCCGTGGCCTTAATTAAGGTACAGCCCCAGCATTTACCTGGTGTGAAAGTGGGAAACCCCGGAAAACCATCTTTATGTCTGTCGACAGTGGGGTTCGAACCCACTATCTCCCGGATCCAAGCTCACAGCTGCGCGCTCCTAACCGCACGGCCAACTCGCCCGTACTAGTCCTTCTCTACTTATCCATGGGTCAGGGTAGATGCATCTCAAGCAATGAGAATAAAATGTGCTGGAGCCTTACTATGCACAACCGAGCTCGATAGCTGAAGTCGCTTAAGTGCGGCCAGTATCCAGTATTCGGGAGATAGTAGGTTCTAACCCCACTGTCGGCAGCTCTGAAAATGGTTTTCCGTGGTTTCCCATTTTCACACCAGGAAAATGCTGGGGCAGTACCTTAATTAAGGCCACGGCCGCTTCCTTCCCACTCCTAGCCCTTTTCCGTCCCATCGTCGCCATAAGACCTATCTGTGTCGGTGCGACGTAAAGCAACTAGCAAAAATTACTATGCACAAACCACATGTTCCTTCTTATTTGCAGGGGCACATCTTCTAGTAAAGCAGGGAGAATGTTCTTAATAAAATCCCTGTAGATAGCACCTGTAAGACGTGCTGGGAGAAATTAAGTTGTTGGGCTGGAACTGGAAAGCCGTTGAACGTAAACTTTAATTAATTTATGAATTAATTAATTAACAACGAGTAAGTGAAACAAAGGATTTCGGGACACATATGACCTTTTTTCTTGTTTTGGTGTAAGGAACCCACTCCCAATGTTTATAAGAGTATTTTAGAATCACCCTGTAATAGAACTGTCGCTGCATTCACCTTAGTGCATGAGAAGAAAAAACCGAAGAAAACCATTTTCAGAGCACTTGACGGTGGGGCCAGGACCTCCCGCCTCCAGAATGTAGAGCTGCAAGACCAGAAAACTAGCCGCTGTTAAGCTGAAGGTGTTTCAGCCGTCTAAATATTCTCGTTTCCTTAAATATCGCAGTGCAAGACGGCACAAAGCAGAGCACAGCAAACTTAATGTGTCAATCTAATAAGAATAATAACGCTCTTGTTTATTGCGTCCCACTAACAACTTTTTCAGTTCTGAGACAGGCCAAGGTGCCGGGATGTTGTCCCGCTGGAGTTCTTTTACGTCCCAGTAAAGCAACTTACACGAGGATGACATATTTGAGCACCTTCAAAACCATCGGAGTGAGCGAGAATCGAACATGCCAAGTTTAGCTTAGAAGAGCAGCACTCTACCGTTTGAGCTGCTTAGTCTGGCTACTCTATTGTAAATAACACAGTGTAGGTCTAGTTGGCCCTGCTCAGAAATGTAAAGTTCGAAATCTGGCGTCAATATGACGAAGACGATAAAATCACTACTCTGAAAGAAACGTGCTTTCTTTAAACGGTTCCAATATCGTGGTCGTCAAAGGTTAATTGCATATTTGTCATAAAAGGTAGGTAATAACGGTACTCCGGAAACATAGGCAAAATAATTTGGTTATTAAGAAGATTAGTCTAGCCCGTTCTTCCGTTAAGTAGCAAGAGTAACATAAATTCTAGGGGTTCTGATGGACCATACCCCTAAAGTTCATGCAAAACTCATAATACTTCTGTTCTGCAGGATAGGGTACACTTATTACTCACTTCAATAAGTTTGCATACTAACCTATCACAGCCTGAAAATTCGGACTCTAGTGAGAAACTATATCTGGTGGCAATTTGAATTTTTGAGTCGTTCTCGTTTTCTCACTGTCGGTGTGAACGTGAGACAGAAGTAGGGAATTTATATAGATTTGATCAGTGAACTCAGTTCTTCCCCACAACCGTGGACTCACTGCGCTTGATTCTACGTGAGAGGAAATGGTTGCACTGGAGCAAGACTTCCTCTTTAGGCTGAAGTTCTTTTGTGTTTAACTTGTTTCATGCCATAATACATCTCCCTTAATTCATCCTGTCAGTAGAAGGGAGGTTTTTACAATCAGAGGTAACGTTTAAAATAATGGAGAGTCCCTCCTCTTTTTGGTATTGTGTAAGGAGTTTAAAATTCATATGTGTTAATATTTAACTGTCGGAATGGCGACGTATTCCCATCACTTTCTCCCGCGCGCTTCTGTCCACTGCTTTACTGCCCAGAGTCATCTGAAATGACCCGAGGGCGGGCGAGGGACGGCGAAGGTAGTTTACCCACCACCAACACCACAATAATTCGCTGTCTCGTAAACACAGTTATGGAATGTATTCTCAAAAAATGTGATAAACCACTGTGATATGCTGTCGCGAACACTGCCCCCTACTTTAGGGACCAAGTACGTGCTTTGAATTAGAAACCTGGATATTTACTTTGCTCGGAATTACTTTATTGTAAAATGCTTATGAGGAAACGTGCACATTCTTCCCTTCGCACAACTGTGTGATTCTAAACATGAACTAGACATTCGTGACGCCAGTATGAAATTGGTTTCCGTTTATTTTGTATTGGTCATCCCAGTCACCAACTAAATGTCCCTAAAATAGAAATGACCGAGAGAGTTGGGCCTGCGGTCAGGGTCACGCAGCTGCGAGCTTGCATTCGGGAGATAGTGGGTTCGAATTCCATCGTCGGCAGCCCTGAAGATGGTTTTCCGTGGTTAGCCATTTTCACACCAGGCAAATGCTGGCGATGAATCTCACATAAGGCCGCGGCCGTTACCTTCCCAATCCAAGACATTTCGGCCCCCTGTGAGTGGGGGTGGTAGAATAACACACAAGATATTCCCTGCCTGTCGTAGGAGACGAATAAAACGGGCCCAGCGTCTCTTAACTTGGGAGCGTGGGCTGTCGACGACGGAATCCTTAGCTGAGTTCTGACATTGCTTCCACTTACTTGTGCCAGGCTCCTTACTTCCATCTATCCTATCCGACCTCCCTTGGTCAACTCTCGTTCTTTACCGACACCAAAGGTATTAGAGCATTCGAGGCCCAGGGAGTATTTCATTTTCATATGAGTGGCATATTTTAATGTAAAAGATTAAAATTAAACTGACGTGTAGTAGTTTTATTCTTAACTGCCACAAAATGTAGTCTATTTCAAGTATTCATTTCCGAGGTATGGGTGTTTAATAAAAAAAGTAAGCTATGTTTTATCTCTCCTACCCCTAGAACTTTGTAACTCCTTCATATAACCCACTTATCTTGGCACCAACTAGAAATCCGTCGCAGTGTGCATATCCTAAACTACCTCCATAAAATCCTTAATATTTCTCCGTCATTTTACCTTACTTTATATTTCAAAAACTTCTCATCTTATCACAGGTTTAACACAAGATCAACTAATGATTCCATCCTTGCTCTACCTACCCATAGAACTGCCATCTGCGATAATTCATTCACAGTGATTGCCTGCCGTGAGTGGAAACTCCTTCCCGAAAGTATTTCAAGGAACCACTTTGGAGACATATTATGCACTTCTAGGATCATCTGTAAACTTGGTGCTGCTACTCACAACCATCCTATTGGTAGACGATTAGTTTAAAATTCTTAACCATTTTGTGTTCCAGATGTTATGAAATATGTATGTACTAATCTTTTTTCATGTGGGATATTAGTTTTAAGAATTTTTCCTTCTATTATATTTAATTTATTTGATATTACTTTAAACTCATCAGTCATAATTCTTGTATTATTAATTTAATTTGTATTTAATCTAATTATTGTAAAGTAATACAATGTAATTTACGTATATTTCAGTCCCTGATTAGATGGAAGAGAAGGCATGAAGACCTTAATCTTGCCCGGTAAAATAAAACATTTCTAAAATGAACTAAACTTTGACTACTGAATGTTTGTGTAGCCTGTGTTCAGGTCTTTCCTCAATTCGTCAGCAACAACAGACATAAAATAACGTGCAATGCGGTCGAAAGAGCGGCCAACGAGGAGCTCTAGTCTATATCCCCTCTTAACAAGCAAACCATTCATCCGAATCATTCGCTCTCGTGTTCACTGAGTAGTTAATTGTTTATGAATGTAATAATCTGGCCGTGTACTTATGCAAGCACGCAACGCGCAGTCCAATTTTAACGTCTATTTAACTGCGCTCACCGGAATTGCTCCAATAACTGGGGGAACAAGAGCATAACAGGGGTAGTTTACCGCTTCTTATCTGTATTCTTCTTCTTCTAATTATTATTATTATTAACGTAAAAATCCCACTAGGACTACGCAAAGAAATTAGAGGCGTTATTTTGCCTTCCTTTATCTTTCATTCTTGTGAGCTACCTTTCTGTATTCAGACAAGATTGTTCCAGACTTCTTCTTTTGGTCTTTCCTCTTGATGAACTTGCTATTTGTAAATATCGGATGTGATAATTATCCGGTTTCGGATATCTTCTGGGATATTTCCCGCTTGATTCAGATCGTTTTGATTAAGTCAATTCATTTCATTGTGTCTGTTTTTGTTTTACTCCTGTTTTCATAAAATTCAACTATTTGTTTTGTAAGTCTATCTAGGTCCATAATTTGAATATGTCCGTAGAATTTGAACCTGCCTTTTCTAATGTCACTGTGAATATCTGTGAATTGTTTGATTTCCTGTTTGCCTCTGAGTCGGTATTGTCCATCTGCAAGCTTTGGGTCTATAATTTTTTCTTAAGATTTTGCGTTAATTTTTCTTAACGTTTACACTGTATGCTTTGCTGTTCAAAATTAAAGTTTCTTATTAATAAATATATTCTGATTTAATGACGTAATTGTAATGTTTTAGTTTTGTGTACTTGGAAATACATCCTTATTGTAGATATTTTGGGTTAGTCGGTACGCCTCTTCCATCTATTGGCCTCTGATTTCGTTGGCCTTTTGTTTCTAGTCCATTTTCCTGTATTGTTTCGCCAAGTATTTAAAATGTGATATTCGTTTAATTTTACCATATTTTGTCTCCATGAATTTGGTCGTTGATTATTCTTTATTACTCTTCTTCTGATACGCTATTCCGAACTAAGGAGCATGTGTGAACTTATTTAGCACAACGTTTCTTCTTGTCTTCTCAAAATCTCTTCATCATTTCTCTGTGCTCCTCTTTGCGTTCTTCCGTCCATCCTGCAGCTTGTCTTTTAGGTTTATCAGCAAAGTTGTGTTTGTTTACGATATTTCTGAATTTTTTTCTGTCTTGCAAGATTTCTTCATGTACGAGGGTATACCAGTATCCTGAAGATCTTTCTTTATTTCTGTAAGCCAGTTGTGATTGTTTAGAGATACTGCAAGATTTAGTATTTTTTGTTACCCTATTGTTATCCATCCCGATCAGGTGAACATAGAATTTTAATCTTCTTTTTCTAATGGTGTATGTGTTTTTTCTCTTACTTGATAGACTTACTGTGATTTCCTTTTCATGCAAATACGAGTTTTCGCATTTAGGTCCTAGAATTTTCCTGAGCATTTTCCTCTCTTTCTTTCTTGATGATTTTTATTTGTGATCTGCCACCAATCATTAGAGTTGCTGACGTATAAAGGGCTTATGGTTTCACAATTGAGTCTTAGTGTCGTAATTTTGCATTTTGGGTTATAGAGTTTTATTTTATCTGCTCCAGACAACTTTGTATGATTATTATTATTATTATTATTATTATTATTATTATTATTTTGAAAGTTCCATTCTGCGAGTTAGAAAAAATAGTAATACAGATACTGAGAGACTCGCTGCAAATCATTCATTTCCACCTATACCTGAGAACGTGAGTTACATTCCTCCCCCACTAACCGTGGAAAAAAGAAGATAACAGCATTAACGTTTAAATGTTCATCTTTTGATATTTTTAAACCATTGAAATTGAAAATGTATTCCGGATCCAAATGGTCACCCTCATTGGAGGACGGATGATTTATTTCTTTAATAAATCTCTCTCTCATTATTATTATTATTATTCAGCCCTGTGTTGTAGGGTCTGCACGCCTGTCTCTTATTCCATGGCCCTGGGTTCGTTTTCCGGCCAATTCAAGGATTTTAAATGTGGACTGAGGAGTAGAACGGGGTTTACTTCATTCGAGATTTTCTCACGCTCTTAGTTACAGGAAGATAAAGCGCAATTAGAAGATGACGCTACTGACCTAGGTACATAGAGAAACACTGGTTGTACGGAAAGTGCTGAAGCTAATTCGAGATTGACCCCCGCCCCAAAAATATATCCGTGTTAAAATTGAGAAGCTGTTCAATGTTAAAATAGCTGTCCGCTCTAGAAAGCATAGAATAATCGACGAGAGGATTTGTATCGCAGATCACGCATCACTGGTAATCTGCATCCCTTCGGGCTGAGCAGGACGAGGCTCACCAGGGCTGTTACACTGTTACGCTTTCTTGGTTTATCATTACTTACTGATTTCTATAATAATTGTTTGCTTTTCTTTTTGCTATGTGTCTTATGTCGCACCGACACAGATAAGTCTTATCGAGGCGATGAGATAGGAAGGAGCTAGGAGTCGGAAGGAAGCTACCGTGACCTTCTTCAGGGTACAGTCTTAGCATTGTCGTAGTGTGAAAATTGGAAACACGGAAATCCATCCTCAGGGTTGCTGACCGTGGGGTGCGAACCCACCATCTCACGCATGTAACCTCACAGATACTTGTTTAAAACAACGTGGGCAATTTGCTCGGTTTCTGAAGTAAGAAATAACTGTGTTTCTAAGCTATTGCTTATGGTACCACTACCGAGCGAGTTGGCCGTGCGGTTAGGGGCGCGCAGTTGTGAGCTTGCATCCAAGAAATAGTGAGTTCCAATTCCACCGTTGGCAGCCCTGAAGATGGTTTCCTATCTATCCGCTACCTTTCCCATCCCGCCATCGTCAAAACCATTCGATGTGTTGGTACGACGGAAAACAATTAGAAAAAAGAAAGATACCATTTATGAACGGCATATTGTCTGTAAATATTTATGTAGGATCTCGTATAGGCCAATGCAATAAAATGGATTGAACTTGTTGGTGTTGTAAAACTTGACAGTTTTGACGAGGATACAGCAGACCTCCCCAGTTAAAATTCACTGAATCGTTCAGACGTGTTCTAGAAATTAGCAGCACTCTCCCTAAAATAAGCCTATTATTATAAGTACGCAATATTATATAACCAGGAAGGGAACATTTAATCTGACGCTCCGTCCTTTGGCCCATCTCCACCCTTCCTACAGTGAAGTCTTCAAATCTGACACACAAATGCAACATTTTCCTTCCCTCAGGAAACAGACGAAGTGCGGCGAACAATAGGGCAGAATTTATCTGATAAGCGCTCTGACATGGAAGGGACCTAGTGCACAGGGGTAGACATATCTCGCTGAATAAGAACTTCTCAAAAAATCCATATTAAAAGTGAAGTATTTCTCAATCGCTCTAAATGGCATTCTTTGTGGCTTCCTGCGCTGTAACTGAAATAGCTTTTAGTAGCGCATAACGGTTTGTTACTCGCTGCAACCACAATGAGTTCTTCCATTATCACCACTTGTATACACGGAAACTGACCGAACAAACAATTTACAGAATATATACAAGGACAAAACGTAACAATACAACTGAAAGAACAGTCACACAACTCAACGAACACTCATACAAACATGAGGAATAATGACGAAATCACCTCGGTATCCTTTATGAAATATCTTCAAACAAAAACAAATCCTGCAAACAAAAATTAAACCAAACACACAAACAAAAGAAAACAAATCCCACACATACGCAAATAAATAAACAATCAAACAAAAACAAATCGTACACAAACAAGAAACAATCACACACGAAAAAACAAGTGAACAAACAACAAACCCTACGCGCAAACAAAAGACAAACGCCCCTTACACAAACAAGCAAATAAAAAATCAACGCCACACACACACAAATCCCACGGCAGTCCAGTCCTGATGGGCCTTGGCGTACCAAGCGACCGCTGCTCAGCCCAAAGGCGTACAGATTATCAGGTGGCGTGTAGTCACCACTACGAACCCTCTCGGCCGTTATTCTTGGCTTTCTGGACCGGGGCCACCATCTGACCGTCAGCTAGCTCCGCAAATGTAATCACGTAGGGTGAAAGCATAGATCGAGGTAAAAATCTCTGAAATGGCCGGGAATCGAACTCGGAGCCCGGCTTAAGAAAGGCAGGCACACTACCACTACACCGCGCACCACACATAAGCAACCAAACAAATAAAAACAAATCCCACACACAAACAAGCAAATTAAAACAAAACCCACACACAAACAAGCAAATCAAAACAAACTCCACACACAAACAAGCAAATAATAAACAAACACTCACACTCAGAGAACAAATAATCAAACAGAAATTCACACATACAAAGAAAAATCTCCGCACATAAACAAAACAATTCAAAGCCCACACGTAAACAAACTCTGTGATGCATGCAGCTTATTAAGTGCCAAGTGACCTACCGATATCTTAGTATCATGTACTCATCGTGAAGACATGGTTGACTTTCGTCACCTAGAGCACAATTCACGAATCATTGATTAAACGGAAGGGTCTTTTTCCGTAAATGTGTTCCTATAATACTTCGTATGCGTTCAATTTTCCCCTGAAATAATTGCAGTGAGAAAATAAAAGAAAAAATCGCTTCAAAACACTTCTTGAAATATTTTCAGAATATTACCTTGGTAAATATTAGAACGAAAATATTACCCTGAAAGGGACTGAAAGTGTAATTCGTTTGCAAGATAATATCACAAATATACCTCTCACTGTTTTATTGATATACTTCAGTCTGGTATGATCACAAAGCACACACAAAACATTAAATTCGTAAAGGTATATTTAATTAAAAACCTTTCATTTTCTTTGTTAGATATTTTTCAAACAACAACAATAGTAAATTTTCAACAAGAAACACTGTTACACCGTCGGTTTCAGCCGGTGTCACCGCAGCGTGTCAGTTCGGAGGTCTGCCGCTATATTAGATAATTATTCTGTGGATTTCCGGGATTGGAGGCGGTACCCTTCTTCCGTGTGTCTTGGTCCTAAATTTTTTCTCATGATTTATCATTATTTATTTCACAGCTTTAAAGTTGTAATATAGCAAGTGTTTTAATATTAACATATAAAAACAGAGCTTAATTATAACTAAAGCCCGGATTTTTATGCAGTAACAGGTTAGATTGCAAACTAATTTGGTTAGTAGGAAGTGTCGGCGACCCGCTCTTCCATAACGTAGCAAGAGTAACATAAATTAAGGGGTTTTGATGGGCCGTACCCCTAATATTTATGCAAACCCCATAGCATGGTCGTTGTGAAGGTAGACTATACTTGCTACTTGTTTCAGTGATTTTGCACTCTAACCTATTAATGCATAAAAATCCGGGCTCTAATCATAACTTAATAATATACGCCTCCAATTATTCTCTTCCTTATAGAGGTTACAGCCTTTTCTATTTATGGTCCATATTGTGCATTCAGGAAGATTCTGACGAAGTTGCAGGTCTTCAAATTTGCAGCCTTTTTGTGCCACATTGTAAGTGTAGACGGGTAGATGTAATAACTTTAAATTTTCTGGAAACGATTTTGATGTGAGTCCAGTGGGAGAAAGGAGAAAGAAAAGAATTGTCACTCAGTCTTGTTACCAGATCCTTGCTACTTGCATAGCCAGAGAAGCATATTTATCGACCTCCTCCCTGTATTTCTGTTTTATATTTTAATAATTCGGGATATCAATGAGATATGTGTGTTGATTCTTTTTTTTCTGTTAATATTATGTCTGGTCACTTGTGCGGAGTTGTTTTATCTCTTTGTATCGTTCTATTCTAGTAGAGTTTAAAATGTTCGTTTTCCAGTGCACTTTGTAGTAAGGCACTCTGTTCTGGAACAAATATCAGTTTACGGCAATTTATTGGTGTATAACTTTGGCTAAATCATTATATTTTTAATGTACGATGTTGGCGCAAGTAAACTGCAGTTGCTGATTATGTGCTCAATGGTATCTGCATTTCCTGCACTCGTCATTCTTAGTTGTATGATATTTAAGGATGTGTTTCCTATAACTCTTTGTTGAGATCACTTTATCTTGGATCGCCTGCTTGAATCCCTCCGTTTCTGGAAATAGCTCTTCCGTAGACAGCCACAAGTTAGGAAGTTGTTTGTCAATTATCTCAATATTGCCTTGGTTGTAGTACTTTCAATGAAGATCTTTACTAGCCCATGCCTCTATCTTCTCCCTGTGAATGACGTTCGTGTCTTTAATATTTATACGGCGTTCATGTAAATTCATAGTGGTGTAGTTGAGATCTGCTTCAACCACAGAATTATTATTATTATTATTATTATTATTATTATTATTATTATTATTATTATTATTATTATTATTATTATTATTGTTATTATTCTTATTATTATTGTTATTATTCTTATTATTATTATTATTATTATTATTATTATTATTATTATTATTATTATTATTATTATTATTATTATTAAAGAACAGATTCGCTGTGGTCATGCTATTGTACTGATAATAGTAGACTGATACAATAATATTTGTTTCCAACCGTCAAGAGCTTGCTAGTAAATGACCACTGAATGAGAAATGGTAATCTATGTTCTGAAATCAAAAGTTGAAATAAGGTAACAACCACAGTTATTGTTTTACGTTAATGGACGTGCACTAATTACTCATTTTTTTCTATCGCTATTTGATCACATCGGGTTCAAACTATGGTTCAATTTATGCATTTAATGGAGCGCAATATAATTTGATCGTTTATTCTTTCATAAGTTATTCGGGCATAAAATAGGTTTCGTCACAGTTGACATAGCAAACATGATTTCTTTCATTTTGATGATACGGTTATTAATTACCGTGATTGAAATATTTTTTTTATTTTGCTGAACAATGATAAACAATTGTCATATACAGCTGTATTTTAATAATTGTGTGCGTTTGCGGTTGTGGGGTTCTCCTGGGAGAGCGTGCCTCATTAGTGTATAACCCTACTAATTACCTCCTTTGTGGGTGGGGGTGTAGGAGGGGGGGCAGCTTGAGCAGTCGACAAAAGAAACGCTTGGAATGTCGAGTTGCTAAAGGACATTCGCGCACTCAATGGAATGTCTCCGCCTTGGAGATACACAGTATTTTGTCACTGTTTTGTCTGTATTTCTCGTGCAAGAATTATTGTCTCAATATTGCTAATTGTTTCGATACTCGCTGTGGCGACTGGGCTGATTCCTAAATAGGAGTTAGATGACAGAGTTGCCTGCACGTTTATTACATAAGGTGCTTGCTTAGTGACAGTCTCTCTCTCCGGAGGAAACAGTGTAAATAATAGTTTTGCAGTACAGCCCCGGTTATCCGAACTAAGCGGGAGGGGGTGGAGCAGTTCCGGAGAACGATTACTTCTGTTTTGAAGGCAAAACGAATTAAAATCTCTCATTGTAGGCTACACTTCTGTTCTTTATTAGCCAGGCTGAGTGTCTCAGACTATTGAGGCGCTGGTCTTCTGACCACAATTCGGCAGGTTGGATCCTGGCTCAGTCCGGTGTTATTTGAATGTGTTCAAATATATCTTCTTTGTTTTTTACAATTTGTTTTGCGTCACACCGACAGAGATAGGTCATATGGCGACGAAGGGATAGGAAGTAGGAAGGAAGCGGCCGTGGCCTTAATTAAGGTACAACCACGGAAAACCATCTTCAGGGCTGCCGACAGTGGGGTTGGAACCCACTATCTCCCCGATGCCAGCTCACAGCAGCACGCCCCTAACCGCACGGTCAACTTGCCCGGTTCAAATATATCAGCGTCGTGTCGGTAGCTTTACTGGCACGTAAGAGAACTCATACGGGACGAACTTCTGGCACCTCGGCGTCTCTGAAAAACCTTCGGAAGTCGTTAGTGGGACGTTAAAACAATAACATGATTATTTTATTTGTTAAGGATAAACTAAATTTCTAGGACTACAGTACATCGATATGTACTTAGTATGATTACTCATTCAAGAACCTCAGTAATGTTTGTTTGTAGCTACCCTCCTAAAGTTTTCGAGCTTAAATGTCCCGCCATCTTTTTAATAGTAGGGTGTCGGTTGACGTTGACTCACTGAATTGTTCAACAAATCTTCGGGAAACCTAAAATAACAACACCATTCTCTGCGAGACTGACATGATGAGATTGACTGCGAAATAGCTACCGTTTGCGTCTTCGATAAATTTTAAATCGCGCAAAGTGAGATTGGATTTAACGAGGGATACCTGTCTAACTTACCAGAGATTGACTTGGGCGTAATCTGAAGGACACAGTAATAAATATTGGCATCACGTGTTTTAAGTTACCGAGCGACTATGTCCCCACTTTGTCCAGCACAGATATTACATGGAGTGACCTGGACTGAAAAAACGGAGCCCAACGGTGAGATTCCGGTGCGCTGCCGCCTGAGCCACGGAGGTTACAGGCTGTAGGCTTACCATTATACCAATCGTTAGCATTAAAATGAATGTCTGACATACCCTTGGTCACCGAAGTGGTTTGAAAATGGACAAGTACTTTTGAAGAAATGAGAAGGCTTACAAATAGCAAGAATTCAAATGCTCCCGGGTATGGTTTGCCTTGCCTGCCAATATAAGAGTCATGACGTGCCAAAAAATTCGTTAGTGCATACTGTCACAAGTGTATAGGTTTCCTAAAAGATCCGAGCAAATATAACTAAGCACAACCAGTTATAAAGTGAGAACTTCAAACAAGAAACAACAGAATTATAAAGGTTGAATTTGGAATTCATACTCAGTAATTAAACTAGTTGCTGGACGTACACATTTGTTTATTCAAAGACATTTTACCATTAATAAATCAGAGTTTTATTTAAATAATGAGGAAAAAGTTAGACAATAGAAGTACCTTCAACCGCCTCTTACTCATTCGAGCCTTTCTCCCGCCATAACAATATTTGCCATCTTCAGTAAATCGGGGACTAAGAGACAAAACATCGTATCTCACAATGCTATTCCTATCCATCATTTTTCTAACGACTGGTGACACCTCCCAGTCCATCAGAATAAAGTTCGTTGTGTTCATTTTGCTACGGTTATCCGTAAAGGAAAATGAATCTTACGGTATAGCGCTGTTGGAATATATACTTTCATGACCTATTTACGCACTCCTACAGTCTAGTGCATTTTAGGTTCTCTTTACTTTACTTTACACCCCAGCATTGCAAACTTAACACAGTAAACACTGTTCTGATGGATGTGGTTGGAAGGTGTGACTAGTGTTACTAAAAATAGTGGCTAGGAAGAGCATTATGAGATAGGAGGTTTTGTCTCTTAAGCTCCGAAATATTGGAGAATCAGATCGTACGCTGAATTTGCATATAGTTTGTTCCTCTCTTATCTAATTCTGTTGTTGGTATTCACATCCTGTGATTAGCAAGAGCACGTAGAGCCCTCATGAATTGCTTTATGATTCGCAGGAAGGGTATAGGGCTATAGGAATTGTTCTCAATAATTTTTAACTATTTCAATATTAGCAGCAGTTCTAGTGTAGTGAAGGTTGCCTTGATAAAACCTGCGAAAGAAAATTAACAGTAATAAACGAATAGGAGACCTACTGTAACATGAGTGGGCCTTACAGCACTGACAGAAGGTGAGCTGTCAGTTACACACATAACAAAAATAAGAGCAAAGGAAGCAAGTAAGTAAAAAATGGCAGTACAGAAATAGAAGGTAAATTTAATGCAAAGAAATAAGCGAAAAGATGGAAGCACACATGCCTGTAAATAGAGCCATTAAAAAAGAAGGTAGTGTGCAACAGAATGAGGGACGAATAAAATGGAGGAATCAAGGAAAATGTTCAACATAACCAGTAAACAAAGTAGTAAGCATAGAGTAAGCAAGTAAACATGTAGTATATGTAAAGGCAGCAAAGAGAATGCTTGTACATCCTTTGAACCCTACACTATGAAATTTGAAACCCATTCAATATATGTGAGATTTGAAAATGAGGAATTATGTGCGAGTGCTTCAGATTCGTCGAAAAGCTGGAGGTCCCATGTCTATGACCACAGCACCAACGGCTACGTTAATCGGCAAGCGAGTTTCAAGAATAGCGTAGAAGAGAAAGTAATAGTATATTCGAATGCACCAAACACGGATGGCCACCAACTGGAGGGAGAATACTCAATTATTGATAATCTTAGAGTTTCTTGCAGTCAGTTCTTAATAATGCAAAATACGAAGAATATTACAACTATCACAGTTTTATAAAATAATGAAAATGTAATTTACATACATATTGTTGCCGTTATAGCGAAACTTCGTATCTCACAATGCTCTTCCTATCCATTATTCACCTTAAGACTGGTCACAAAGCAAACTATGGATATTTGACGAAAAGATTCAAGATAAGGGAATTTGGGCAACCTGATGACTCAACATTCATTAGTTTCAAGATTCTAGCTGTATTAGTAGATGCCGCTGCAGTACTGAGTGCGAAAACGGGCGTAATTAGCTTAGAAATGCTAGCAGACTGATCTCTGAAAGGCATGTACTATAATGAAAATGAAAGAACGATATCGATTGCTGGAATTAGTGTATAATCAACATAAACAATGGATATGATATGTTGTATTTCTAGGATGAAGAGAGTTTCTCTCTGAGGCATATTCGCGATCGTTAGCTCCGTAAATCATATTTGAAAATGGAGGAATGTTTGTTCAATGGTTGCAACAGGAAATAATATAACCCAATATTTTTATAATTTAGACCTAACTGTTTCAATGCAAATAAAATAAATATGAAAGCAAAATATTAGCCAGTGTATTTTCTTCAATTTTTAATGAATGCAGCTACAACACAGAAACTTGTTTCACGGGAAACAAAACATGCTCCCACTGTACTGTGCGCTTTTCGAGTAGATGTTTATTGGCTGTGTTGTACATCAGCCAGATAATTCAATATCACGGTTACTTTTACGAACAACTATAGATCTAGTTTTGAAGACCACTAGTTCGATCCTGCCTAGTGTTTCAAGACTCACCCTTCCAGTAAAAGGAACCGTGTGTTCTTGTGCATCTGTATAAAGTTGTTGCCTCTTGATACTGGGAGAACAGGCCATACCATGGAACACGATGATGCGACATGGAAGGGGAAGAAAGTTCAAACTCTGTCGTCAGTGGCGTCATATAAAATAACTTCTTCGTTAATGACACCTTACTTTCATTTAACAATATTTAAGTCGATTTTATCTCTTCCTTTATCATTCACAGAGCAAGTATTACTCTAATTACATAAGTTATGATATCAAAAGTAATCATATAATTATTTCTTTCTTCAGCTTATCCCAGCTATTTCTGAGGTTGCTGGAGCCACCAATGTTCATTTTACGTTTGGACGGAGGTTTATTTCCGGATGCCCTTCCTGACGCCACTTAACTTTTGAGATGAAAATCTCAATCCAGGATCGAGCGAGATTCGAACCTCAGCCTTGCAGGTGGAAAGACAACCATTATTATTATTGCGTCACTTAGTAAGGCAAAGTGGGTGTCCGGACACTTCTGGCCACATAATATATCTTTGGAGCGATCAACAAGGGTTGTCCGGAAACATTTCACCACATACTGTGCCTATGAAACTACAGCTAGGGGTGTCCGGAGACTTTCAGCCACATAGTATTTCTTTGGAAGTAACAGCAAGCGGTGCCACATAGCCTGTCTTTGTAACGAACAATAAGAGATGGCGGAAGACTTTCTGCAATATAGTGCGTACCTGTGGCCTCTTTTAGTATAATCAAAACATTAAAATCTCAGTCTGACCGTCGTTGGCTTTGTCTTTCTCTACGTCTCCTACCCTCCACACCCAAGGCCATTATTCTCCTGGGTAACCTATCGTCTTCTGTTCGCATCACATGACCCCATTACCGAAACCATAAAGTCCATCAAGTCTATTCCTACCTTAATCTCTATGTTTTCATTGCAAATATCCTCCCACAGCTGTTCCCACCTGTTTGCACCAGCAATCATTCTCGCTATTTTAATGTATGTTACTTTCAACTGCTGAAAAAGATATTCAGAGTTCATACAGAAAATTTGGTGTGGAAACAGAATACCGTTGACCTCAAATACGAGTTTACTGCATTCCCTAGTATAATATAGAAAATAGTAGAGGATACATTAAACACGTAACACGCAATAAATACGGTACGGCATTAGGCTTCACTATCTCTTTCTATCCTAAAACATAATAAACAAGGAAATAGTGTTTTCATAATTGGTATAGGACAGAACATTTTGACTTATCTACTTTCAGCCATCCAAAAAATCACTTGCGTTGTGGTTATTTTGGTTTTATCTCTGCTACCTATTGATTTTATCTGTGGAGTTAATTAGGAACACTGAGAGTGGCGTGGTAATCTCTAATCTGCAATATGCTGGCCCCGATGATTATACTTTTTAATCATTCACATCAATACTTGTAATGGGAAAAAATAATATTCACCGTAACTGTAACACAAAATCTCTCACATATACTGCAAGCTGTGTGTTACGTTCTCCAGAGTATTCGTGTGGCTAAGTTCTTTGTTGAGGTTCTCAGAGGGAATTATTTTGCTGTAAAGGCTCAGTAATGAAACTTAACAAAGGATAGCTGTCCTCGTGCCGAGCGAGAACTGCCTTGAGGTATAGGAAGGTGAAAGCGCTGTATCCTTTTGGGTCTGGCTCGGAGAACACACAGCTTGAATATTAATCCTTATTTATATTTCGTTCTAAAAATGAAAAAATATATATATATTTAATAAATTAGTTATTTCGTTTATGAATAGACCGGACTTTTATGCAGTAATAGGTTAGCATGCAAACTATCTTCGTTATTAGGAAGTGTCTATCCCGTTCTTCCATAATATAGCAAGATTAACGTAAATTATAGCGGTTCTGATGGACCGTACCCCTAATGCTTATGCAAATCCCATAGTACAACCGTTGTGCAAGTAGACTATACTTGTTACACGCTTCGGTAAGTTTGTATTCTAACCTGTAAATGGACCCCCTAAATGTTTGATGCTTGTTTGATGATGCTTGTTGTTTAAAGAAGCCTCACATTTAAGGTCATCCCCCCACCACTCCCTAGTGTTCATGCAAATCTCATAGCACAGCCGTTGGGCTGGTAGAATATACTTGTTACTCGCACCATTAAGTTTCTATTTTAACCTGTTACTCTACCCCTAGCGCTTTTGCAATTCTCATAGCATAGCCGTTGTGCAGGTAGACTACACTTGTTACTCGCTTCAGTAAGTTTGTATTCTAACCTGTTACTGAACCCCTAATGCTTATGCAAATCTCATGGCATAACCATTGTGCAGGTAGACTACACTTGTTACTCACTTCAGTGAGTTGTATTCTAACCTGTTACTGTACCCCTACCGCTTATGCAAATCTCATAGCATAACCGTTGTGCGAGTAGACTACACTTGTTACTCGCTTCAGTAAGCTTGTATTCTAACCTGTTACTGTACCCCTGTCGCGCATGCAAATCTCATAGCACAAACGTTGTGCAGGTAGACAACACTTGTTACTCGCTTCAGTAAGCTTGTATTCTAGCCTCTTACTGCACCCTTGATGCTTACGCAAATCTCATAGCATAACCGTTGTGCAGGTAGACTACACTTGTTACTCGCTTCAGTAAGTTTGTATTCTAACCTGTTATTGCCGAACCCGGGATATGAAGCTCCGGCACCACGGTATACGGGTACACAGCCTACCTGTTATATAGAGGTCCCAGGTTTGGTTATCGGTCAAGTCGGGGATTTTTACCTCGATATAAGGCCTGTTTCCAGGTCCACTCAACCTGCATGAGAACAATTGCTGAACTATCTGACGATGAGACAGCGGCCCCGGTCTAGATAGCCAAGAATAACGGCCAAGAGAATTCATCCCGCTCACCACACGTCACCTCGTAATCTGTAGGCTTTCGGGATGATCGGGGTTTACTTGGTAGGCCAAGGCTCCGCAGGGCTTTAGCACCATGGGGTCTGGGATGGTGAATTATTATTATTATTATTATTATTATTATTATTATTATTATTATTATTATTATTATTATTATTATTCATATCGAATGAGCCAACGATGAATGTTAATCAAAATCATCTCATCGGTATATTTTGATTTTTCTAGTTCAAGCCTTAGAAATTAAGGACACTTTCTGTTTGAGCTTGAAGGAAAAATAATGATAGTCAGTCTAAGTATCAAATATCTATATATTAAAAGAGTTCACCAAAAACAGCTTTGGAAAATCCGTCAGTCCATTCTACTAGACCGATTTTCTTCATTTTTGTTTTATTCTCTCCGAAATTAGCTGCCGGTGAATCTTGAGACATTGATAGGTCTTTAAGCTCAGCCAACTTTGAGCAATTCAAAAATCAAGTCATTAAATGATCACTCCAATAACTGCAGGCGAAGGCTTGCCCTAACCCGCAATACATTCTGTACTTAGCAGGTTGCTAAGCGACTAACACTTTCGTTAATATTCTGATAGGTGATTTTCATCCTAAGTAATGTCATTGCGTGCAACCCTGTTTGATTACTACGTATCAAGCCAGAGAGTATACACTTCCTACGGTCACTGAAGAGTACTATTCTCTACTAAATACTCTTCGATTCTCTAACCTTTCCCAGCTTCCAAATATATTCAACAGGTGGCCGAGCATTTCTAATAACGTACATGCTGCTGGGAGAAATAAAGTCTACGTACAAACAGATCCCATCATGACATACGCCTTAGACATCCGGGAACACCTGTCGAAGGATAACCTAGCTACACTAGAAAGAAAGAAGACCGTGTATCTTAAAAAGATGTTCTCTGTCTGACAAAAAATGCCCACAAAATAAAATTGCCTTCCACCACACAATACCAAGCTTTACACCAAGAACTGCACGATAAAAAAGCGAATATATGGATAGGTTTCTACCAGACAGACGGCAAGACGACGTCAGAATGGATGAACTCCGGCATATCATATCGCGCTTCTTATTAACTAAAATGTTCATAAAACCATTGAAAAGTGCAGACATAAAAAGATCACTACGACAGGCATATCAAGACGAGTTATCTGACCTACGTATAACGAATGCTACGGAACAGCTCCGGTTCTCTAGTTTAGTATAATTTCAGTTCAATTTTCTTCAGATATTCTGTTAATAATAATATTATCGGTTTCGAGGTCCCACAAACAACATTTCTGTTTTCTGAGACGCCGATGTGCCAGAATTTTATCCACCAGGAGTTCCTTTACGTGATAGTAAATCTACCGACATGAGGCTGACGTATTTGAGCCAGGATCGAACCTCCGTTAAAATTAAAATTCACCTACATGCAGTTTAGAACAGTATTGTACCGGTAATTATTTTATTTTATTCGTGTGAAATCCTGAGGATATTTCCGTTTAATTAAGCGGCATTTATATTGGAGCATAGTATAAAATAATAATAATAATAATAATAATAATAATAATAATAATAATAATAATAATAATAATAATAATAATAAAAGCAAAGTCATCTCCGTACAGGCCATGAAGTGCTTTGGAGGGGTGAAAGGTAGAGGCTTCCACTACCCGTAACCTCGGCACTGGATGGAGTAGAGTGGTTAACTCCACACCCGGCCGCCTTTGCGCCCGGGAATTAACTGATACTCGTTTTGTGTGCAGGCTGAATGAACTTCAGGACCATGTGCCCCTCCGAAAGTGGAAATCTCTATATTTAAATTTTTCGATTTCCTGACGGGAACAACACAGTACGTACGCCATATGCCTTGGCCAGGCAGACCTTAATACTAATACTAATACTAATACTAATAATAATAATAATAATAATAATAATAATAATAATAATAATAATAATAATAATAATAATAAAATTTTATAATTATTGGTACCGAGTAACTGGCTCTGCGGTTTGGATGACGTAGTTATCCGGTTGAATTCGGGAGATAGTAGATTTTAACACCACTTTCGGCAGCCCTCAAAATAGTATTCCGTGGTTTCCCATTTTCACACCAGGCAAACGCTTGGCTGTACCTTAATGAAGGCCACGTTCGCTTTCTTCCAACTCCTCGTTCTAACCTGTCCATCGTCGCCATAATACCTACCTGTGTTGGTGGGATGTTAAACAGATTGTATATATTATTATTATTATTATTATTATTATTATTATTATTATTATTATTATTATTATTATTACTATTGGTCTTAGTATTTAAGTACTGTACTGTTCACAACGGTCGAGAAAACATAAAATAAGCTGCCGATTCCTGCAGTCCGATATTTTTCGTTCTGGATAGTTCAAGTCCCCGGCGTGTTTCGTACAGTGCACCTTCGTTGACGCTGCTGTGCATGTTCTTCGTTGTCCACATTTCTGTATTTTCTTGTATTTTTCTTTGATTCGTTATGTCCACGTAAGGAGCACGTTTGAACTTATTAGCACTTTTTTCCTTCTTCTCTTACTAATCTCTCTTCATCCTCTCGCTGTGTTCCTTTTTACGTTCTACAGTCCATCCTGCATTTAGTCGGGTGGACTTTACAGAAAATTTGTGTTTGTGAATTAAGGTTCTGAATTTTATTCTACCTTGAACGGTTTCTTCAGTAATGCCAATTTCATTTAGGTCTTCTCTGATTTCTTTCAGCCAATAATTGCGATTTTTCACCGATAAGGCTAAGTTTAAAATTTTATTTGTGATCCATTCTATATAAGTGAGCATAAAATTGTAATTCCCGTTTCTTGATTGTATCTGTATTTTTTTCTGTAACTTGATAGATTTCATGTGATTTCTTTGAAGACGTCCGTACTATTTATTGATATGACATCAGCCTATGACACAGTATGGAGAGAAGGTCTCCTTTTAAAATTCTTAAGAGTGCTCCCCTGCAGAACTCTAGCCCAATTTTTAAATAACATGCTGTGTGATAGATATGAAGGAGGGGTAGTTTAGGGTGGGTTAGGAGGGTGGGTTACTGGAGGTACAAAATGTGGGTAGGAACTTTGTAAGGCATGGAAAATTGATCATGTTTTGAAATTTAGAATGTTTGAGAAGAAGAATTAGGAAGTCAAATAAGATGTTGGGCTTTTCAGAAATGTCGTTTAAGTTGAAATTGGGGTTGAAGTATTGGTCAAGGTGAATAAAACAATTTTCAGTAGTGTTTAAGAGGGGGCCTTTGTTAATGATTTTAAGTATTTTCATGTCTTTTTCAATATTGGTGAAATTGTGCTTGGAGTCATGTATGTGTTGTCCTATGGCGGAGAATCTGTTGTATTTAATGGCGCTGATATGTTCGGAGTATCTGATGTTTGAAGTTGCGGCCAGTTTGACCGATGTACGAGGAGCTGCAATTGTTACATTAGAATCTGTATACTCCAAATTTTGAAAAAAGCATTGGATTTATTTAGTGATTTAGAGTTGTGTAATATATCAAAATTTCTGTTATTGGTTCTAAAGGAAATTTTCATGTTATGTATGATAGATATTTCCAAGATATCCTGGGCAAGTGAATTAGTAATCAAAGAACTTTGAAATATGGTCTTCCACATAGCTCTGTTTTCGCACCAATCCTTTTCAATCTATATGTTGCATACATCCCTCATACTGTAAGCAGGAAATTTGCTTATGCAGATGATCTAGCCATTGGCATCAGTATAAAATGCATAGGGGAAACTGAAAGGATATTGACAGACGATCTATCAATCCTATGGCAGTATTACCACAAGTGGCGACTCACACCAAGCCCAAGTAAACCATAATAATCATGTTTTCATCTTCATAAGAAAGGAAAACTTTTTTAATGAAAATCTAGTTAAATATAATCCTACTTCCAAGTATTTGGGTGTCACACTTACCCCTAACTTATCGACAACACCTGAATAATACTATAGCCAATGTTCATTCCAGGAACAACATCCTTCAAAAGCTGTGTGGTACTACAGGGGGATCAACAGCTGCAACGCTTATGGGACTAGTCTATAGTACAGCAGAATATTGTGTTTCTGATTGGCTAAACAGCAACCATACCAGTAAACTCGACATCCAGCTCAATACTACAATGCATACAATCACAGGTTATCTAAAAATTACACCAACATTTTGGTTTCCAACTTTAAATCACATTCATCCACCTGCACTGAGAAGACAGGATGCTTTGTTACGTGAATATAAGAAAATATTGGATCACCCCGACCTTCCATTTCATGACTACATTCCAAGTGCAATATCTGGCAGGTTAAAATCCAGACATCCAGCAGTAAAATCTGCTGTTGAACTTTACAATAACGGCTTCAGTATAAATGATTCTTGGGAAGAAAAATGGATCCAACATGCACCACCAAACATTATAACTGTTTTAAATACCCAATTTAAACCAGCTGGTTTTGATCTGCCTCGACGTGCGTGGAAACCTGCCAACAGGATTCGTACAAACCATGGAGTATGTAATGACTTCCTCTACAAATGGAAAAAAATTTCTGAACCATCGTGTGTTTGTGGTGCGACTCCCCAATCCATCCAACACATTGTGCAGCAGTGTAGTACTACGTCATACTCTGGTGATCGGAAGGACTTTCTAACGTTGACTCCAGATGCTGTTAACTGGATAGAGAAATTAACTCTCACTATATAAGTATATACATTGTCATTCTATACACTGTTTTATGTCTAATTGTAATAAATCCCGAGTTATTTTAGTATGTAATTTATATATTGTTGTATATTCCAATGTGTTGCCATACGCTAACTAACTAAATAAATAAATAAATAAATAGTTGTTATTATAATTATTATTAGGGCCTGTTACCGTTATTAGTTTCGTGGGTACAATGTTCACCAGCTGAGTAGTAGTAAACCTCATTTCCTATGACTTAACAAGTACTTTAAGTCCATGTATGCATGGTTTACCTACTATATATTAATTACCCTTCGTGACATAATGTTCATAATTTTAGAAAGTCCTGTAGTCGCCTGCTGATAACGAAATCCGATATCTCAAGGTCCTCAGACTGTGCGGCAATCGTTTTGGCAAGTCATTGCTCCCAACGACCTACACAGACCACTGTTTTTCTTTTAAATTAGAATTCAAATTTTCGGTAAAGAAACTTCATAATTATGAGGAATATGTTAGTTTGTCTTTAGTAGGCTTTGAAACTCCATTTAATAAGACGAAATGAATACTCGTAAATTAGCTAGCTCAAGAAGAACTCAATGTTGCAACAACCATACCGCAGTGGTGGACGGACACCTTCGTAGTACACAATATTTAATTTATGAAGAGTTAGTAGTAATTATTATATAATTGTGAATTTTAATTTAATTGAAGGAATAATTCTTCCTTTTCTCGGCGTGTAAAAGTCAGTGTTCGTCATTCTGGCAAAAGAAAAACCAAATCGCTTACACAATAACAGAGGCGGTAAATTTGAAAGCATACAAAGGGAGGGACACGATTTCGCGTTTAAATAATGAGATTTTGAACTTGTTTTGAAGTTAGAGAATGCATACAGAAGTAGTTTAAAAAACTCTCTGTACCTTACTTGCCCTCTTCTTTCTTGCAACTTGGATGTGACGCTTTCTACTCCCAAGCTTTAAATTCAGCCGACGTTACGCCGATGTTAAAACGACGCCGACTGAGGTCACTGGGCGTACCGTCGCCTGAATTTAAAGCTCCTGGTAAGCAGCCCGGTAGTTTCTAACCCGCAAGTTTAGAAAACTACCCGAGAGGGACGACTCTGCTCTAACTTATTGATCAAACGATTAAAGTCTGAAGACTTGTGTTATTAGTCGAGGCTACCCGCTTGGAATTTATTTAGTCAATGATGTCAGTATGGAATAAAATTCCCGAGATTCTTAATGAATTAGTATTTGACTAATGTAAGGCTATACTGAATGAATCACTGAAATGTTTCTTTCTCCAGAAGGGCAAAGTTGAAATTCAGCCTTGAATTCTTTTTTTTTAGAAAAAGTCATATTTCGTACATTTCGTAACTCTATAAACTCATTCGTATGCAGGTGTTAGAAATTAATGAAAAAAGTAAGGAGTCAAGAGTGACTAATATATTTAATTTACTACGATATTGAATGCACTTTGTTCGTTAGAGATGACTGAGATCTCTGTGACTTGGCTGTTTTTCATTACAACTGTATACTATTTTGACTAAAGTGAATGATTATTTGAGAAGTACTACGCTGGTAAACTGATCATTAATTGAGAAGTACTACACTGGTAAACTGATCATTAATTGAGAAGTACTACACTGGTAAACTGATCATTATTTGAGAAGTACTACACAGGTAAACTGACCATTAATTGAGAAGTACTACACTGGTAAACTGATCATTATTTGAGAAGTACTACACTGGTAAACTGATCATTAATTGAGACGTACTACACTGGTAAACTGATCATTAATTGAGAAGTACTACACTGGTAAACTGATCATTAATTGAGAAGTGAAAGACTGGCAAATTGACAATTACTTGAGAAGTGCTACACGGGCTGATCGACCGTTTTTGAGAAGTACTACACTGGAAAACTGACCGTTATTTGAGAAGTACTACACTGGCAAACTGACCATTATATGAGACGTACTACAATGACAAACTGTCCGTTATTTAAGACGTACTACATTGGCAAATTCACTATTATTTTAGAAGTACTACACTGGCAGATTGACAGTAATTTGAGAAGTACTACACTGGCAAACTAATCATTAATTGAGAAGTACTACACTGGCAAACTGATCATTAATTGAGAAGTACTACACTGGTAAACCGATCATTATTTGATAAGTACTACACTGGTAAACTGATCATTATTTGAGAAGTACTACACTGGTAAACTGATCATTAATTGAGAAGTACTACACTGGTAAACTGATCATTAATTGAGAAGTACTACACTGGTAAACTGATCATTATTTGAGAAGTACTACACTGGTAAACTGATCATTAATTGAGAAGTACTACACTGGTAAACTGATCATTATTTGAGAAGTACTACACTGGTAAACTGATCATTAATTGAGAAGTACTACACTGGTAAACTGATCATTAATTGAGAAGTGAAAGACTGGCAAATTGACAATTACTTGAGAAGTGCTACACGGGCTGATCGACCGTTTTTGAGAAGTACTACACTGGAAAACTGACCATTATTTGAGAAGTACTACACTGGAAAACTGACCATTATTTGAGAAGTACTACACTGGCAAACTGACCATTATATGAGACGTACGACAATGACAAACTGTCCGGTATTTAAGACGTACTACATTGGTAAATTCACTATTATTTTAGAAGTACTACACTGACAGATTGATAGTATTTTGAGAAGTACTACACTGACAAACTGACATTCATTTGAGAAGTACTACACTGGCAGATTGACAGTATTTTGAGAAGTACTACACTGGTAAACTGACCATTATTTGAGACGTACTACACTGGTGAACTGACCATTACCTGAGAAGTATTACACTGGCAAACTGACCATTATTTTAGAAGTTCGGCTTTAGTAAATAGGTTTCTATTTCGAAAGTTTAAAACTGGTCAACTGACCATTTTAAAAAAGGACAACGCTAATCAACACATTTATTTAAGAATTAAAGTGCATGAACAGACCTTTACTTGGAAAGTTCAGCAGGATTAACGGATCTCTACTTGAACACTCGTAAGTGAATTTTATAATCACTACCGTTCAAGTGACCTTATGGAAGTGCAGACTTTCAGTTCATGTCACTTATATATTTACAGCGCATTATTATTTTGCAATAGCTGCAGCATGTACAGTAGTTTTGCAATGATTCGTGCTGACGTGGAGTACAGTTATGTTTAATGATGCTGACCGCAGCGCATGGCCCTCAAACCATTACATCTGTTCTCTTGAAACAGTGAAAGTCGATTAGTTAGTACTAGAGTGAGATGTTGTCTTAGAGTTGAGTATAGAAAAATACGCTTAACAGAAGCTCAAAATCAAGACTAAGCATGGTACTACTGTGTTGCCCAGCAGCGTGACGACACAAAATAGTAAGCAAATGCTGGGCAAGCATATCACCGCCTTAATGCTAGAGTGGGTTATGTTGCAAAATGTAGATTTCTGGTTTTCAAATTTTGACTTTTTAGCAATATTTTTGAAATTAAATATTTGACATTGAGGTAATATGTGCAATTCTCATTACTCTTTCGATCTGTTACGAGATTGGATTGATAAAATCAATAATCTTTTAGCTATAGTATGTTTTGTTTCATATCTCGTTATTGAATTTTCTCTGCAGCACTGTGTTATCTTACAAATTAGGTAAGATTGTTCACTGTTGCATTTAAACATTCATGCTTCACGAAACAATTCAGTCGAATTATTTGGTACAGTTCCAGTAGTTTGTAGATGAACACAAATTAGTGTGAGCAGAACAAGTAACCACTAGAAAACTACTTAAGAAAATAAACAATGAATAAGAGAAAAATCACAAGTTAGGCAAGATGGCTGTCCTGAAAAGCTAAGGTTCGTCATGGAAGAAAAATACATTTAAAACAGCTCGCCGAGCTCAGTGGCTCAGAAGGTTGAGGCGGTGGCCTTCTGACCGCTACTTGCAGGTTTGAATTTTTTTTTGCTAGTTGCTTTACGTCGCACCGACACAGATAGGTCTTATGGCGAAGATGAGATAGGAAAGATCTAGGAGTGGGAAGGAAGTGGCCGCGGCCTTAATTAAGGTACAGCTCCAGCATTTGCCTGGTGTGAAAATAGGAAACCACGGAAAACCATCTTCAGGGCTGCCGACAGTGGGGTTCGAACCTACTATCTCCCGAATACTCAATACTGGCCGCACTTAAGCGACTGTAGCTATCGAGCTCGGTAGCTTTGATCCTGGCTCAGTCCGGTGGTATTTGAAGGTGCTCAAATACATCAACCTCGTGTCGTTAGATCTACTGGCACGTAAAAATCTCCTGCGGGACTAAATTGCGGCACCTCGGCATCTCCGAAAACCGTAAAAGTAGTTAGTGGGACGTAAATACAATTATTATTATTATTATTATTATTCCACATATACTTCTTCTGCGATTCCTTTTCCACATCTGTACATTCAAGAGTTTATTTCGGTATCTTCTTCAAATTTATATCTCTTTCACACTTCATTCAGTTAGTAAATTTAATACCCTTAGATTAAGATACCTTACGTTACGAACATTCACACCAACTCGAATGTACTGTCCATGTGTTTCTTACGTACATAGTGTGTACCTTTATGATACGATTCTACCTTTAATATTACTAGGTCATATCAATTTATTTATACTATTAATTTTATTGTTCTTAACATATATATTTTCTTCATCGTATCATTATCATCATTTCACTGATTGACCAAAAAATTTAAGTACCCAGAAGAAATGGTCGGATGTCACCGTAAATTCTCTGTGACAGGTAGATGAGGCACCAGAGTGTATTAGTGTGATTCTTGTTTAATGTAATTCCCAGACCTGGTAGGATGTATAACAAGCGCGAACATCAGCAGCTGTTGAGTGATCGCTGAGATTGACATGGAGACGCCGTGACACAGCGTTATCAGCAAGTGACAGAGTTTCAAAAGGGCCTCATTGTGGTTCTCCATTTGACTGACTGGTCGTGCAAAGTCCAGGTTTGTGGGGCATTCGGATGTGACAGTGGCCCGATGTTGGAGTGCATGGGAATGTGAGGGCAGGCATACTCGTTGTAAAGGTTTCGGTCGACCACAAGGGAGGATCGCCGTATTGTGCACCAAGCACATGGTAACCCCTTTACATCTGCGCCAGCCATCCGAGAACTTTTTTTTTTTTTGCTAGTGGCTTTACGTCGCACCGACAAGATAGGTCTTATGGCGATGATGAGATAGGAAAGATCGAGGAGTTGGAAGGAAGTGGCCGTGGCCTTAATTAAGGTACAGCCCCAGCATTTTCCTGGTGTGAAAATGGGGAAACACGGAAAACCATCTTCAGGGCTGCCGACAGTGGGATTCTAACCCACTATCTCTCGGATGCAAGCTCACAGCGACGCGCGTCTAACCGCACGGCCAACTCGCCCGGTCCGAGAACAAGTAATGGACTCCCTGCAACATTCTGTGTCATCCCGCACGATTGGTCGGAGACTAGCAGCAGCCGGACCGGGGAATTACTGGCCCATGGATAGGCTACTGTTAACACCACAACACAAACGGCTGCGTTTGGAGTGGTGCCTTAACGGGGAAGCATCGACTGCTATGGCGTCGCGGTACTGTGCTATCCTGGATGACCATCATCTGCGAGCATGGCGGCGACCTGGGGAGAGTTGCCGTTCTTCCAATGTTTAGGAGAGACACAGCGGTGTTGGTAGTTGTTGCGTCACGGTGGGTAGTGAATGAGGGAACTCTGACGTCACAGCGGCACGTCACGGACATCCTGTGTCCTCGTGTGTTATTTCCATTGGGACAGTCTCGTGGTGCCATTTATCTACAGGACAATGCTCGCCAACACACGGCACGTATCTCTATGAACTCGTGTTGTACTCCTGTGGCCAGCAAGATCCCCAGACCCATCCCCGATAGAACATGTGTGGGACCAGCTCGGACGTCAACTCCGTCTCCGTGCCAGTATCCAGGATATCAAGGACCATTTGCAAAAGTTGTGCGCCAACTTCCCTCAGGAGAGGGTACAGTGTCTCTATGACGCCCTTTCCAACGAATCAGTACGAATCCAGGCCAGAGGGGTACAACGTCATATATTTACGTGGGCTTGCACTGCAAAGTTCTTTGTAAATTTAACTCGATTTTGTAATCACTGAAATAACATCACACGCATTCTCTGGATGCTTCAATTTTCCGCATGTTTTAAAAGTTATCAGTGAGAGTGGATTAGGTTAAAGCTGGTTAAGTGTAAGAAAGGGAGGACATCGCTAAATAAAACATGTTCAGTTTATATTCTCCCCACAGCATCTGCAGGCTGCCACAGATACGACAAATTTTAGGCATGAACATATTCTTTATAGAAATGCAATAATCAAAGAATGAAAGAAAGAAAGAAAGAAAGAAAGAAAGAAAGAAAGAAAGAAGGAAAGAGATAAAGAAATAAAGAGATGGAGAAACAAGTGATACTTTTTAATGTCCATATGTGCGGTACCAAAAAATGGAATCGCCGGGCTGAGTGGCTCAGACGGTTAAGGCGCTGGCCTTCTAACCCCAACTTGGCAGGTTCGATCCTGGCTCAGTCCGGTGGTATTTGAATGTGCTCAAATACGACAGCCTCGTGTCGGTAGATTTACTGGCACGTAAAAGAACTCCTGCAGGACTAAATTCCGGCACCTCGGCGTCTCCGAAGACCGTAAAAGTAGTTAGTGGGACGTAAAGCAAATAGCATTATTATTATTAAAAATGGAATCTTATCTTATGGCAAGCACTTTTGAAAACATTCTGAAAACAGGGCCGTCCATTTGGAATGGCCTGATTTGAGTCACGATGTGTAATGTTGGTGAAGTTTTCTTGACAAAATGTGAAACGCACACCAACTTTCAAACCCGAAGTTTTGTCAAAATTGGACGACTCACAGCCCCCAAATGATGAATTTTCGGATTTGGGTTCCCCCTTGAAATATGATCAGTTTGCCATCCCGCAACACGTACAAAAGTGTTGTGGCAGCATTCATCCTGAGTCACCCAGTGTTAGTTTCTGTGCTGTCAGAGTTTACTTCTCAACACTCAGAACAGTTCGGTCACGTACGTCCTTTGTGTTCTGCTCTTTCTCCCTACTTCGGTCATTTACGTCGTTCGATACGCCGGCCAGCCTCACTGTGGAGACTCTATCCAGCTTGACTCGTCTTACTGCTGCTCCATTAGTAACAGGAATTCTTCTGAATTTTCAGTCCGGAGATTGATTGGCTGTTATTCTTATCTCTGTTCTCCGCAGGTGTCCTCATGTCTTATATCTCTCTTAATGTGTCATATACACTTTGGTCTAAATATCCTCTTCCTCTTTTGGTGGTTTGTCTGGCTGAGGGATGGAACATATCCTGCATGTACCCAGCGAGTTAGCTGCATGGTAATGGGTAACGTGGCTGTGAGCCTGCCCTTACACAGTTTCTCCGTGGGTTCTCATTTTCACACCAGCCACGATCGCTTTCTTCTCATTCCTAGACCATCCCAATCCCTTCGTTATCAGAAACCTCCCTGAGTTATAAACGACTAGCACAAAAGAATAAAAAAGGAAAAAAAGAAGCATCCATAGTCACTTCTGCCGTTTAACGTCGCACTAGCACATTGAATATTTCTTGCGACGGAAGTATGTGAAGTGGCTAGGAATGGGAAGGCAGCAGCCGTGGCGAACGATCCCCTCCGTAAAGGATCATACACGCTAACACCTAGACCAAGGCAACAGTAGGATTTTTCCTGGTCCTCAGACTACATTGTTGACTTCAAATTATCCCCCTCAGGGTGCGGGCGGTTGTATAAATCCAAGGTATTCACTTACTGTCATAAGCGGTGAATAAAAAATGGTCCCAGAGGCTCTAAATTTGAAGTTGTGGATTGGTGATGAAGAGGCCCCAAGCTGGAGTGCCATTCTCTTCGCTTTCATCTTTCCTACCTGACTTCCCTTGTCCAAGTCTTATTCTCTTCCGACCCCGACGGCCTTAGGCTTTCGAGGCGTCTTTCATTTCACGCCTTTCATGTCCCTTCCCTATATCCTGCCAATATCTTCAAACTTCGAGGAATACGGTCTCTACCTTCCTTCCAGCAGACGGGCTACACACCATTATTAATCACAGAAACACGCAACTCAACACAAGGTTGGTGTCAGCAAGGGTAACCGGGTAAAAACTGGGCCTCCATTGCATTATGAGCACCTCGACTAAGGAATACATGGCGCGCCTGGATCGGGGAGCGTAACACGTGGTATGCTGGTAGCATGTAGGGAAGATCTACAGGTTTTCTGTTAGTAGTGGTAAAAACGACCTATTTCGCCGTATTTGACAAAGAAAAAATTGCGATGACACGGTGTCTTGGTACCAGCATCTCTTAAAATGGTGCGATTTGTGGGCTGCTCCAGTACTACTCTTGAGTGCACATATCGAAAATGATGCAAAAATGGGCAAACAACCACGCATAATCCAGCCGTGTATCGACAGTGGCTCATTGATGGCAGAGTCCAGTGGAGGGATTGTTCGAAGTGACCGCTAAGCCACAGTTGGTGAACAGGTACAACTGTGATGACATGGCCAATGTCTCCCAGCACGCGGTTCATCGAACACTGCTGTCCACGGGCTGCCGGCTTTAGTCCACCGAAAGTAACGCATCGCCATTGAATTTTGGGTAATTGAGAAAAGGTAGCCTAGTCCGATGAACTCAGATTCTTGGTTCATCACATCAACGACCGAGCTCATTTACGCTGATTTTTCATCGGAGGCTACGGCAAGTGGTTGCACGGTCGAGCGGAGACAGGTCGGCAGAGGAGGTGTGATGGGCTGGGCGATGTATTCACGCGACTCCCATTATTACGGTACACCAATCTATAACAGCTATCAGGTATTGGGAAACAAGTCCATTAGTGCATGACAACAGTGTTCCCTGATGTTGACAACCCTTCCAACAGGGCACTGTCCCGTGCCACACTGCCCGGATTGTGAAGGACTCGTTCGAGGAGCATGATAGCGAACCTGTGACCCTCAAATAGTCCCGATATGAACCCAATTGGATATTTGTGGTTCCAACTGGGAGACCTGCTGTCCCACTTATGGTATCAGATACACCATGATACCTTCCGCCACGTGGCTGAATCTACGCCTAGCTGAGGGGCCGCGATTAGAAAAAGGTAGTCCTACATCGTATTAGATAGGTGGTCATTTTATAATGGTTCATCGGTGTGTGAAAGAGAAGAGATTATCTAGACAGCTTCACAATACCAGATGGAACATTACAAAAAAAAATTTAACCAAGATAGCACAAGTCAAACAAAGAGAAATCTACAGACATCGAAAAGCTTATCGCTAATAATCCGGAGGATATATGTAAAAACATACATTGGAGCGCCGCTATATACGCCTCGAAAACAAGAACACTCAAAAAGTCTGAAGAGCCTTTGAGATTTGGTGGTACCAAGCGAGTTGCACATGCGGTTATGGGCGCGCAGCTGTGAAATTGGATTCGGTAGATAGTGAGTTTCAACAACCGCACTATCGATAGCTCTGAAGTTGGCTTTCCGTTGTTTCCTATTTTCACACCAGCCAAATGCTGGGCCTGTACCTTAATTAAGGCCACGGCCACTCCCTTCCCACTCCTAGCCCTTTCCTATCCCATCGTCGGCATAAAACCTATCTGCGTCGGTGTGACGTACACCAACTTGTAATAAAATAAAAAGATGCGGTGACGGCGATGTATGCTGCGGATATTTTGGACAGAAAGGAAAAGGAATTGAGACCTGCTCCTTGTAATAAAAGAAAGGAATAGAAAGAAAAATTCAACTTATCAACCACCTGATGAAACTCACTTATTGGTGCACCACGCTATTGGCAGGATGTGTTGAATGCAGAATGCACCGATTAAGTTACAGAGCAGCACTCCTCGTCATCAGAAAACGACGAATTGAACAAATCGATCAACTGCCCACCCTGGGTCGAGAAAATAATAATAATAATTATTATTATTATTATCATTATTATTATTTTAATTTCAAAAATGACTGGAATCTCGATCAATAATAGATGTCCCTTATTTTACTCGATACAGGCTACATAGCAGCCCACCTTCTCTTTCATATACCCATGCATTCTCTTTAATATTTACGCTGAACTCGTTTGTAACTAAATTTCTTTCCGAGCTGACCTTAATAGGGTCTGGAAACTTTTGTTTTCAAGTAATTAATTAAATATGACATTTTAATAATCATTTTTCTTACAGCCGCTATTCCTGGCATTGTCTCTTGATGCACTCCTCTATTTAACCTGCGAGATAAATACCTTCTTTCTTCTCGTAAAGAGAGCAACCGGCCTTGAGGTACAAATATTAATTGGCAGTTAGTGAAGATGCAGAGCCCAGGGTATTGATATGCCACTAGACTGATCCTATCAATGGATGAGCGTTAACGGGCACAATTGAACGCCTAAACACACCTTCCTTCCATAGTTTAAATGGGGAGCCGAAGGTGAATAATCTGTTCCAGGGCAGCTGCCTCTGTGGATCTGCGGTAGAGTGTCGCCTCCGGATCCCAAGATAGCGGGTTCAAACCCGGCAGAGGTAGTCGGATTTTTGAAGGGCGGAAAAAATTCCATTCGACACTCCATGTCGTACGATGTCGGCATGTAAAAGATATCTGGTGACACATTTGGTGTTTACCCGACAAAATTCATTAAATCTCAGCCATAGACGCCCAAGAGAGTTTCGGTTTACTCGGTCTGCCATCTAGTGGGGGGGCCTAGAGTAAAACGGAACGTCGAAATTGACGAGCAGACAGCCAGATGGCGTCAAAGTGAAATGGCTGCACACGGTAGCTGAGGCCATACGATCATTATTATTATTATTATTATTATTATTATTACTATTATTATTATTATTATTATTATTATTATTATTATTATTATTATTATTCCAGGGTAGTGAAGGCTTTATGTGTCAGTTCTAGCGAGGAACTTTCATGAAGTATTTTTTAAAGTAGAGATTTTAAATGTCCATAGTCGTAATTATACCGTCTGTCTCTATGAGTGTCCCGGCCTGAATAGCTGTGACAGTAGAGCGCTGGCCTTCTGAGGCCAACTTGGTAGGTTTGATCGGTGCTCAATCCGGTGGTTTTTAAAGGTGCTCGAATAGGTCAGTCTCGAGTTCATAGATTTACTGGCAAGTAAAAGAACACCTGGCGGACAAAATTCCGGCATGTTGGCGTCTACGGAAACAGAAAAGAGTAGTTAGTGGGACGTAAGACAATAATATTATTAATTACTGATGACATATCTTTGTGAACCGAGCAAGTTGGTCTTGCGGTTAGGAGCGTGCAGCTGAGGGCTTGCATTCGAGAACAGTGGGTTCGAGCCCCACTGTCGGCAGCCCTAAAGATGGTTTTCCGTGGTTTCCCATTTTCCCATCAGGCAAATGCTGGGGTTGTTTCTTCATTAATGACACCGCTGGTTCCCTACCACTCCTAGCCCTTTCCTAGTCCATCGTCGCTAAAAGAACCATCTGTGTCGGTGCGACGTAAAGCGAACTGTATAAACAATTCTTCCCCTGTACAATGATAATGGTATGTACATATGCGTATGTGTATGTCTACCCCCTAAGTCCCGTTTCCTGTTACGGGCTCAGGCATGAAAGGAAATTATATGGTAATATTTTACGATCGGATGCCCTTCCTGACGCCAACTTCAGTCGAAGAGTTAGTAAATATGAAATTGGGAAAGGAGGTGAAGGAATCGGCTCTGGCCTATGAACAGAAACTGTCCCGACATTTGTCTGGAAGTGAAAATGGGGAACTACAGAAAATGATTCTGAGGACAGTCGAGGATGGGTCCATCGTCTCCCTAGTGCAGAATTTCTTAACAATGCCAAAGGCTGTTTCGCAAACCGCTTACACAGGGAAGAAGGAAAACTAATACAGGTAGCAGGTATCAAGAAGTGTTGGGAACGAAATTGAGCTTCTTCATGGCACTACAGCCCTTGAAGGGCCTTGGCCTACCAAGCGACCGCTGCTCAGCCCAAAGGCCTGCAGATTACGAGGTGTCGTGTGGTCAGCACGACGAATCCTCTCAACCGTTATTCTTGGCTTTCTAGACCGGGGCCGCTATCTCACCGTCAGATAGCTCCTCAATTCTAATCACGTAGTCTGAGTGGACCTCGAACCAGCCCTCAGGCCCAGGTAAAAATCCCTAACCTGGCCGGGAATCCTACACGGGGCCTCCGGGTAAGGGGCAGGCACGCTACCCCTACACCACGGGGCCGGCACTGGGCTTAAACCACTAATAAATTATTTATATTATGATGAAATCATCTTAATGATACTTATCACTGAACTATTTTTAATATTAAGTAAATTAATTAATTCTTCGCCTCTGTGGTGTAGAGGTTAGTGTGATTAGCTGCCGCCGCCGGAGGTCCGGGTTCGATTCTCTGCTCTGCCACAACATTTGAAAAGTGGAATGAGGGCCTCAATGGGGTCCACTCAGCAGCCTCGGGAGTGTGGTGGTGGTGGTTGTGATTTTTGTTTTAAGAGGAAGTACAACTTGGCAACCATCTTATATACAACACTAATCAGAAAGAAAATCTAGAAGGGATCCGACACTTCGAAAAATGAAGGTATTTTAAAGACAAGGGCCACGAAGGGCGTGAAAATGAAAGCATCCCTAGCCCTCGCAAACCTAATAGCGTCGGGGTCGGAAAAGAACGACAGTTGATCAAGGGACGTCGGATAGTATAGATGAAAGTGAGGAACCTGGTACAAGTAAGTGGAAACAATGCCAGGACTCAGCTAAGGGCCTCGTGGTCGCCAAGCCACGCTCCAAAGTTCAGATCCCCTGGAGCCCCTTTAGTCTCCTCTTACGACAGGCAGGGGATACCGTGGGTGTTATTCTACCGCCCCCACCCACAAGGGGGCAGCCTCGGGAGGTCATCTGGGTATAGGCGGGTTCGATTCCCACCTTAGACATCCTCGTAGTGGTTTTCCGTGGTTTCCCACTTCACATGCAAGCAAATACCGGGATAGTACCTAACGTAAGGCCACGGCCACTTCCTTCCCTCTTCCTTTCTACCACTTCCAATCTTCAGCGGATGAGGCCACTGGGTGAGGTACTGGACCTCCTCCCCAGTTATATCCCCCCGACCCAAAGACTCGTTGATACCGAGGAAAACACCAACCCTAGAGGGTAAACGGATTTAAAAACAGAAATTAATTACATTAATTAATTACATTCAATTAACCAAAATTAATTTAATTAACTAGAATTACATCCTTTATCGGTTGGTTACATCTGCCACAAGCTACCGTACCCGATAGAAGAAATGTCAGTTTGAAAACTTTGAGAAATACCTTCAGACATTGCATTGAAAAATCGTCTGTGTTTAAGTGTCACCCCCGTGTCGGTAGATATAGCGGGTCGAAATTCCGGCACGCTGGCGTTATACCGCCGTCAGCGAGAAAACCAGTCATGCTGTACACATGAGCACGTGTTCGTGTTAACGTTTATTGGTTGACGCTACATCAGAACGCCTGCGCGGAGACATCACAATTGTTCATTAGCCAGATCATAGCCTAATGCGACCCTGCCTGCACAATGTCCAAAATATAATTTCTCAAATAATTTCAGTCAGAATAATATGCAGGAGCCGATTCACTGTCATTAATATAAGCAAGTAACTAAATCTGAAGAATGCCGGGTACCCATGCCCTCATGTTTGACCTGCCATGTTGAATGTCTAGCCTTTGTCATATCGTCCGTTCGCGAAGGCTCGATGGAAATTTTAGTTCCATTCACCTCCATAGAGCTGGTGTGGAGCGTGGTAAACGGATGTATGACACGTAATAATACAACTCGGAGAAATCAGAATAATAACGAGACTCTCGTGAGTGTTATGTGGCGTGCCTTTAATCACATGGTGACGGAAGAGCTGAGATTTTGGGGATCGGACGGTCTGTACAATATGTCTGCGATCGTCTTGTCATTAATCCGAATGATACGAGCAACAGTAAGAAAGAGGGGAGAGAGAGAGAGAGAGAGAGGGACAAAGAAAGGAATCCGACTTGGAAATAGTTCGTTCTTTATCAGATTCTTCTTCTTCTTTTTAATCTGTTTATCCTCCAGGTTCGGTTTTTCCCTCGGACTCAGCGAGGGATCCCACCTCTACCGTCTCAAGGGCAGTGTCCTGGAGCGTGAGACTGGGTCGGGGGATACAACTGGAGAGAATAACCAGTACCTCGCCCAGGCGGCCTCACCTGCTATGCTGAACAGGGGCCTTGTGCAGGGATGGGAAAATTGGAAGTGATAGGCAACGAAGAGGGAATGAAGCGGCCGTGGCCTTAATTTAGGTACCATCCCGGCATTTGCCTGGAGGAGAAGTGCGAAATCACGGAAAACCACTTCCAGGATGGCTGAGGAGGGAATCGAACCCACCTCTACTCAGTTGACCTCCCGAGACTCAATGGTCCCCGTTTCAGCTCTCTTACCACTTTTCAAATTTCGTGGCAGAGCCGGGAATCGAACCCGGGCCTCCGGGGGTGGCAGCTAATCACACTAACCACTACACCACAGAGGCAGACTCCATGTCTTCTTCTCGTCAATTTTAGCCAAATCGATCTCCTCTCGCCATTTCGATTCAGTATCTCTTCATTCGTGATCCGATCTATCTATCTATCTCACCTTCAGTATTCTTCTGTAACACCACATTTCAAAAGCTTCTAATCTCTTTCTTTCTGAGCTAATTATCGTCCATGTTTCACTTCCATACAATGCCACGCTCCACACGAAAGTCTTCAAAAACATCTTTCTGATTCCTATATCAATGTTTGAAGTGAGCAAATTTCTTTTCTTAAGAAAGCTCCTCCTTGCTTGTGATAGTCTGCATTTTATGTCCTCCTTACTTCTGCCATCGTTAGTTGTTTTACTACCCAAATAACAATATTCATCTACTTCCTTTGAGAGTTCATTTCCTAATCTAATGTTTCCTACATCACCTGCCTTCATTCGACTGCACTCCATTACTTTTGTTTTGGACTTACTTACTTTCATCTTGTACTCCTTACCCAAGACTTGGCCATACTATTCAGCAGCTTCTCAAGATCTTCTGCAGTCTCAGATAAAATATCAATATCATCGGCAAATCTCAAGGTTTTGATTTCCTCTCCTTGGATTGTGATTCCCTTTCCAAATTCCTCTTTCATTTCGTTTACTGCCTGTTCTATGTAAACATTAAAAAGGAGGGGGGACAAACTGCAGCCTTGCCTCACTCCTTTCTGAATTGCTGCTTCATTTTCAAAGCCCTCGATTCTTATTACTGCAGACTGATTTTTATACAGATTGTAGATGTTTCTTCGTTCTCGGTATCTGATCCCAATTACCTTCAGAATCGTAAATAGCTTTGACCAATCAACATTATCGAATGCCTTTTCTAGATCTACGAATGCCATGTACGTGGGCTTGTCCTTCTTGATTCGATCCTCTAAGATCAGACGTAAAGTCAGGATCGCTTCACGTGTTCCTACAGTTCTTCTGAAGGTAAATTAATCTTTTCTCAACTCAGCTTCAAACATAATTCTGCAAGTTATTAATTTGTTCTTTCTAAGCTTCAATCAAGTTTCAAAGGGAACAGAAAAAAATTGTGCGCATTGAACATTTTAAAATGTAATGGAAGAGCCATTATTATTATTTGTTTTTTATTTAATACGTTTAGGATCCAGGGCCAGTTATTACCCCCGAACTCAGCGAGGGATTCCACTTCTACCGCCTCAAAGGCGGTCGGGAGTACAACCGGTCAGGTGGACCAGTACCTCACCGAGGCGGCCTTCCCTACTGTGCTGAACTGGAGCATTGTGGGGGATGGAAGGATTGGGAGGAATAGACAAGGAAAAATAGCAAGTGACCTTGGCCTTAAGTTAGGTACCGTACCGGCATTTGCCTGGAGGAGAAATGCGAAACCACGGAAAACCACTTTGAGGATGGCTGAAATGCGAATCGAATCCAATCTACTCAGTTCACCCCGAAGACTGAGTGGATCCCGCTCCAGTCATTGTTCTACTTTTCAAATTCCGTGACAGAGCCGGGAATCGAACCTGGGCCTCCAGGTGTTGCACCTAATCTCACTAACCACTACACCAAAGAGGCGACTTAAGAGCCATAATTCGAAACTAAGTTCCTCACTTTTAACTTAATTTTGAATTGTTCTTCCATTTAGACTATGTTAAATGTCATAAATTTGGGCTAAAATTAATTAAGGTAGAGTATTTATTAGTCGCTCCCCACACTCCCTTATAGTTGAATATTGTAGTTCTAATCTGCCTGCTGTCATTTCTTGATGGATACAGTACATTTGCATCCATCTCTTGGCACAGGCCAGAGTAAAGTGTAGCTTCCACCGAAGTCACAGTCTCATCCATGGCTGTGACAATATGGAAGTTGCTGGGGTATGGGTGGTGCTGATTAATGACATTCAGAGCACGACTAGTGCATCTGAGTGTTATGAAAGGTGCTGCTCATAGGGTCAGTCGTGCTGCAATAGTACTTTCTGACCCAGTGAGGAAAGCAATGGCAAACTACCTCACTCCTCATCTTGCCTAGTATGCCTCATTTTGGTGCTGCCGTGGTTTTTGGGGTTTCCTTATAACAGCATTACCTTTGGTGGTGCTATTTGAGGATCCAACCAGCCTCTGGGCTTATGACCTAACAGACAGACATCAATGTAATCTTCACCGGTATGCCATATGTGTGGTGGATTAGTTCGTCACACAGCGGATATTGCAAGTGCAATGACGGTATTGAATATCAGTTTGTAGCACCTTGACGCTTGTCGGAAAGATAGTACAAATAATTGACGTATCACAAATGGCTGAAAGTGGTAGCTAGCAAGGAGCCGCGCTCTTCAGCGGAATGATCATACTCTCGAGATAATTACATCAGTTGCCGGCTCAGAGTACAATTACCTCACTCTAGTATTAAATCCCATTAGCATAGCTCTGTCTGGGATTCTTGATGGATATCTCGTGTCGTTAAAAACACTTCGGGACAGTAAACACAGACCCTGTTTAATGCAACATGTTATCACGACCTGACCTGAAGGTCTGATGGTGTTCAAAACAATATTATTATAGAATATTAGTTTAACGGGCCATTCAGTTCAGTACATTCATGATGGTGAACAAATACAATATCATTGAGAATATGGAGAAGAGGAAATTGGACCGGGCGAGTTGGCCGTGCGGTTAGGGGCGCGCAGCTGTGAGCTCGCATCCGGGATATGGTGGGTTCGAACCCCACTGTCGGCAGCCCTGAAGATGGTTTGCCGTGTTTTCCAATTTTCACACCAGGCAAATGTTGGGGCTGTACCTTAACTAAGGGCACGGCCGCTTCCTTCCCACTCCTAGCCCTTTCCTGTCCCATCGTCGCCATAAGACCTATCTGTGTCGGTGCGACGTAAAACAAATAGAAAAAAATGGGGAGAAGTTGATAGCATGAAATACTTCACTATGGTGACAGATATTTTTCATGCAAGCAACAAATTAGGAAGTTGCGCACAAGACTGAGGCTATGCTTGCTACAAATGCAATTGATATAGTATACAATATAACACGGCAGCTTAACCCTTAACTCCAGAGTGTTGCCATGAGGCAACATACCCCTTTTTACAGATTGTGTACAGAGGTAGTTTTACGGCACACCTTCAACTGACGACAGAAGCCAAAACAGCCCTGCAACCACAGGTACTCCTTCCACCCCGTCAATATCCACGCATAACAACCACCGTTTATTTTCCGTGGGTCCTCCCCATCACACCACCACAGGCTTCAAGAATACCTCTGGCTCAAGCTCAAAGACATTAGCGACCTACGGAGGTGCAAATATACTTGCGCCTGCAATATGTATCCACGGCCAGTAGACTGTAATGATCGGTCTTTGAATGTTAAAAGCTTAGCGTGAAATCACGAAAAATCATATATATACTCCATTATGGCAAATGCTGTCATTTCTTAATGAACACAGTACCGTTCCATCCATTTTTCAGCACAGACCAGAGCAAAGTGTAGCTACAACCCAAGTGCCAGTCTCATCCATGGCTGTGACAGTATGGAAGCTGATGGGGAATGGGTGGTGCTGAGTAATGACATTCAGAACACGACCAGTGTGTCTGAGTGTTATGAAAGGTGTTGCTCATAGGGTTAGTTGTGTTGCAATAGCACTGTCTGAACCAGTGAGGAAAGGTATGGGAAACTCCCTCACTCCTCATCTTGCCTACTACGCTTCATTTTGGTGCTGCCATTGGTTTTTGTGTTGTCCTATAACCGCTATTTGAGGATCCAGCCAGTCTCTGGGCTGATGACCTAACAGACAGACAATGTCAAACCACATCACATACGATTGTTAACGAATTGTTGGAGAATCTGAGAGACTGAAAGACAGTTTAAAAGTTTAAAGCTTGAAATTTTCGTCATTAAATGCAAACGAAAAATAATTCATGCCATAGATGGTTAAAAATAGTAGAGTCACTTGCAGAGTCACTTCTATCACATTGTGTTCGTGTGTAGTGATCGGCGTTTGTTCAGACGAAACATGAAACGAATCTTGAAAAATTATATTGTCAAGGCATTCTTTTGGTGGTAAAAGAGTTGCCTACTTAGCTTACGTGAAAATGTTAACAAGAATGCATTAAAAGGAAAGGTTCTCGAGTGTTTAACTACTTTATATGTACAACATAACTGAAGTTAATATCCGGCTCCTTGCCGAATTATCAAATAGTGATCTTCGGCCACGCGTTCGATTCCCGGTCGGGCTGGAGACTTTAACCGGAAATGATCAATTCCATTTATTCGAGTACTGGGTGTTTGTACTGTCCCCAACACCCCTGCAACTCACACACCACACGTAACTATCCTCCACTACAATAACACGCAATTACGTACACATGGCGAATGCTGCCCACCCCCATCGGAGGGTCTGCCTTACAAGGGCTGCACTTGGCTAGAAATAGCCACACAAAATTTATCTATTAGAAACAAAAGTAACAATGACATCTCTGAGGCTCGTAGGCAGTCATTAAATGTAGCGAAACTTCTCGAATTTCTTCGGAAAAGCCTTTCGTGCACCATTAAGGAGGCTAATTACGCGTATACATCACAGTTTGTACTTCTTGAAGAATGGGTTTTTTGAGTCATATATTGCCTTCTTATCGTCATCGACAGCAGCATCTTGTTCATTGCCCTATTCAGGACGGAGTATAGGGCCGATTATTAGCCCACATTTTGAAGTTTCGGAGAGAAAGTGATTATGTCCATACGACGCTTTGAGTGCCTTTCGGACTAAGGCGGATCAACTCTTCATGACTCTTAATTCTCAAGACACTGTCTGTCTGGAATCAAAATGACTAGATAAACTTCTGACCAACGATCCATGGTTGCACTGTCTTAGAACGTGCCTAGTGAAGCAACCAGCCTGCACCAGACACCGTTCTGAGACCTGACGCGTATAGCTCAGACAGTTGTTACATTCACATTCATGTATCAAGAGCCGTACTTTACTTGAAATCCATTTATGAGCCCACTTTGGACCACGTTTAGTTATTACACGTTTCTACTTGCTAACAAAGCCTCTGTCTGTTCATCTGTCAGGGTCCCCTGGGGTTCCTTGGGTTTTTGAACTCTTTGCACGTGTCTATTACTCTTTTGTACTTGTCCCTGTCCTTTACGTGTTCAATGCTTATGCCTAATTCGTTCGCCTAAGTTTTCTTCTGCCTTCATCCTGATCGTGCTGTCTTCCATTTCATGGTATAATCCCAGACACACTCGTAATCTGTTGCTGCCCACCTCACGGACATGCCGGGCAAACTTCAAGTGCCTTCCTAGCCTAGCGCCCAGAATCAGGGGAAAGAATTTCTAGGGCTTATGCCGGTGAGGTTCAATCCTACCATTTCCCGAATACAAACTCATAGCTATACGACACCTACCGATTAGCGAACTCGCTCGGTATATTGTTAGAATCATTCTAAGTATGGAAACTAAGTTTAAAAATAATATCTGCCTAATTAATACCAAGGTATTAAATATATCTATATAAGAGTTGCTCAAGTTACACAACAGAAGTGTTGTCTTTATTGAATCTCCCTCGTTATTTTATACGATTCCTATGTAGGTGCCAGGTACTAAGTTAACAAAGCTAACATTTCGGTTGTATGGAAATAACTACGAGACCAAATTATAATTATAATGCAAATTACACTTCCCTGTAACTAATATCTCTGCACAACAGGTACGTGAGGTCTGAAAATCGTGGATAAAACAGAAAGCGAATTATGGCGAAGTACTGAATTATGGGGCATCCTACGAGGGGAAAGTGGGGAGAAGGTGAAAGCACGGCATAAAGTGGATAACACTGGGAGGGAGAGGGAGGGTTTGATAAAAAAAAGAAAAAGAATTGTAATTTCAAAGAAGGGAGACCGATAGATGTGAGGAAGGAAAGGCGAGCAGAAAGTTAAAGAATATTGAGGGATTTGGCCAATAGAAGGGCGAGTGAGTGGATAACACAGTAGAGGGTGGACCTCCCCTGTAGAGTATGTTAAGGGAGACAGTCATTCTCATGTAAACCAATACTGTTATCAAACTACACAGTGTTATTGTTATGGTAATACACTTACATCGTGCAGAGCGGGGACCTGCTAACGTATGACCTATGGAAGTTCTTCCTTTTACATACAGAATGCGCTTAATTTCTAATAAAACACTTTCATAAGTGATTTTAACAGATGTGTCGTCTTACGATTAATAATAATAATAATAATAATAATGACGAGTGTGTTGGATAAGCCATATGGGTCATGTAGCTATATACGCTTGCAAACAGGAGAGTACCAGTTCGAAACTGACCACCAGCCGTCCCGAAGATGGTTTTCCGTTGTTCTCCCACTTCCCTTGAAACATCATTTCAACTCCGAGCGTCGCCGAAATAATAATATTAATTTATTTCTCAATTGAGTTTAGTTTAATTTATTCATCTTTAATTATATGTACAATTTTAGTTATCACATTAAATTTACATCTGCTCATGCGCTTGTCAGCATATTGCAGTACATAAGTATGATACTGTTGATCACAAATTACTTAGTATTTAACTTACGTGTAGGTAATAATTGTAATGTTACAATATACACAATCTGAACATATTTGAGAGGTAAATGTTTTAAGATATGTCACTGATTATTACTTTATCTCTTACATATTTCCTGTAAGAAATGATTCAGTAATATTTCCAGCCTAGTTCTTGCGTTTAAATATTTAACGTCACTTGCCAGTTTGTTCATAAAATGTGGCACTGGTTCTTCTAATGTTCTACCTCCATATTTATTAAGTGAAACACTCAACATTCCTTGTTCTTTAACGGTGTTTTTAACTTAACTATGCTTGTCCTGAAAATAATTTATTTTAAGTATACTATTTAGTGCATGTACATTTGATTTACATTCATAATTCTATCCACTGAAGACAATAAACTCACATTCCACTCCTCCTTAATTTGCAACATTGCTTCTTGAGAAATAGATTTCACAATTTTGTTTAGTACGTTCTGAGCCAAATTTAAATTTCTTTCACATGATACACTACATAGTCCTATACCATATAATATTATTGGGTGCACCCACTCAATGCGTTACACCCTGCTGAACCATTCGCTGTAATAAATATAATTTGCACCAGGAAAAAATATGTTTTATTTCATAAAAACAGCCGCAAAGGAAACAGCTTTCCGTGATATCAGACTCTGTCGTGCGCTGAAACATCAGTTGTTGTGGACTAGCTTGCATGTAATGATGTACACTTAACAATATTCTCGGTGTTGTGTGTCTTGTTTAAAAGGACCTTACAGTACTGTCATCCTCCACAGCAGTGGTGTACACCAACGATTTTCCGTAACCCCACACAAAGAAGTCCAACAGGTTTAGGTCTGGTGATCGTGAAGGCCAAGAAAGTACACATTTTCGGACCCGTGTCTATCTACACATTTTTCCTTCTGTGTATGTGAGGAATCCAAAACAGAAATTGTGCAGTGTATTTTGAAATATAATATAATATAATATAATATAATATAATATAATATAATATAATATAATATAATATAATATAATATAATATAATATAATATAATAAACCTGTTGAACGAGTTCAGAAATACATTTATCTCGATACCATCTTTAATGATCAATGGCACAATTCGGTTGAAGTAAAGTTCCGCATTGGAAAAGCAAGGACTCTGTTGAACAAAATGGGAAAACTGTTTAAAAGTCGTGACTGAACACTAGTTACAAAAATTAGACTCCTTCGCTGCTATGTATTTCATGTTCTCTATTACGGTGTTGAAACGTGGACTTTAACGAAGTCGCTCAGTAAAATATTAGAGGCCTTTGAGATGTGGCTGTACTGAAGAATGCTAAGAGTGTCATGGACAGATCATGTCACAAATACAGAGATCCTTCGAAGAATGAGAAAAAATAAGGAAGTACTGACCACAGTAAAAACGAGAAAGCTACAACACCTCGGTCACGTGATGAGAAACAGAAGCAGGCACCATCTACTGCAAGAAATCCTGCAAGGAAAGATACCTGGAAAGAAGAGAGGTGTTGGCAGGAGACGAACCTCCTGGCTAAAAACCTCAAAGACTGGACTCTCAAGACATCGGCAGAGTTATTCCAAGCAGCTCACAACAGAGAAGACACAGCCAGCCAAGATGGTCGCCGACATCCGGAACGGATAGGGACCAGAAGAAGAATAGAATAGAATAGAATGGAATACGAGGGTTGCGGCATAAAGCATAGCAACTATTTTTTCCTCACGGTGCTACCATACAATGGTCATATATCCTGAAAAGCATAATACTCATAGTACATGGACAGAGCACGCGATGGCAGTGTATTGAAGAGGTACCACGCGCAGGGCGATGGCGAGCACTAGTGAGTAAGGTTACGTGCAGAATGGATGTGACGAAGCTAAAATATCTTGGGAAGTCCTGGAACTCCCGCCATGCTCACCGGACTTGTCTCCGTACGATTTTGATCTGATGCCCAAAGTGGAAGAACCATTGCGTGGGAGACGGCTTGGAATGCGAGAGGCCATTGACAACGCTGTGAAACATGAGATTGTAAATTTCACACATGGCGAGGCGACTGATATCGGATGTTGGACAATCTAGGGGACTGCTTTGAGGGTTTACTGTACTCTCTGGCTTACAGTTCCATAGCTTTGTATCCTACACCTGGTAAACCTACTCGCAATTTCCCCTAAACCTAACGCTCCCCACTCCCTTCAGTATATTTCCATTTGTTTGGTAGAAAGCCAATAAAAATAGTTGCAGTGACTTATGCCCCCAATCCTTAGTTGCGTTTCCTGATGCGGGGTCGGAGATGAGGTGAGATCAAATTATACGGCATGTTTTTACGGCCAGTTGCATTGGGGGCGCTAACCTCAGTTCAGGAGCTAGTGAAATTGGAATGAATTATAGTCATTGAAATTTGATGAGGGTGGAAGGAAATAGCTGTGACTCATGAGTAGGGACCCTCCCGGCATTAACCTGAAAGTGAAGATGGGAAACCGCAGGAAACCATTCTGAGGACAGCCGACGATGAACCCAGTCGTCTCACGAATGCAAAGTTTGGTTCCTTTAACACGTAGAGCTGTATGAGCTGAATACTATGGAGTTCTTTTCCTCTTTGACCCCCTGTGGGTGGGGGGGGGCGGGCGCAGACGAAGAATACACCCACAGTACCCCTGCCTGTCGTAAGAGGCGACTACAACGGCCGACTAAGGGATGATTGTGTTAGAACCATCAAACTACTTGTGATTAGTACCATCAAGCGGGAAACAGCATGGGTCGCCTTTACTATGCTATGTACACAACAGGTTTGTGATTAATAGAAGCCGAGAGTGGTTCACTGTGGGTTTACAGTACTTGTGATTAGTTCCATTATATGCAGAACATCACGCGCTTAAGTTGGCTGTGATTAGTACCACAATAGACCGGCACTGTGGGTCTGCGTCGCCTTTGACTAGTACCCACTATTTGAGGAACACCACGAGAACACCGGCGCCCGTGATTAGTACACCTATGTGAGGAACACCATTGGTTTGCGTTGCCTATGGGTGGCGCCATTGTGTGAGAAACACCACAGGTCTGGGTTACCTGTGCGACGTACTATACTTGTGAGTAATACCACAATGTGTGGAACACCGTGAGTCTACCCTACTTTTGATTAGTACCGCAGCATGACATATACCATGGTTCCACTTTACTAGCGATAAGTATCATCGATTCGAATGTACTTTAGAATCAGTCCCTCGGTCAGTAATACTACTGTTTTCAGATAGTTTCTGGGAAGGTGGGGGATTGCGCGTCAGATCCACTGATTGTCTTAAATCCACATTCATCCACGCATTCTTCATCACGTTTTGAACTCAGGTCAGTGGATGATTTTGGGCTTTTAAACTGTCATTACATTTCGTCTCGTTTCGTACTATTAAGGGCCGATGACCTAGATGTCAGGCCCCTATACGATAACATGCATCATCATCATCATCATCATCATCATAATCATCACCATCATCATCATTTTACTCTTTGGGATGGTAACTTCAAAGATCATATTTTAAGTAGATCAATTTTATATCCTGAATAATGTTCGCTCTCTCTCGAAGTTCTTTCAGTGAGACAGGCTTTCCCCTAATAAATGCCTGGTGATAAGTGTACTCCCTCCTCCTGTTAGATGGTATAATTATTCTGCTGAAGCTGATTCACAGGAGAGAGCGGAGAGATCAAATTGATTCTGGAATACTACATTTGGAAGCAAAGCTCTATCGGATGGAAAACCTGCCGCACTCATCCGATTAAGTTCGGAAGTATGCGAATACGCTTGGCTGACGTGTCTTGATTGATTTTCATCTTTAATTTAACTCGTACATGGCAAACTTTGCGCTGCTCAGCGAACCAATCAAAGATTCCATTGCGCAGGGATTGAAGGTGGAAAAATTGAAAGTGATACAGTTTGTTCAATGTGAAATGAAAAAAAAACATCTGAAAGTTTGGAGGCATAAAACTGTTGGAGTCTGCTCGAACTGAAATAGATTTATTTCCAAACCTGGATTGGACTTTACACAAAGAAATTCTCCCACCCTTAAAATAGACGAGTAACCAGTCGTACTGGAAAGTATTTGGTGCAGTTATAACTCGTTAGATAAGTGTTCTAGCTCCTGTATCTCCTCGCAATTTGTCAAACCTTATCATAATTCTGTACGGCAAATAATTTATATCTATATTTGATGGTAAATATTATTAATTAGCCATCTATCTTCTACCCATATATACATAAAGCAGAAAGTCTGTCTGTCTGTCTGTCTGTCTGTCTGTCTGTCTGTCTGTCTGTCTGTCTGTCTGTCTGTCTGTCTGTCTGTCTGTCTGTCTGTCTGTCTGTCTGTCTGTCTGTCTGTCTGTCTGTCTGTCTGTCTGTCTGTCTGTCTGTCTGTCTGTCTGTCTGTCTGTCTGTCTGTCTGTCTGTTCCTTATACAAATCCATACCGTTTCACCAATCCAAACCAAATGTTGTATACTTACCTTTTACGTTCGTGCGAGTAACACATTCCACAAGAAATTTGGACAGCCCTCTCCATTCCTTAGCTCGAGACCCTTTGAAACATTAGCAGGAGATAATATAAGCGTAATATGGAATTTGTTCTACCAGGACGAGACAAAACTTACTTTAACCTTCACGACGCGAGGACCAAAGCTCAGCAAGTCCCGACGGGCACCTAAATTCACAGGTTTAGGCCATAAAATCAGCCATTCTTTAGATATTGGCACGGCACTATCCCTGTTATAGGAATAGATCAAGAATGTCAGAAAGATATCCTGAAACAAAGTGGCTAATGCAGTGAGCTCGCAGTTGCGGTCAACTGTACAGAAAGAAGTCAACTCCACGGTGAAGCTATCTTCACATCCGTCTGTTTTCAGACCGACTTTCTGTAAGGGAGTGAAAGCTAGACTGATTCAGGATATATCGTTCCAAAGTTAGAAGTAACAGATACGAAACTGTCGACAATGTTTCCTGGTACGAACAAGTTGGAATAATCCCAAAATCTACTCGCAATGAGGAGATAAAGGCTACATGGATGACGTTGTACACGGTGATCTGAGGGCAATGGAGGAGGATAGGTTGGTTACCTAGGAGAGTACTGGACGCGGCCGTGGAGGGTAAGAGAAGTATAGGGGGGCCAAGACGATGATGGATAGACTCAGTTTCTAATGTGCGGATCTAAACCAGGCCACAGAGCACGTCACAAATACGGGACCGAGTAAGATCCCGTGCGATTAGCGTCCCGCAGCTGTGAGCTTGCATTCGGGAGATAGTGAGCTCGAACCCCACTGTCTGCAGGTCCGAAAATGGTTTTCCGAGCTTTCTCATGTTCGCGCCAGGCAAATGCTGGGGCTGTACCGTTATTAAAGCCACGGCCACTTTCTTCCAGCTCCTAGCTTTTAGCTATCCTATCGTCACCACAAGACCTATCTGTGTCGGTGCTACGTAAAGCAAATTGAAAATAAAAAAACAGAAATAGGGGATTTGTGGTGGCGTTTAGTTAATTCAGCTTGCAGACTGAACACTGACATGCATAACAATATATATTGGAAATATTATGTATAATAATTAGACCCCGGAAGTTAGGAAAATACCTTCTCTATTTGAAGTGTCAAAGAGAGGCAAACATGTTTCCGTACGTTTGGGTACGGTAGGACCAGATTTTATTTTTCCGTTTTTGTCTATTTTAGCTTCCGTTGCCTATTCGATATTTCAATGCCCTTTTTGCCTCCTTTTGAGTTGTTGTGGATATTTTCTTCTGTTATTTATTGCACCCATAACCCTAAGAATTTAAAAGGTACGTTATATATTATAGTTAATCAATTAAAAGAAAAAATATGATTCCAATGGCATCATCATCATCATCATCTGTTTAGCCTCCAGGTTCGGCTTTTACCTCGGACTCAGCGAGGGATCCCACCTCTACCGTCTCAAGGGCAGTGTCCTGGAGCTTCAGACTCTTGGTCGGGGATACAACTGGGGAGAATGACCAGTACCTCGCCCAGGCGGCCTCACCTGCTATGCTGAACAGGGGCCTTGTGGAAGGATGGGAAGATTGGAAGGGATAGACAAGGAAGAGGGAAGGAAGCGGCCGTGGCCTTATGTTAGGTACCATCCCGGCATTTGCCTGGAGGAGAAGTGGGAAACCACGGAAAACCACTTCGAGGATGGCTGAGGTGGGAATCGAACCCACCTCTACTCAGTTGACCTCTCGAGGCTGAGTGTACCCCGTTCCAGCCCTCGTACCACTTTTCAAATTTTCGTGGCAGAGCCGGGAATCGAACCCGGACCTCCGGGGGTGGCAGCTAATCACGCTAACCACTACACCACAGAGACGGACTGATTCCAATGTACTATGTTCATAATGAAGAAGACAGTTTCGTTTTAACTTAATTGATAAAATATAACATTTACACAAACAATATTTTAATATTTAACAAATCTCTTCTGAAAACGCACTCATCAAGACAAATGGTCAGGACTGTTGTCAGGTCCCGTTCCGCCTACGTAAGATTAAGTAGTGGTGGTTATTGTTTTCAGAGGAAGAACAACTTGGCAACCATCTTTTAACATTAATAAGAAGAAAATGGAAGAGACCCAACACTTAGAAAATGAAGATAACGGCAAAATAAATGCAAAGAACACGAAAAATCCCTGGGTCTCTAAACCTTAATACTGTCAGGGTCGGAAAAGAACAGCAGTTGACAAGTAAGTGGAAGCAACGCTGGACTCAGCTAGGAGAACCATGGTCACCAACCCACACTCCCAAATTGAGAGCCCGTTGTTCCCCTTTCGACAGGCGGGGGATACCGCTGATGATATTCTATCATCCCCACCCACAAGAGAACGTAAGATTAAGTAGTAAAATATGATGCAGATGTGCGTTACGTAGCTTACATTAAAGTACTTTTATTATTTATTACCGTTTTTTCATTATAAATGCCTATTTTAATTACAGTATTTTACTGGCTATTTCCTAAATTTTAATTGTCTATTTTATCCAAAATAAATGCCTGAACTTCCGAGCTAATAATAATAATAATAATAATAATAATAATAATAATAATAATAATAATAATAATAATAATTGTACCGGGCGGTACACCTCCACGCCGCTAATTCAAAATGTGCGCCAGTTGAAACTCCTCTGCTGGAGGAAGTCTGAACTTTATCGACGGAATTAATTTTCTACTTTCTCAGAAGATGTCACTACCTGGAAATTTTGGAGTTTTTGAACTGTGTCATTTTCGACGTATTTTTGTTTTGCTTGTAGTAAGAAGTATGAACCTTCTCTTCTAGAGGACACTACTGAAGATCAACAATAGTGCACCCTAGTGCGGAGTGAAAGAACTGTTTTTTTTTTTTTTGAGAAAATTTAATTTCAAAAGTTTGTTCTTTGCTAAATTTCTTTCTGTTATTGTTTAAGTGGGCTGTATACCCCTCTCTTTCCCCTTGTTTTGTATTTAGCCAATCCCGAATTTCTTTAATTAATTTCTGACCAATCTGATGTATCTTCCCCCAACTTGAATATGCTGCTTATCCCTAACCAATAAAGTGATTGTGGGCGGGTGTTTTCTTCCCTGAAACGCCTCGAACTTTCCGCGAGAGTATATAAACTGCTGATTTTAGGGTCTCGGTGCCATTTCTGTTCCATCTTTTAGTGTGTAAAGTACATAGCAGGGGGCGGGAAGCGCCTCTTTCTTCGGGGAGCAGTTCTACACCAAGGTAATGGCCTTTTAATAACTTCTGTTCTTGCTAGCTCAGCAGTTTAACTCTCGGGGCGGGTCCGAAGCGTTTCTATCATGTAACCTTTTCCTAAAATGTAACTACTCTTAGCATCTGTTATCTTTTAAAGCTACATATTGGGATAGAGAGTGCTTAACCCTCTCGAGCTCCCACTCATTTTGTTTTGAGGTGAACTTATTTCTCACAAGAGATTCTTCCTTAATTGTAATGTAAATTGTCCTTTTCTAAAGTCACCTCGGTAGTATGGGATTAGCCCTTGCATTAGTGGCCTAGAGCCAAATTAGGTTTTGAAACAAATACATTAGGAGTGCAGATCGCCTCCTCTCAAATTGTTATTTTAGAGGTCATGTAATTAACCTTTTTCATTTAATAGACCTCAGTAGGTTGGGTATGTTACCCCTGTGTCTATGTCCTGAGAGGACAACTTGAAGGTGGAGTTTGGTGTGGCCTTTGAGAGGCCTAAAGGTTGAGAGCGTGTGGCTCTTTCTTGAAAATTGAGTGTTGTATGCCTCGAGGAGGCTTTTCTGTGTAATTTGGAGCAAGGGCTCCTGAACATGAATGGGGTTTTCTGCCCCTCTGGTAAAACTTATTTTTGGAGTAAAATTGGGCTAATTGCCCTAGAAGTGTGAATTCAGGGCTCGAAGCCCAAATACTGTAAATATTGTAATTGCTCCCTTTGTTGCCTTGCTACTCTGTACCTGCCGTACTTGTTTTATTTCTTAATTTTGAAAAGAAAATATAACCTTGTTAAATTTTACATTAACTTTGATTCCGTAGTTTGAGACCCGTTCAAGCCCGCACCTTCTTTCACCTCTACCTACCGCTAAAACACGGTAACAATAATAATAATAATAATAATAATAATAATAATAATAATAATAATAATAATAATAATAATAATAATAATAATAATAATAATAATAATAATAATAATCCAATATTCTAAGGGCTAATGCCTTGTCGATGCAACCACTCTCTTCTTTCATTGGATGTTTGTTTCAGTTCCATGTAATTGTTACAACCTAACCTCTTCTTGTTGTCGTCCAAATACTTCATCCTAGGTCTTCCTCTCCCGTTCTTTCCTAGCACTTTCCCTTCAAGAATGGTTGTGATGAAAGTATTGTGTCTGATGACATGTCCAATAAATTTTAATTTCCACTTTTCTATTTCCTTTAAATAATAATAATAATAATAATAATAATAATAATAATAATAATAATAATAATAATAATAATAATAATAAAAACTACAGGACCCGCGCTGTTCCGCAGCATTTGTTATAAGTATGTCAAGTAACGTCTTGCTCCGTGTGTAGCTCTGGTACTTTTTTGAATGTTTATTTCTAGGATATTTATTTCCTGTAATTATGTCAAGTAATTTTTGTAGACCTCGCGGGCTGCATTAATTTCTTACTCGTGCTCAGAAGACTGTCATTTAGCAAGTAGCAAAGTCATCTCCGTAAGACCATGAAGGCCCTCGGAGGGGTGGAAGGTAAAGGCATCCACTGCCCGTAACCTCAGCACTTGATGGAGTAGAGTGGTTAGCAACAGTATGCAACCCGCTAAGTACAGAATGTACTACGGGCTAGGACAAGCCTTCGCCAGCAATCACTGGAGTGGTCATTTAGCAATTCGATTTTAGGATTTCTCAAAGTTGAATGAACTTAGAGACCTATCAATGCCTGTTGATCCACCAGAAGGTAATTCTGGAGGGCATGGGAAAGGAATAAAGTAAATCAGTCCACTAGAACGTCCGGGTGGACTGGACAAAAGGTTTTAGTAAAGGTTTTTATTAAATAATAATAATAATAATAATTATAATTATAATAATAATAATAATAATAATAATAATAATAATAATAATAATAATAATAACGGATGTAATGGTGTTATACCAAAGACACTACACAGGAGCAATGGAGCACTTAATTTCCACGCTCTCAATTACAGAGAATTATAAAAGGCAGCAATCCTGGACACTTGCCATATAGTAAGGAAGTTTATTGGCTTGAAACATCCACCATATGTAGGGGACTAATGAAAATCGTCTACTAATAATTTTGACTATTTATGTATAGTAAATATCCTATAAATGTCTGTCAAATTTATTTGTCAACAATGTATATATATATACCGGTTTGTATGAAGCATATATGCGTAGGTACTACATAGTACTTCTCCCATGTACATCGTACCGAAGCAGCACATAAACCCAATCGTAAAATTGTGAGTTATATATAATAAAATATAATAACAAAGATAATAATAATAATGTGGTGGTGGTAATTATTGTTTTAAGAGGAAGTACAACCATCCTCTATTAACACTTATCATAAAGAGGAAAGGGAAGGGATACGACACTTCGTTAAGTGAAGGTATCGGCCAAAGAAAGACAAGGGCCATGAAAGGCGTGAAAATGTGAGACTCCATAGGCCTCGAGTTCTTTTATACTGTCGGGATCGGAAAAGAAGAATATTTGACTCAAGGAGGTCAGATAGAATTGATAAAATTGAGGAGACTGGCATAAGCAAGTAGAATGAATGCCAGGACTCAGCTCAGGGTCGCGTGGTCACCAACCCAAGCTCCCACGTTCAGAGGCCCTACGGGCACCTTTCAGACGCCCCTTAGGTCAGGCAGGGAATACCGTGGGTGTTGTTTTACCAACTCCACCCATAAGAGGTAAAAAGAAATTATTATACTTACCTTATTAACCTTTTAACGTTTCACCGTATTTTGATAATATTACTGAATACAAATCTTTTCCTAACTCAGATGTTACCACTAATTAAATATACAGTCGTTTTAGTCAACCCCTCGTACACTACTCTCCCTGCACGATGACGATAATACAACTTTAATATCGTGGTGGTGTATTTTAAAATACCGATAATGATTATTAATCGATGGTTTGTTGATTTTCGTGTCTAAACACGCGTGTGGGGGCTCGTTAAATCACCAGATTCCATAATGGAGCTTCTTTTATTTTATTTTTTGTGACGAGTGCTATTGTGGTGGTATCAGCAGAGCTTGGTCCAGCGAAACAAAGAAGCTCGCTCGGAAGTAGACCTCGATCCATCATGAACCCGCTGCAGCAGATCTCTGGCTCCCTCCAGGCCATTGTGAGCTGGGGGAGACAATTATCGCGCCTCGATTCATTGTACCGGCCAAGTAACCCAATCAACCTGACCCAATAGTGTACGTGCTGTCAGACCGCTCCAATGGACTGGAAGCTGCCTGGTCATTGTGTGCTCTGCAAGAACACATATTATGAGTCTCTGTCAAGTCTCTTCATTGTTATCGTCATCGCACATTCCACTAATAAGGTAACGATCATGTGACCTGTTCCTCATTTAGTACACATTCAAATTTACAAATAACCAGAGTGGGGAAGTTCAGACATTTATTTTGGCTAAAATAGTTAGGCAAACAAGCACTTCAAATTTATCAAATAAGCAGTAAGAACTATATGTATTGTACCTTTTTTTTCAATTTTACAAGTTTCTTTACGTCGCACAGACACAGATGAGTCTTTTGGAGGAGAAGGAATAGGAGTGGGAAGGAAGGAATAGCCTGTGGCAATAATTAACGTACAGCCACAACATTTGACTGGTGTGCAAATGGGAACTCGTTTGGTATTAAATTATTTTTTAAAATTTAAATAATTTAAAAACCGGGCGAGTTGGCCATGCGGTTAGGGGCGCACAGCTGTGAGCTTGCATCAGGGAGATTGTGAGTCCGAACCCCGCTGTCAGCAGCCCTGAAGATGGATTTCCGTGTTTTCCCATTTTCACATCAGGAAAATGCTGGGGCTGTACCTTAATTAAGGCCACGGCCGCTTCCTTCCCTCCTCTTTACCTGTCCCATTTCAGTCTTGCCATCCCCCTCAAAGACCCTGTTCGGCATAGCAGGGGAGGCCATCTGGGCATAGTACTGATCCTCCTGTCCAGTTGTATAACCGACCCGAAGTCTCACGCTCCATAACATTGCCCTTCAGGCATTACAGGTGGGATCTTTCATTGAGTCCGGCGGAGAACCAAACCTGGATGCCAAAATGACTAAATAAAATTTTTAAAATGTAAAAAATAGGCACTAAAATAATAGTTAAAAAATTCACGTAAGCTACTTTCTACACATTTGCATTTCATTTTAGTACTTAACCTTACAATACAGGTACGGAACCCGGCAACTATATTAAGTGAGATTTTTAGTACCAATTTGTGTAATACAAAAATATCGTTTATGCAAATGTTATTTCGTACCTATTAAATTACCATAAAATTGTTCTCTTTATTATCAATAAATTACATTGAAATTATATTTAATTCAATTAAGCAATTTAATATGCAAATAATAGAAGAAAATATCCACAACCATTCAAAAAAAACTGGCATTGAACTTTCAAACGAGGAAAGCAAAGTAAAATAGGCATGGAAAGGGAAAACATTATCTCTCCCAAATGTACGGAGAAAGTGTTAATCTCTATTTTACACTTCTGAGCTTTTTGGCGTGGATCCAACAACATCAGTGTTTAATTATGGTATTCCATACGTGGCATTTTCTAGAGTCAAGAATCCAAACATAATACAAGTACCCTAGAAGAATCCACGAAATTCTCGCAATATAGTATGTAAAGATATGTTAGAATAAGATGTTTAATGTTCGTTAACATAAATATTTTCCATAATTAAGATTGTACTCCTTTATGATAAAATAGCCAGTAGAGCATATTTCTTGTTCAAACTGTATAACAAAGAATTACTGTATATATTTCGTTTTAACGGTCCGTTAATTATTATAAATAAAACTTCGCAACGATTCCAACCGTAGCTCAGTCAACCAGGTACTATACTTATTTTTCCGTATTTTTGTGGTGATTGGTGGTATAGAGTGTTGTGTTTATAAAGATGAGTGTGTTGAGATAAACAGAAACTTCCAATCCACGAGCAAGAGAACTTATAACCACGCCGTATAAAATGCTTCGCTCTTACGGAAATCGAACCCGAAATCTTCTGAACGTGAGTTCAGTACGCTGATCATTCAGTCAAGAAGCCTTTCAACTACGTAATCCACTTTATTATTACTACTATTATTATTATTATTATTATTATTATTATTCACTCGAAACCTGTACAAGAGTAAAAACTGTGTTTGCTTGATTGTTGAGTTCGTTAAAATTTAAGTCGCCATTTAGTTAACGTACGACATCAGAGATTCTAGTGGCGGAGTAGGAACGAGAAACAAAACACGGTAGTACTGCCAACTGCTGCATAAGTCATGGAATACTGCAAAGCGTGCGAGTGCGAACTGCCTAATGACGGGGGCTATGTGGAGTGCAAGGGGTGCGGAAATGCATGGCACTATGATTGCTCCGCCCTGAAAGAAAATTCGTACCGTGCGATGAGCAAGGACAAGAAAACAAAATGGCGATGTGCTGAATGCAGAAAGAAAGTGGACACTAGCAGTAACGCTAAAAAAAGCGATGACTTGACGGACATCAACAAAAAATTAACAATAGTTGTGGACTTGAAAGATGCAGTGAATGAAATGAAGGAAGAACTGAGGGAAAGTGTTAAAAGTCAGAAGTTCATTTGTGAACAGTATGAGGACATTAGGACAGGAATGCAGAGCATGATTAAACAGATAAAGGAGTTGGAAAAGAAAGTGGAGTGTTTAACAGATGCATGCAAAGAAAAGGATGATATAATTCATGAACAGGAAATAAGAATACAAGAACTTGAACAATATTCCAGAAATAGAAACATTTTGCTGCATGGTATTCCAGAGAAAGATGAGGAAGATGTTGAAGAAATAGCATGCAGAATTGCAGCAGAGCTGGATGTTCCATTGTGTAAAACGGAAATAGATGCAGCACACAGAGTTCCAACCAGGAAAGAAGGAGTACCCAAACCCATCATAATTCAGCTACCAAGGAAGAAGAGAGACTTAATGCTCACAAGAAGGAAAAGCAAGACCATCCTTAACTCCAAAGTTATTGGACCAACTGAAGGAGGGAAGGTACTTGTCACGGAGCAACTGTCCCCTTACATGGCTAATCTTCGCTGGGAGGCATGGAGACAGGCGGACATCAAAGGATGGAAGTATGTATGGGTGAAGCAGGGAAAGCTGTTCGCTAGAAAGGAAGAGAAAACTACTCCGGTAAGAATTCTTTCAAAAAAAGACATTGAAAAAATCCAGTAACTGGCTGAAAGTATCAATATTTAATTTTACTCTAGTGTATCTTAAATTTAGTTATGGATGTTAGTTACATTGATAGTTGTAGTTTATTACTAGACTCAAAGGTATACAATAATTGTGATGAATGGCTACAGATGACAAAGAAACAAGAAAGTGAAATGTCTCTACTTCATATGAATATAAGATCAATTAGGAAATATTGGGATCAGATGGTTATAATATTAAGACACAGCAGGCCACTGGTAGATGTGCTAATATTTAGTGAAATAAATGTAAATAATGAAATGGAAATTGAGCAGTATGAGTTAGAAGGATATAGTATGCATTATTCAATAAGAAATGTTTCTAGGGGTGGAGGAATAGTAATTTTTGTCAAGGAAGGGTTCATATTTAAAGAAAAGAAATGTATAACAAATCAGTTTGAAAATCTATCAGGGGAAGTTTGGATTAATGGAACACTATATGGGATCATTATGGCAGTATACAGACCACCTGACTATAATCCAAAGGATTTTGTGGAGGAGTTAGATCTTCATTTACATAGTATGAATGCCAGAAACTTAATAATTATTGGGGACATGAACATAGATATTCTGAAAGACAGCAGAGTCACATCCTTGTACAATAATGTGCTAGCAGATCATCAGTTAGTTCATTGCATTAACAAGTTCACAAGGGAAGAATATCTAAATGGAAAACTAACACAATCCTGCATCGACCATGCATTGATTAGGAATGGGAAAAATGTAAGAGATTCTTCTGTAATTCAGACTAAAGTTTCTGATCATTATATAATAACTGTACAGATATCACATGATACTAGGTGTAATAAATATGTTCCAAGTGAAAGAGTTATAGATAACATACAGGAAAGGGTGAGTAAATCCATGTTAAGAACAGAAATAGAAATTATTGGAAAAGAAATAAATGAGAACATGAGTTCAGATGATATATACATGAAGATTTGCAATGCAGTTAACAAGGCAACTAATGAAACGAAGGATACAAAAACCCAGAAGAGAAGGAAAGACACTCAACCGTGGCTGACGGGTGCTATAATAGAAAAAATCAAAGAAAGGGACAGACTTTTCAAAAGATGGAAAAATGCATCAAATTTAAATCCAGAAAATAAGGAAAATTTAAGGAGGTTATATAAAAGAATGAGGAATGATATAATAGCTGATATTCATAAAGCAAAAAGAAAGTATTACAGATTGCAGTTTGAAAGTTGTAGAGGGGACATGAAGAAAACTTGGGAAGTATTAAATGATGTGCTAAAGACTAAAAAGAAATGGACAATAGAAGAAACGGTAAGACATTATTTAGGAAGGCAAGACTCACTAGAAAATATAGTTGATAACTTTTCAAAAACATTTTCAGAACAGCTAGATAAGGTAGTACATGAATGTAGGGTACAACGAAGACCATTACCTAATACAGAGAGACTTTCATCATTTTACCTACCACTAGCAAGTACAGCAGATATAGCAAACATAATTGAAGGAATGGACATAAATAAATCACCAGGCATGGATAAATTAACAGTTAAACATCTGAAAGATAACATAGACACAATAACACCAGTAATACAGAAGCTAGTCAATAAAATAATAGAGACAGGTATTTTCCCAAAGGATCTGAAGACTGCCATAGTGAGACCTATTTACAAGCAAGGTTCACATTTACAGTATGAAAACTATAGACAGATATCTATTCTTCAAACTATAGGTAAAGTAGTTGAAAGATACATTGCTGATCACCTAATTTCATATTTAGAAAAATTTAAAATAATAGATGAACATCAATTTGCTTATCAAAAACACAAGGGTACAAGTAATCTTCTTGAGGAATTCTCCAATTTGATCAATGGGAAGCTAAATCAAGGTATGCACGTTTTAGCTATGTTTATTGATTTCTCAAAGGCATTTGATTCAATTTCCCATGAAAAAATTATTGCAGCCTTAAGCAAAATTGGGGTAAGAGGAACACCACTAAAAGTTTTTGAAAGTTATCTGACTGACCGAACGTATAGGGTAAAAATTGATAATATATATGGAGAAATAACTACTATTAAAAGAGGTGTTCCACAAGGAAGTATCTTAGGACCCATTTTGTACATTATTTTTGTCAATGATATAAGCTCATGTTTTAAAAACTGTAAATATTTCATGTATGCAGATGATAAACTAATTGTATCAGTACATAAAAACCCAAAAGTGGCAGAGAAGCATTTACAAATGGAGTACAACTACTTTCAAGAATGGTGCCATGATAAGGGTCTAATAATTAACACTTCAAAAACAAAAGTCTTGTACATTACTACACCAAAAATGCAAAGAGAAAACATTAAAATAACAGGCCATTCAGTTCAGTGCATTCATGATGGTGAACAAAAATCATGCAATTGTGACTATGTAATAGAGGAAGTTGATAACATGAAATATTTAGGTATAATAATAGATAGATATTTTTCATGGAAGCAACATATTAATAAGTTGTGTGAAAGACTGAGGCTAAGCTTGTTCAAAATGCAAATGGTTAAGTATATAATACCTCATGATAGCTTAAAAATGGTTTATCATTCACTTGTTGAGTCACTTATATCATATGGTGTAAGTGTATGGGGATCAGCTTCTGTTACAGACATAAACATGGTACAAATGTTACAAAATCGTATTGTCAAAGCATTCTTTTGGTATGAAAACACAGGAATATTTAGCTTAAGTGAGAGGGATGTACCAGAAGGAAAGGTTCTTGAGAGTTAAACAACTTTATATATACAACATACTTAAAGAAAATTACTGGAAGCCTCAATATAGAATTGTAAATGAACATACACATGGAACAAGACTGAGGCATATAAGTTCTTTTCAGGTCATGAGGTACTACAACAAATATGGATCCAGAACACTGCAAGTTGTAGTTCCTAAATTTTTGAACAAGTTGCCCTCAGAATTGACACACTTGAAAACCAAATATCAACTAAAAAAACATGTGAAACTATGGATCATAGATTATAATATTACAGTTTAAATATTTGGTTATGAATGGAAAATGTACCAAAGACTTATCTATTTTGAGTGATACTTTCAGGGATTAAGAAAAACTCACACCACAGGACAAAATTACAATACTAATGTAAATATACATACTTTATTAATGTTGTAAACAGTAAGGATTGCAACAATGTATACAAATGTGAAACAACTACACCGGCAGATAAGCACATCAAGTGCTTTGCAGGTGTAAATAATTGCAAAGATAATGTATAATATCCTACTGCATATTTGCAAATGTATTTTAGATAAGTTATAAATAAATAAATAAATAAATAAATAAATAAATAAATAAATAAATAAATAAATTATTATTATTATTATTATTATTATTATTATTATTATTATTCCTACCCTTTTCTCAGTTACTTGGGTACGGTACTTCGTATGGACTTGGCCCAGGATTACGACTGGATTCCCTGCCTGACGCCAACTCTGTGTGAAGGGATGAAGCACATATTAAATTTATGGAAAATATTATTTTTGATATTCCATGTTTCATTGTGAGTAGAATAATAAGAGAGGGATTTCCGATTATTATATATTTGAGTAGGAGAATTTCAAGACGTGGGGGCACCAACAATGTACTCAGAGGATGAAATAAATAATAAAATTAAAACAAAAATATGCTCTAAAAGCATTTGAATTCATCCTTCTCTAGCGAAGTATCGGGCCATGCCGTCTTTTAATCAGACGTCCGATAAATCATTTTCCAGTGGCCATATATTGGAGAGTTGTTTCGATATTCTCCTTCCAGCAACATGCCTCTTGCAGTGGGTTCCTGAGTGTCTACAGCATATATGATGCACAGGTTCAATTCCCGAAGGCAGTTGTTATTTTTAATAATTTTCAAATCAATTATTGTGGATGTAAAACGTTAAATTAATTACGTGTTTATTTAACCTTTTCTTCAGGCCAAAATTCTGGAGCTTGATACTGACATTATATTGATGTTTGATTATTTTTGTGCATACCTATTTTCACCCTTGTTTCAGCAACACATCCCCTCATTTATTCTTTTTTGCTATTTGCTTTACGTCGCACCGACACAGATAGGTCTTATGGCGACGATGGGATAGGAAAAGCTTAGGGATATGAAGGAATCGGCCATGGCGTTACTTAAGGAACAGCTCCAGCACTTGCCTGGTGTGAAAATGGGAAACCACGGAAACCACCTTCAGGGCTGCCGACAGTGGGGCTCTAACCCACTATCTCCCAGATGCAAACTCACAGTTGCGCGCCCCTAACCGCACAGCCAACTCGTCCGGTAAACCTCACTTATTCATTTTCAAAAGAATTTGCTTTTCGTCGCACCAATGCAGATACATTTTATGGCGATGGTGGGATAGGAAATGGATAGGAGTGGTGGTGGTGGTGGTGGTAGTGATTATTGTTTTAAGAGGAAGTACAACTAGGCAACCATCCTCTATATAACATTAATCAGCGGGAAAAAATGGAAGGGATCCGACACTTCGAAAAATGAAGATATCGTCCAAAGGAAGGCAAGGGCCACGAAGGGCGTGAAATGAAAGACTCCCTAGCCCTCGCAAACCTAATAGCGTCGGGGTCGGAAAGAACAATAGTTGACCAAGGGAGGTCGGATCGGATAAATGAAAGTGAGGAGTCTGGTACAAGTAAGTAGAAGCAATGCCAGGACTCAGCTGAGGACCCCGTGGTTGCCAACGCACGCTCCAAATTTCAGAGCCCCTGGGGCCCCTTTTAGTCGCCTCTTACGACAGGCAGGGGACACCGTGGGTGTTATTCTACCGCCCCCACCCACAGGGGGATGGATAGGAGTGCAAAGGAAACAACCGTAGCCTTCATTAAGGAACAACCACAGCATTTGCTTGGTATTTTGAAAATTGTAAAACAATAGAAAGCTATCTCAGAACTGCCTACAGTGGGGTTCGAACCCACTTTCCCTCGAATGCAAGCTGATAGCTGTGTGACCCAACCCGTTCAGCCGCTTGCTTTAAATTCTTATACGATGACGGGGGAATCGCCTTAACAAAAACCTAAGTTGAGGTGCTAGCACAAGTTATTCAGAGTACATATTAAAACTTTATGGCATCTTCTCCAGGATGTTTAAGAAAGATGATCACTTTCTAGGATCCCCTACACACAGATCCTATCACAAATTTGAACAATGACTTGTTGAGTGTTTTAACTCAACATGAAGGAATATTGTATCTCAACATCATTATCATCGTAAGTGTTTTTAATTTCATATGTGCCATTTTTATTTATTTATACACGTTTTAGCTGAGGATGTTCCAAATCAAAGGAACGAAACATGTACATTTTTAGTCATTTAACTAGACTTAAACAATATGTTTGTGATTACGTAGACTAGCCTTTATAAGCAAATATGTATTGGAAGATCGGATTCTTCCTTCAATCTAAAACTTAGAACTGATGAATGTTAAAATTCCCGACTCGGCCAGGATTCGAACCCGGAATCCATTGGACCAAAGGCCAGCAAGCTGTGGAGCCGGATCTTGCGTCACAGAAAGCGAAAAACAAGGAAAATAAAAAGTAACTCTCGGTCACGTTATTCCATTCTTCTCAAGGAATTATTATTGAGAAATGTCCACTTAATCAGGGTTATAGCTTCTCTCGTCTATATGCATCACTTGTTCCATTTTTCACGAACAGATTTAACAAAAACGTGACGTTGTACCTAAGCCTGTCAGACTTGTGCGCAGCTTTCCTTGATACATGGCCCAAACTTGTTTTTGCTGCTCTGAAACAAACACAGCAAATAACAAAATGAAAATGTAAGCCTCAAACGTGTTAAAGGGAACATATGTAATCCCAATTTGTTTTATTTGCTAGCCAAACTTCCCCTTTATGTGCAGACGAACAGTCGTCATTACTACTGTAGCGGCAGCTCCCCGACCCGCCCGCCGCCCTCTAAATTGAATCTATTGCGCTGGAATCACGCGTCGAGGTGCACGCGTGCGGTCGAGGGATCGCTGCCTGTTGCCAGATAATGAGGCGTCTGTAGGCATCATTACCGCCTATGACGTCATAATGCACAGGGTCTAGTTGCTCCTTGCCTCGATAACACATTTAGGAAAATGTGACAATCAATTACCTGAGTTACCATAGTCTTCTTTCCTGTTGTGTTTTCAGTCACCTAAATATTTGTCTACTTTAGACGTGTGCAAAATATTGAGAACTACTGTTACTGTACAGTTTATACGAGGGGTGTGTCAAATGAATGACAATGTCACCGATCAAGGATCGAATACCAGGAAAAACTTGTAGGTCAATTGTCATGAAAAGTCAACTATGTAATTCTGATTCCAGGGAAAATTGTAGATTTCAGTCCAAGAACGAAAAAATGGCCACAAAACTGAAAGGACACTTGTTGTATGAGGTAAATATTTTTCTGTGATACTAAGAAAATTTATTCGAGCCCTTCGTTGAATGATCAGTGTAGTGGCGTTCAGTTAAGACGATTACGAGTTCGATTCCCGGGTTTTGTCTACGTCTTCTTTATTCTTCCGGCACGGGGACTGAATCTTTGTGTTCCTCTAAATATAAATCTCATAAGTTAAAGTATCCAAAAAGACGCACGCGAGATGCTATCAGTTGGTACAATTATTTTATTCACATCTATTTACAAATTAAACACACACATAACTTTCGTCACAGTATCACAAAAAACACATCACAAAGCCGCCATTTTAGAAAACAACTGACTGCCACTTCAATATGGAAACTGCAACTCTTGCATGTCACACGAGATAAATATTCTTGCTACACCATCACTCTAATGAACAATAACTTTCCAACAAATCAAGATCGTCTCCTTATATATGTCCTGGTCAGGCTTCCAGAATGATACGTTACAAAAAACTATCTTCTTGAAAATTTTAGAGTGCCTAATACATAGGTTATAATGTACAGAATATTCTCAATCGTTCTAGTACCTATTACCATTCTGGAAGTTACCGTGTGTTTCACAATTATGGATTACATTTTATATATACAGGTAAGAATGAACTATATGCAGGTTCTTACATTAATTGAACTGATATAAATGTCTATGTACAGCACATCTTTCATGACATAACCTCACACACAATACGATCATATCGTATGTACATATGGTGTAATAACAAAAATAATAACAATAATAATAACAATAATAATACCAAATAGGTGTAACACTTCACAGCTATGTATACAAGTAACAATAATAATACGAGTTCGATACTTGTATCATTTACCCATAGGTGAGAGAATATTGTTTTTATATTATATCTGTTTATCGCACATGCGTCAAAATTACACATGATATATCGAACTACCAAACCACACAGAGGTGAATTCATTCCTCGACATAGGTTTGGTGTGGGAGAAGGGAAGAAACTAAAACTGAACCATATGAACATGTAGTGCCGACCTCAAAACAATTGGTCAAGAAAAGAACATTGGGAAATCTAAGACATCTTGGTACAGAAGTTACGAAGGGACATTTCGCCACTGATTCCAGGGGTTTCAGTTGTACGACAGATTGGTGCTGGATAAAGGAGAACTAGTCCAGTATATTTCTTTGTCAGTTTATGTCCAGTAACGTTCCATAATCATCTGTTTGACTGAACAGGTTAGCTCAATGCATTGCGGCTCGGCTGCTAGCTCTGTACTTGGGAGACAGATGATTTCGTTAGCCATCCTCGTAAAGGTTTGTCATAGTTCCTCATTTCAACTACGGGTAAATGGCCCTACCCTCAATGTCATGGCCGCTTCTTTCCATTCCCTACACCACATTCACAGACAACACCCTCGCACAGCATTACATGTAGATCACCCACACGGGTGTACTGAAATACAGCTGCAGAACTGGTAAGTTGAACATCTTCTCGGACACTAAGAAAATTTTAGGCTCAAAACAAATATTAGACTATAATAAATCGATATTAAGTAAAACATTGAATCAACTGTGATAAGAGGTAAGAATACATAGAAAAACATGCGAAGCGAATTAATCTTCCTACCATCAGGATATTTTAACTATAGTGCTAAGTAGACTACGTAACAATAAGTACCGGTACATTATTTTGGTGCTTGTAGCCATTACAAAGTGCGTCTTCCACCGAAGTCCCTGTCCTATTTATGGCTTTGACAGTGCGGAAGCTATTGAGCACGCCTAGAGCGTCTGATTGTTGTAAAGGTGCTGGTTGTGCTGTAATAGCACTGTCTACTCCAGTGAGGAAAGCAGTGGCAAACCACCCCATTCCTCGCAATCCCTTGTACGCCTCATGGTGCCGCCATAACATGTGGTGGTGTTATCTGACATTTCAACCGACCTCTTGGCTGATGACTTAACAAACAAACAGGCGGACAGACGGACGGACAGATCGGGCTTTACCGTATTGTTCTAAACGTGAAAAGCTATACCGACCTGATTTACATAAACCTAACCAGTAATAGTGGCGATTTATGGAGAAATTAAATTTTTATTCCATTTTAGCCACCTAAAACTAGGGATTAAAAAAATTATACAAACCCGGTTGTCTTTTACCTAATTCATTCCTTTATTCTTGTAAAATATTAAAAAATACTTACCCTAGTTGAAATACGCACAAAATGTCTTTCGACGCAGCTAACCGGTTCGTACAGCGCCACAGCAAGTAGTGGGGAATCGCGCAGCAACGTGTAGAAGCGCGATTAGTGTCTGATGGCGCACTAACTGAGATTTGTATGCTGCGGCATGACACAGGGGAGGATCGTTTACTACGCTAGTTGCTACGGAAGTGTTCACATCGGCTCCTGGCGACTACGTTAGTGTGACAAGGCCTCATTTCGCTCCCTAGAGCTCAGCAGTAGTTACTATCTACCTTCCCATACTTTCCCCTCCAAACTTGGGGCTTCGTGCAGATTTCTACCATCAGATAGTAGTCGCACCTCTATCATGTGCAGTGGGAAGCAAAGCAGGGGTGTATTTCACCCACTGGCTGCGGGCATCCGTCAGTCTGGCAGTCTCAGTCAGATAATGTGTCTGTGATAGTTCTATCTAGTGGCTGTTACTTTCTTAATGCGTAGTCAAATACTAAGCGTCTTTTTGTTGTATATTCACGCCGTACTACTGTTTAATTGTTCCTATGGTGAAAGTTTATTGTGTAGTACTGAATAAAATCTCAGGCTTTAAACGTCAAGCTCTACTTCTCTGTCGAAATCCATTCAGAGAGTATAAAAACTCACCATATTGTGGCTATTTCTTCTTTTCAATTTTGTTGTCTGCCCTCAAGTATATCTCCGAGAACCCCGGTACTTTTTGTTGTCTATAAATTTCATCCCCCCCCCCCCCCGCACACACTTCTAATTCCCTATCACCGCTACTGATAACCAACATACTCTGCTTCGTATTGCGAAGGTTAAGATGGACTTGAATTTTGAAGGAAGTTAAGAGACTCACGCGGATCGTGCTCTTGGTTAAAGGAGTGTTAGCAGAACAAGAGAAAGGCAGAAAGGAAGCAACCTGTGAAGCCGAATGCACAACGCACGACCGCTGTGCTATGGGGGTTACATATGCAGCTAACGCACGGCGCAATCAGTCTCCGGTAACTATTGAAACAGCTTCCCGGGAACAGGGCTGTTCGGCTCGAAGGAAGAGCATCAACATTATTGCTTTGTGTATCGACCTTCATTATTGCTTTGTGTATCGACCTTATCACCGACCTCCTACTGCATTAGCATATCCCGGGACTAGGAATATCCTAAATGGTGGCGCGTCTGCGTACTAAATTGATTACAGTGTTTATTGCAAGGTAGAGTGTCGCCCCAGCATTTCAAGATCATGTGTTCGAACCCGGCGGAAGTATCAGATTTATGAGGGACGGAAAAAATCCGCTAAACACTCTGTGTCTTGTGACGTCGGCATGTGAAAGATCTGTGGTGACTTAGGCCCTACTTGATGTTCACCCGACACGAAAGGCCTGAAAATGTGACTCCCTAAGCAATTTACCTTGTGGAACGTAGACACATTGTAGATGACGTGAAATGAAAATGTCTTAATATGGTAGCGAAGACCATAAATCATTTATTTATTTATTATTATTATTATTATTATTATTATTATTATTATTATTATTATTATTATTATTATTGGCTGAGAAAAAGACACAATCATTGAATCCTTCTGTAAGCTATATCTCCCTTGCTTTCTCCTTTCCTGCCAGAGATGCTTCAATCTTTGGCTGCTTCTCAGCTGCTATTCTCCTGAAACATGGCCGTTTTTGGAAAGATTCAAAACCCCCCTTCGACCCTCACGTCCTAGGTATTCAAAACTTCGGAACATAAGTTGGCGACCATTGAGCCCATAGCTGAGTCCTGCCATTTATTTGTGCCAGGTTCCTCACTTTCATCCATCCAATCCAACCTCCCTTGGTTAAATCTTGTTATTTTCCGACCCCGATGGTATTAGGTTTTCGAGGCTTAGGGAGTCGCATTTTCAGGCCTTTCGTGTCCCTTGTCTTGATTTGCCGATACCTTCATTGTTCAGTTGTACTTCCTCTTAAAATAATAATCACCACCATCACCAAACCAAAATCAAACCAAACAGCATTGCGCAACAGCCGCGAATGGTTGTGGCCTACCAAGCGACCACTGCTCAGCCCGAAGGCCTATATATTACGAAGTGTCGTGTGGTCAGCACGACAAATCCTCTCGGCCATTTTTCTTGGTTTTCTAGACCGACGCCGCTATCTCACCGTCAGATAGCTCCTCAATTGTAATCATGTAGGGTGAGTGGACCTCGAACCAGCCCTCAGATTCAGCTAAAAATCCCTGACCTTACCGGGAATCAGAACCGGGGTCTACGGGTAAGAGGCAGGCATGCTAACTCTACACTTCGGGGCCATTATTAACACAAAAAAGTCTTATAGCTGGTGAGGTGGTAGGGGGGGGGTCATCTGAATTACTATTATTTGGGTCACAAAATTAGGGATAAAAATTGTGGGACGCGATGTTACTAGGAGCCGTGTAGGCTGTGATGGTCATGACTGAAGGACGTATTATCAAAGAGGGGCATTAGAGTAAAGATGGCCGTCATGATATTGCAACCTAAGTGTTGATGGAGAAAAATATTGAAGGCGCTTTTATCAAGGAGGCCTAATCTTTTCGATAAAAATCTTATTATCTTATTCGTCGTAGTTTCATAGGCCCTGAGTAAGTTTCAGTACATACTATGGGAGGGGTAGTTTGTGTGATTCATCCACATAATTTAATGGCAGAGCTAGGACGAGTATTAATGATAAATGGCTGGAGCTTGTGAAAATGTAAAGGAATAAACATAAGAAGTTATTGAAGAGAATTAATGAGAATAATGAAGTAAAGACGAAAGTTCTTCCGCTATGGATGCACGGTCCGATAGGAGTTTTAAATTCAGAATGAAGGGTAAGGATAATTGAGTGTCAGGTAACGGAATTTCGTGATGCAATTAATCAATTTAGGAAAATGGTACCCTGAATCCTACACTTATCCACTTCAAATTCCGTAAATTATCTCCCGGAAATGATGCAAATAAGTTAATGAGTTTCATTTACTGAAAGATATATTTATTACCATTTGGTTACTCCGAAGGGAAATTGACATCTTTTTTAACGTAGACAACGGGTTCGTGGAAAGAAAAATGTTAAGAAGCGTTTAGTGTTTGGGTACAAGTGGTATATCGCCGTGAATATTTAACTTACGAACATATTTAATGTCTCAATTGACAGATAAACGCAGAGGCTACCTGTTGTAAGAAAAATTGAAAATCTGAAACTTACTCTTCATGAAATAGCCCTTCACAGTAAGTCAAAATGTATGCTTAATATATGACGTCACACGCATTCTATGTTATAAGATGGCGTCGTGAATACATCCTGGTCAATGTACCACATTCTAGTTAATACAATTTATTATACACATAATATTTGCATTTTATTTCTAATAAGTAAATCTACGAAAATATCAACACCCTGCCTCCGCTATAATAGCGACGAGCCATTTTTTTTTAATTTGTCCTAAGACATCACATTCTCTTTTCTCTTAACTGAACTTTTTCTAGAGTTCTTGATTTGAACTCTTATGGAATATGAATCTATCTCGTTGTAGTCTCTTAGACCGTTGAATTTTACGTTGTTATTTGTTCTATCTCAGAAATGTTCATTGTGCCTCACGTTTCTGTGCAAGGAGACACTCTGGCTCACTACAGTGCTGTAGTGTATACACTAATCCTGATAGGTGAAAGATTAGGATTTATGGATCTACGGACACAGTTTAAATGTTATTTTCCTCGCCCTCTCATCAATGGCAGCGTTCTTGCCACCGTTTGAAGTCGAACGTTCACCCAAATACTTGAATTTCTCATCCCTTAAAACATTTTCATATTGGGAGTTCATTTCTTGAAATGGATGTGATGTGACCTGTTCTGTTTAAAACGGTAAAACAGATCTCCACACTTGCTATCTCAACTGTCTCCTTGAGTATCTCCATTTGCCTAGCTGCAATTCTCAAATCTTCAGAAAAGAAAACAACGTCATCTGCAAGTCCGAGGCAATCCGACGTGAATCCATTGTTACCGGGCGAGTTGGCCGTGCGCGTAGAGGCGCGCGGCTGTGAGTTTGCATCCGGGAGATCGTGGGTTCGAGCCCCACTGTCGGCAGCCCTGAAGATGGTTTTCCGTGGTTTCCCATTTTCACACCAGGCAAATGCTGGGGCTGTACCTTAATTAAGGCCACGGTCGCTTCCTTCCAACTCCTAGGCCTTTCCCATCCCATCGTCGCCATAAGACCTATCTGTGTCGGTGCGACATAAAGCAACTAGCAAAAAAAAAAAAGAATCCATTGTTTCCATGTCCCAGCTGGACTCCGCAAGAAGGGCCCTGTCAACTTATTACCCTACCCCAGCCCGTCATAATTTTGTCAAACGCGCAGTTGAATGAGAGTTAAGAGAGGTCAGTGTCTCAATGTTGTCCTAACCTCGAAATGTTCTGAGAACTCTTTAAGGAACATTATTATTATTATTATTATTATTATTATTATTATTATTATTATTATTATTATTATTATTATTATTGCTGCTGCTGCTGCTGCTGCAAAATTTCTTAAATTTTAGGGCTTTTGAATCTTATTTTGAGGGGCATAGTCACTGATGATCATCTCCCAACAAAAATGTAAAATAAACCATTGATTAGATTTAACAGTCGACAGTGAGATTTACATTCACGTGATAATGAAATAGCAGTAACAATTCCTTCCTGCAGCGTTGCCACTTCATATCACTCAATCAACTTGTTACGGAGGTGACGCGTATCCTGGAGCCCACTTTGTCTTGCGGTCGATCGCGCTATCTCTGACACTTCTCCGATACGGCTGTCACAATTAAAAGCCAGCCCCAATTAAGGTTATGTGTCAGACACCTAGAAAGCAATAATGCCCTCCTAGATATTAAATACCAACTGTCTAACTGTACTTTGACAACGACAGAAACAATAACAGGAGCTTATCTTTTTTGTTAAATTACAAGGCAATTTTGATAGCTGACATATCGAGAGACCGTGAGTTCATCTTCCATTATTTATTATTCCACTAATGCAATACTGTGTTCCCGGTTGCAGTTAATAGTCAATAAGTCAACTGCGTTGATTTAGTGGCCGTTAGCTTGCCTCTGTGGATCCCAAGATAGCAGGTTCAAACCCGGAAGAGTTAGTCGGATTTTTGAAGTGTGGAAGAAAGTACATTCGACACTCCATATTGTACGATGTCGGCATGTAAAATATCTCTGGTGACACATTTGGTGTTTACGCGACAAGATTCATTAAATCTCAACTACAGACGCCCAAGAGAGGTTCGGTTTACTCCCTCTGCCATCTAGTGAGCATAGAGTAAAACGGAACGTCGAAACTGACGAGCAGACAGCCAGATGGCGTCAAAGTGAAATGTCTGCACACAGTAGCTGAGGCCATTCGATTATTATTATTATTATTATTATTATTATTATTATTATTATTATTATTATTATTTATTAAGCTTGTTTAAGAAAAGAGGTGGGTAAGGTAGAATACATTCACTATATCTGCAGACTGTTAACGGGCTGAGTAGGAGGAGAAGAGCTCTGGTACCTTGAGATCAGGCTACTGGTTCGAACTTGCATCGTTCCGCGGATAATTCGAAGTGGTCAAATACGACATTCTCATGTCGAAATATTTACTGCTACGAAAGAGAATTCCTCGGAAAAATCGACATCTTAGCTTCATAGAAAACCATAAAATTAGATACTGATATAGCCTAAAATTATTTATTTATTTATTTATTTATTTATTTATTTATTTATTTATTTATTTATTTATTTATTTATTTATTTATTTATTTATTTATTTTATTTATTTATTTATTTATTTATTTATTCGTCCAACTAGGCACCACGCTAAGTTTCATTGTACATTCTGACTTTTTTTCAAATTTCATTTGATCCAGGTTTTCATTACGTCGCTACGTCGAGCACGACCACTGCGCATCAAGTCTTGTTTTTGGTTTTGAGTCAGAATTGGTAAAAATGTGTTTTGTCCATCGAGTGTCATCCATCCGTCGTACGCGATCAAAGTAGCGAGCTCTGCGTTTGCGCATTGTATCTGTGATCTTCTCTATCTTAGAGTGGATTTATTATCTGGATTTTCTAACGCAGATAGTGTTTTTGTAGTATGGGCCAGTCATGTTTTGGAGAATGTTTTTTTTTTCTGCGCAAATTTCTGAGAGAAGATAAAGCATTCCCATAGAAATATATCAGCTTGACGATAGCGTTTTTATGTTGTAATGATCAATTTTGATATCTTTATTATTATTATTATTATTGGCTCTAGGAGCAGTCGTATAATAATCTGCTGCCTATCGTAAAAGTACAATTCTATGCTCTCTCTAAACTTCGGAGAATGGGCTGTCGACAACGCGTCCCCTAGTTGAGTCTGGCATTGTATCAACATGATCAGGCTTTTTGCTGCTTATTTATGTCGTCGCACCAACAAAGACAGGTCTTCTGGTGATGATAAAGAGCTAGGTCCGGGAAAATGCGACCGCGGCTCTGATAAGGGTAATGTGAAAATGGGAAATCATGGAAAATCAGCTTCAGGTCCACCAACAGTGCGGTTCAAACGCGTTGGTCACACTGATAAACAATTTGAAAACACAAATCGATATCTCGCGCCATTGTTATTTTATCAGGAGTTGGAGTTAGCCAATCAGGTCGCTCCGTGGGCGAATTCAGATGGGCACGTGCTTTGAGATCAGCTTTAGAGCACCCAACTCTTCGCCGGGGGGAGAGATATGAACACGGACCTCCGTGCCGTACCAACTGCGCTACGGTAACACCGGCTGAAACCCAGGGTGTGTTTTTGTTTGTTGGTGTGCACAGTTGTACCTGCCCTTAAAACAGTAATCACCGCCAGCATCACCTGTCTCTATTGTAACTGCATTCAAGCTAACTCGTCAGCGATCTGTGAAGCAGCAAGTCTTTTAATAAGTAGTGATATAGAGGATACCCCGAGGGCACTCGCAGTTTCAACCCATTTCATCGTTTTTTTTTTCCTTCACAAGAGGCAGTTCCTCGGTTCTCGGGAGAAAAAGAAACTGTGCTCTGGCCGTAATTCATTGCAACAGACGGAACATAATACGGCAGGATTAATAGCGTTTGAATGAGCTTCGTCGTGCTGGATGGAGTCCCCATTAACGTGACGCAGAGGCTCGTTTCTTGAAAGAATTCACAACAAAATGAACAGTCGTGTAAGGGCACGACCTGATTAATGGAACTATTCTGGTGGCTCATTACAAGCCCACCACGTGCTGCTTGATATCGGCGTCTCCGCGACGCTCTCTAAGGAAATGGTTTCATTTTCCACACAAAGTGACTTTGTCATGCGTATGATATCCAAAAAGTAAAATCCTTTTTGATACTTAGGCTGAATTATTGTCAAGATGGCAGAGTTCATGTATGCACTCGCTAGCCACACAACGCACTTTGTGCCAGTCACGTCGCATCAAAACTCGTTCTTGCTTTCGTGACAAGTACCGTGATCAAGCAGTCACATGTTAAATGCGTCTTTGAATTAAGCTTTCCTGAATTAACAGGTTGGTTCCTTTGTTGGTTTAAGAACGGTGTATTTTAATTCTTTTTATCCATAGTGAGGAAGCACTACCCAATCAAAAAATACATATTAAAAACAAACCAAACCCCATGGCGCAAGAGCCCCGAAGGGCCATGGCCTACCAAACGACTGCTGCTCAGCCCTAAGGCCTGCAGATTACGAGGTGTCATGTGGTCAGCACGACGGATTTCCTCCGCCGTTATTCTTGGCTTTCAAGACCGGAGCCGCCATCTCACCGTCAGGTAGCTCCTCAATTTTAATCACGTAGGCTGAGTGGACCTCGAACCAGCCCTCAGATGCGAGTGAAAATCCCTGACCTGGCCTGGAATAGAACCCGGGTAAGAGGCAGTCACGCTACACCTACACCACGGGGCCGGAAAAATACATATTGCATAGATATATTTTTAAAAAATGCATTTTCATGTAGGAATAAAGGATTTGCCATTTTTTTGCAACATTAAACTCGTAGAAATATTCATTTTTAACTAACAGGATAAAACAAGAAGCAGAGTTACCAACTGTTCTACTTCAAACTATGGTCTGTCTGCCACAGAACATAGGAAGCCGCGGGGGAGATACGAACGACTTACATGTTTTATATATACATTTATTCAGAGAATAAGCATTTGCCCCGTAAGGAGATTTCCTATGAGGACAAAGTATACTAAATACCTTTATGACTATACCATACAAATGATTTCTCAGTATGGATAATGAACCTTTCAATGCTTTGAGGACCACATTTTTCATCAACGACACTGATAGTTTGAAACTTGAGCAGAATTCTGCGAAGAACTTAGGAATTGTTCCCCTTCATCAATCATGAGGCCTATAACCTCGACGTTATCCACTCCGTATTCACGTCGGTAGCAGGGGATAGTTGGTTCGAACATGCTTTACTTTCCCTCGTGTACTTCACTGGGCTAGTTAGCGTGCGATTCAAACGGAACCGTAATATCAATAATAAATCCATTATTGTAGCCGACGGCTTCTATCCTATTAACTCCTCATTCTTGCTTCTCTCGGGTGATGTTTTTCTAAAGTTTCTTCTCTGCTCTGCTGAATTTTACTCTCTTCGGGAGGTTTATATATAACTAACTACTTTTACGGTTTCTGGTGCCGTAATTTTCTTCTGCAAGAGTTTTACGTGCCAGTAAATCTACCGACCCGAGGCTGACGTATTTGATCATATTCAAATACCACCGGACTGAGCCACAATCGGACACATGAACTTAAGCTCAGAAGTTCTGCGATCTACCGACTGAGTTATTCAGCCCAGCAATGATGATTTGAAAAGATTTAACACGCAACATTTTACACAGTCATTTTAAAAAAAAACATAATTTTAATACAATTTTGTGGCGCTTCTTTCTGTCTTATTTTACCAGTATAATAAGAATGTAGTTTTCCGAGCGTGTTGCCTACGTAGTTTGAGTCACGTAACTAAGAGCTTGCTCTGGGGGCGAGGGGGTTCGAAACCTCACTATCGGCAGTCCAGAAGTTACTTTTCTGAGGTTTCCCGTTTACCCGTCAGGCAAATTCTCGTGTGTATCTTAATTCTGACCATTGCCACTGCCTTTCCAGTCCTAACCCTTTCCTATTCCACCGTCGCCGTAAAATCTTTGTCGGTGCGACATAAAACTGACATAGGAAAATAATATAGCGTCCGTGCTTCTACCGCAGTTTTGAGAAGGCTGATAGTATACACGATGCGGAGACGATATCCGTCATCTTTGAAAGTATTTTCTGTCTTTCTCTCCGTCATTCCGTTTGAACTGAATAAACATAGAAAGTGCTAATGAATTTTTCATAAGAGTTGCCAGTATTAAAGCAGAGACGTCGAGAATTGCCCTTCCCTTGGGTTTATCTCATTGCGGTAAGTAGAAGCTGAGAAATAACATGTTTAACCTCGAGAATACCGCCTCTCAGCCAAACAGGTAGCGATTTGCCTCCCACGTCACCGATATCAAGTCCAGACCACTGTCTGTTTCTTGCTAACAATAGTTGTGTTCAGTACTTTCTTGCCTTCTACCTACTGCGTTGAATTCAAATCCTTCCTTATTCTAGCACCACATACGTTGTTTTGAGACCTCGTTTAATAGTGTACCACTTCGATGCGGAAGTGCTGCGTTTAGTCAGTGAATCACCAGTGATCTGCGCTTAGGACTTTCCTGGTGGGAGATCCCCTATCAGTTGTTTACCTAATCTTTTCTTAAATCATTTTAAATAACTTGCAAATTGTTCATAGTACGTTATTCCAATCCCTAATTCCTGTTCTTATAAATGACCATCTGCCCCAGTTTGTCCTCTTGAATTCACACTTTATCTGCATATTACGATCTTTCCTAGTTATGAAGATTTCACTCAAGTTTACTTGTACTCGTACTCCCTGACCTGAGAACCATATATCGGATTTTCTTTCTCAGATGAAGTCTGAAAGAGACAATCCGCCTGATGGTTGGCAATTTTAATATTGAATTGTGATTCAAGCCCTCCTTAATCCAAACATCATATTTAAAAATGTTCACATGAACTGATTAGGTGGCCGATCTTTCAGTTCCCTAATAGGTGTGGCTATCCGGTGGATTATTTCTGCCATTCCAAACCATCTCTACATATGTGTCCGAAAATGAATTTCTACGGGAATAAAATCCAGTTCCAAAAATGTTTATGAGGGGAGCTTATTTATGTTAGTTCCGTCATAGCCTCCCGCCCACAAAACACACGAACACTCTTACATTATGACACTCATATTGCGGTGGTCTAGAAATAGCTTAAATGTTTGGTGAAGCAGTTCACAAGAGAAGGGGCTGCCTGGCCGAGGCGGTAAGGGCGTGCTCGGTTAGCCCAGAACGACGTGGGTTCGAATCCCCGTCAGGAAGTCGTAAAATTTAAGAAACGAGATTTCTACTGCCGGAGATTCATATGGTCCTGAGTTTGTCAGCCTACACCAAAAATGAGTACCAGGTTAATTCCTGGGGCAAAGGCGGCCGGGCGTAGAGCTAACCACTCTACCCCATCACGAGCCTAGGTTAACAATTGTGGAAGCCTTTACCTTCCACTCCTCCAAGGGCCTTCATGGCCTGTACGGAGGTGACGTTGCTTTGCTAGTTCACAAGAGAAAACGATTCACCGTTATCAAGTTCATTTTCACGTACCTTTAGAACATGATTAATTCTTGACTTTGAAACACCAAAATACATATGTATACGCTAATTATTGTCAGTTTCATTTAACCCAAAAAACTTATTTAGCACTGACATCAAATCATTACGAACATACCATTTAGTCGAGTTGTTCGTCTCCTTACTATCAAGTCTTCTCAGCCAAACGTTTGCAACATTTTCTTAACACTGATCTTTTGTTGGAAATAGCACAGACAATGACGTACTGCTTTCCTTTGGATTAATCAATCCAGGTGAGAGTCCCATACACCAGAACCATATTCTAATTAGGGTCTTACCAATGATTTATACAGCGTCTCCTTTACATTCTTACTACCGGCACTAAATATTTTAAGAACTCTTTTCCTACAATGCCGTTTATATGATTATGCCTATGGAGATCTAACACCTGCGATAGTTACAACAGTCCCCATGAGAGAACTTCTCCACTTTGTGAACCATACAACCTGACGTTTTACCCCCTTTACCATCTGCAGCATACCTCACAACGTTTTCGAGGTTTTTACAGTCTCTCACAACCCTGTAACTTATTGTTATGTACAGTGAAACATTACTTGCAAACATCTTTATCTGTGATTCGAGTACTGTCCGATATGACCACTTTCGGAGATGTATGTAGGTTGAAGGTTTTTTTGTACACCTACTATGTTCTTCCTGAAGATATTCAACTTCTGTTAACAGTTCAACGGGAAACAACAATGTTTTAGTATTATTGAAGATATTGAACACATATTAGCGTTTTCTAAAATTGGCCACACAATTAATTTCCGCCCGTTATAAGCTGCAGGCAAGAACTATTATGTAATATTTTACTAGCAAATGTACCCGTGCTTCGCTACGGTATTCCACATTGTATACGGATATCGACGTAAATACTGTGCGTGCAGCAAATGAGATTGTTTTAAAATTGCATGTCTCTTAGCCTTATCCGAGAAATAGCATGGGGAGGTCCACATACGTTGTTTCCAATGTAAAGTGAGGGTTGCGGAGTTGTGATGATAACGCCAGGCTCACTTGCCTACTGCCATTCACAATCGAGTTGGCAAGTTTACATTATAATTGCAGGCCCCAATGCCTACTGCGCGGTCACAATCGATTTGGGGAGTTTTAGTAACAATGGCAGACCCATTTCCTACTTTCAGACAGGTTACAGTTGAGGAGTTTTTATTATAATACCAGGCAACTTCCCTACCACCAGTCAAAATTGAGTTGTGCAGTTATCATTATAATGACAGTGCCTTTTTACTGCTGCTAGCCAGCTTACTGCCAGTCACACGGAATTAGTGAGTTTCCATGAAAATAGCAGGCCACTATGCCTAATGCTAGTCAAATTTTAGATTGGAACATTTGTTTATAATGGCGGGCACCCTGGCCTAGAGCCAAACACAATAGAGTAGGGGACTTTCGAACAAAACTGCATGATCCCTTGCCTTCTGCAAGACAAATCGAAAAGTGAATTATTCATTAAAATGGTAGGCCCTCCTTACTAATGCCAGTTACACAGGAGTTGGAGAAGGACCCCATTCCTACTGCCAGCAGTCAAAGTCGGTGTAGGGAGTACTGATTACAATAGCAGACACATCCTTACTCGATCGCTACAAATCGACATCAATGAATATATACAGATGAACATACGAAAGTATATGAATGTTTACAATATTGCAGACCTTCATTTACAGATTAACTGCTGCTAAACGGTACGTCATATCGACAAAGGATTGTACCGTAAGGCGCAGTATTTAGCGATCTAAATGGCTGGTCCTATGATATTTTCTCGCATCTAATCTATTCATGGGTCAGATTGAATCAGAAACGTTGAATAGGTTGAAATTTGTGTAAGATTATCTTACATTGCATTACTTTTCGGATAATTATGTGACATAGCATTTGGCTCACATATGGGTACTGGGTGGGCCAATGTTCGTGTAGTGTTTGATCATACTATCTTTCCTGTAAGTGATTGAAATGATGCACATGAGAAGAAAAGGTTTAGAAATTAATTTCCATTAAGGCAGGTAGATTTCCATTAAGTTTGGTAGTGTGTATTTTGAGGGAGTGCAAAATCACGGTTTCGGTTTCGTATAAACCCCCAATTAGTTCAGGAATTTAGAAACAATATTTGCCCTAAAACCTCCCCAAAGGATAGGTGGATTCTAAATATGAAGTTTGGTGGAAATATATCCAGTAGTTTTCAAGTTAGAGAAAGACAAACAGACCAAACAAACAAACAAACAAACAAAAAAAAACTAACTAACTAACTAACTAACAGACACCAAGGAAACCTACCCTTGGACAGATGGATGCTATATATAAAATTTGGTTCAAATATCTTGTTAGTTTTCAAGTTGTAAGAAGTACGCTTTACACGCACCCGCTCTTGCGTTAAGTCCGCTGGGATTTGTACCGAAAAACGGTCCGTTAATATCTCCCTTACTAAATCCTGTTATCGAAATGATGCACATGAGAAAAAAAGGTTTAAAAATTAATTTTCATTAAGGCAGGTTGATTTCCATTAAGTTCGGTTGTGTATACTTTGAGGGAGTGCAAAATCACGGTTTCGGTTTCGTAAAAATCCCCACTCAGTTCAGGGATTTAGAAACGATATTTGCGCTAAAACCTACCCAAGGAGAGGTGGATTCCAAATATGAAGTTTGGTGGAAATATATATTTAGTAGTTTTCAAGTTATAGAAGGGGAGACAAACAGACAAACAGACAAAGAGACTAACAGACAAACAAACAGACAAACAGACACCAAGGCTAAAAATGATGCAGATGGTCATTATTACATCTGAAACGGATAACTGTACGGAAATTTCGCCAAAATAATCAGTGTACAGACACACAGTTTGCGCTAAAACCTACCCAAGGACAGGTGGATTCTAAATATGAAGTTTGGTGGAAATTTATCCAGTAGTTTTCAAGTTATAGAAGGACAGACAAACAGACAAACAGGCAAACAAACAAACAGACACAAAAGCTAAAAATGATGCAGATGGTTATTATTACACCTGAAACGGATAACTGTACCGAAATTTCGCCAAAATAATCAATGTACAGACACACGGTCGTTACGATTTTATTTATATAGATGACGGATAAGCATGAGCACGTTGAAAAGTGCAGACTTCCACTTCGAGATTCATATCTCCTAAACGGTTTATGATATTAAGAAACGGTTTAAGCCATCAGACGCCTCATTTATCGCTCTACATGTTTGTTTCTAAATCATTTCCTCGTATCTCCCATATTAAGGGGATAAATTGAGTTCAAATTTTGAATAGGGTGAAATTTGGGTGCATTTTTAACATTTTACATTACATTTTGCCTACTTATGTATAAGCTAGAATCATGAAATTTGGTACACATATGTCCCTTAATCGTGCCAATGTGCGCACACAACGTGATGATCCTATCATTGTTATAAGTGTGTCAAACAATAAAATATACTTGTAAAAATCACCAAATTTACGAACAATCCAGAAATACGGCAAAATTTAACGTATAAGGGAGAGAGATACGACAAAATGTCACAGGACCAAAGTTGTAGATCACTCCGAATTGAAGGGACATTGTGCCATCCGTTTTGTGATACGACTTACCGTTTAGCCAAAAAATAGCTCAGAAGGAATGTCTGCACAGTCATTAAAATTGCCTCCATATTTCGATATCCTTGGGGGTAAAAAGTGAAAAATTTGAACATCTTGGAATTTTCCCGTCGGTTAGGGTTCAAGAGCTATAATTTCACCAAATTTCAATTGTCTACCTCGTCTCGCAGGTTGTGCCGCCATCTTGATTTGGGGGGATGGGTGATAAAAATGAGGAAATTCCCGAAAATTTTAAAGCCCACGAAACCTATAGGTTATCGTTTTGGATATACTATACGACTGTGTTCTTATACTGAGCCCAAAATTTGAGCCCCCCCAGCGTGCCCCCTTCAGGGAATTTTGAGAATTTCCGATTTTTCTAGGGATCCTGGGGTCATCAGTTTCCCTCGTACCAAGTTTCAAATTTCTGAGATTTCCGGAAGTGCCTCATTAATTCACGTCTTTTTTCATTTTTAAATATTTATATATACATCGCTCCAGCCCGACTTGCTTTTATATATATAGATTATAGGCTGAAGTATATAGGAATGATAGCGGCTCTTCATCATCAACAACTGTGGAGATATTTGATGAGCACGTCCTCTCTCTATACACACAATAACCAATTACGGCTTCCTGGGTTGACTATTTCCCGGGAATCTCGACTTGCTGACAGTGTTCTTTCCAACAGCCGAGCAGACAATGTGTCAGACAGGGGTTGGGGTGCGGTGGAAAAGAGGGCGAGAGACTTGTCTTACAGCTTATCTGTAGCTGTCACTTGCTATTAACACTGACCAGTATTCTGTCATCTGCGCCACGATCCACTTCCAAACTTTTAACTTCTTTACATCAAGAGATGTTTTCGAACTTCGAGACTTCAAAATCGCAACTTTTAAAATTATTGTCTGGGTTTAATATCATATTCTTGTTTTCCTTGGTTTTGTTTTTCAATGAAATTGAGTCGGTTCTTCATGTACGTTCAGCACAGTTCTACGGACAGATGCATTTCTTCTAACACCAGATCTATGTATGGGAATGCATCCTGATTCATTGTGGAGTATTTTTGTAGGGGAATCCAGCCTTATTCAATGTGGAGTATATTTGTGGTAGCTGGTAGTGAGTTCTTTTCGTTGCAAGAGGTTTAATGTTGAATCACCACATCGAATACCTTCGGCGATGCAGAGATAACTAGGTACTGGCCGTGACATTAATTAAGATACAGCTCGAGCATTTGCCTGGAGTGAAAATAGTAAACCACGGAAAAAACCATCTTCAGGCCTGCCGACGGTGAAATTCGAATCCCCCACCTTCAGAATGCTAGCTCAAAGCTACGCGACCTAACCACACGCTGAACTCACTAGTTTTTTATTTACTGTATTTATTTGTTTATTCATCGTATGTCTTGACATACATTTAACATAATTACACAGGTTACAGGCCTAGAGGCCGTGATCGTTAAGGCGTTGAAGTCTAAACGGTCTGACGCCGAGTTTAGCCGATTCGAGTCCCGTTGGTCGAAAAAATTTCACCAACAGAATGTTGACCGACAGGATAGGGGAGGTGATGGTATACAATTTCTTATCACTATATTGCGTGCCAAAAGCCTGCATTAAATTCCAAACCTCTCCGAAGTGCTCATATGGAGTGCGGCCATATGACGTTGTTGATGATGATTCATCCGTCAGATTGAGGCATTAAGGCTTGAGCAGACCCCTTGGCACTATTCGATAGGAGTAGTCTATGTGCCGGCACACCGAGTTTCACCCTCATTCTCTTTTCCTATTATCATATATCACGTCATTCATTTAATCTCAACTCCTCCAATGAGATTGAAGTCAGGAAGGGCATCCGGTCATAAAAACCCGCCATGACAGATTCATCTCACCTCATACCCGACCTCGTAGTGAAACGGGCTACATAATAATCCATAAAGAATTATGCTGTTATCTTTTTCACATGTTGAATTTTCTTCGTAACTATGAATACATACTGAAATAATGTTTAAGTTTTTCATCCCAGTACCCATTTTTATGATTTTCGGAGACTCCCAAGTGCCGTAAATTTAATTTCTCAGGACGCAGTTCATCTATCGACATGAGTCTTGAATATATTGATGCCTTAGAATACTATAAATTGAGAAATCAAACCCAACAAATTGGTAACTGGACGACTAACAGACTATGTCTCTTAGATCGGCAAATCCTTGAACCCTGCCAGGTAACATTTTTTGTAGAGCGTCGTTTCCGCAACGAACAGTTGCAGTGATATTTAAGCAACTTTTCGCAGAGAGGATGCTCCAAAGCTCCTGTCAACAGGTATCTTGCTCTCGGCAAGGATCATGGCAGTGTTTACTTGTCTTGACAATGCTTCTCTTCGTCTACCCCCACTCCTCCGGACGTGATCGCAATATACGCAGCATTTTGTGCAGTCTCCAAGGACCAGCTCGATTTAAAAGCATGGCTTCCCCAGGGATCCGGGCTTGGTCCATCCTATCGTGTGTCTCCGTACCGTACAGATTTATTGCCTGAGGCATAGCCAGTAGCTATGTTCACGATCTTTAGCTTCCCGGCGCTGAGGGTCGTAAGTAGCATCCCCTCCTCCCTACAGGAAAGGGGCCAGGAAATTCGATTTCCACGTACTAAACACTGATCCCTATAGATATATATAACTGTCCGTGCCATGGTCGTCTCTGTAAGTGTTTGAACTTCGTTTGTTATTCTACTCCAGCGAGACTAAATCGAATAATCACCGATTACTTCCTTCCCATCGATTTAGCCCTTTTTTCTCTCTCCGTTCTCTTTTCCCTGATATGATAAATTTGCTTGAACATTCGTGAAGCCATTTCCCTGCAGCTAGCCATTACTTGGGCATTTTTCTATATTTCATTCTGAAACACACCCCCACCTTCCCTACATATAGGCGAATTTTTGTTTGACCAAGTTATTTAGTGCTCACTATTTCATTTCCTTGTGGGGGTATTAATATTGGTGCTACTATTACCAGATAACTAATATTTTTAGTTGATAATACCCGTTATTTTCGAAAGTAAAATGGACTATAGAATATCATTCTACCCTTATCACAGTCGTGACGGGAATGAATTGAACGGTTGTGTAACCGTACAGAAACATGGAATTGTTTCACATATTTCAACCACAATTCATTTAATGCAATTCTGTTGAGAAATGATAACATATTTCAGTTCACGAGATTGTATTACATCGTGGAAGCAATTACATTTTGAATTCCTGTTAATAATTACATTTTATATTATTTACCCAAATGAAGCTCATTTATTTGTGCGCTCTGCTCAGCCTTTGGAAAAACGAGATTTCATCTGTGATTATGAAACGGTAAACGGTCATGAATACAAATAATAATGAATAATGAAGAGCATAAGGGTGTAACGTACAGTAGTAGGTTAGATGCTTGCCTCCCGAACACAATGAATCTCGGCACAGGCAATCAGTATTCTCATGTCTGAACGTTTTTTGTAACTTCAATAATTTATTTATTTATTTATTAGGGGCCGGTGACCTTCGATGTTAGGCCCCTTAAAACAACAAGCATCATCATCATATTTATTTATTTATTTATTTATTTATTTATTTATTTATTTATTTATTTATTTATTTATTTATTTATTTATTTATTTATTTATTTATTTATTTATTTATTTATTTATTGCAGACAGGATATAGAATTGGCAGAAACTTTAGGACTGGAAGAGGTATTACAGAGAAGAAAACACTCCTCCGTTTCAATTGGTATATTAGGAATTATCCTTGTTGGGTATTTTATTTTCTAACAAATAAATAACCATGATAATGAATTGAGTAACGATAAATAATCAATTAGTTTTTAACAAACATTTAAGAGGAAGATAATGTCATAAAAATGTTTGGAAAAGAATAAAATTTTGTAAGGAATGTACAGGATTTGTGCTCATAACACTAAGATAAATTTATAGTCCAATTCGCTCGTGCTAACAGTATGTGCAAACCTTAAACATTTTATTTATTTGAAGCAGGAACAAAAGGTTCCACAAAGTCTCGAATGGGGAATATTCCCACAATGGGGGAACTAGACTCACGCTATGTAACTAGCCAGAGAAAATTAAAAGCTGCCGAAAGAAAAACAAGTTGAATTTCAAATAGGCCAGAACCAGCGAAGATACAGCGGGTTCCTCACATCACAGCAATCCTCAAATAATAACACAAGAACATAGTCTACTGGGGCAACGATGCCCAATGAAACAGAAGATAAACAATACCTAATCAGAGACTAGTTTAGATTTTGCATAAACTTAACCGCAATAAAGCCAACTGATCAGGATGCCTTGGAAAATCTCTCGCACATCTTTATGAAGTTCATAACAAAGTCCGGCGTCTATATAATGCCAGTAATATGAAAACTAACTAGCCCTATAATTCGTTAAATGTCATCAAAATTTTCCTGTATGATTCTAAATTTAGTTTAAATTCTGAGATCTGACTCTAATATTTACACATAAAAAGTTTTAAATATTTCCGTCCACCAGCAGAGGAGTAGCATAGGGTTTGCATGTTAGGATACTTGAACCTGCCTTGTCCAGTAGCCTGCCATCCTATCCTCTAATGGTCTTAAGAAATCCACGAAGACGACGACGGGGCATCATATAATAATAATAATAATAATAATAATAATAATAATAATAATAATAATAATAATAATAATAATAATAATAATAATAATGTAGTATTGACAGTGAGCTGGCTACTGATTGGGCACAGTTAATACCAACTTAGGAATATAAGAAGGGGAACTATCCTCTAAATCAGCATTTCTCAACACTAAGTTCGGGCATTAACTACTAGGTGGCACACCGAATGGAGTAAGTGGGGAAGCCTATTGCCAGGTGGAACAGTAGGAGAAGAGTAAACCAAATTAATACCAAATTCAAAGGTTAGGCTGTAGATGGCAAGGAAACCATTGAATAATTGTATTTATTGAATCATCATCATCATCATCATAGGTTGTTCTGCCATCCGGCAGGTCCAGTCATGGCTGTGACCTCCATATCTATCTATCTTGTGCCCTTTTCTTCACTTCTGCATAATGTTCCTTTCTTTTTCTAATGCTGACTAATAACTGGTATCGTCTCTTTCCCCTTCCTCGTTTTCCTTGTATCATCCCTTCAATTGCTACTGTAGTAAACTGTTGTGCCCTATCTCATTTTTCTTCCTTTTTTGGATTACGGTCAGCACGCTCCTCTCTTCTCCCACTCTCTTCAGAACTTCCTCATTTGATATTTTATCTTCCCACTTTACTCCTTCAATACTTCGCCAAATCCACATCTCAAATGCCTCTATTCTTCTCTGTTCTTTCTTCCTTAATGTCCATGTTTCAGCGCCATATAGAGCTATACTCCATACGTAACACCTTACAAGTCTCTTCCTCAGATCTTTCTCCAGCGGGTCACAAAGAAGATTTTTCTTCTTGTTGAAGCTTTCCTTGGCTAAGGCAGTTCGAGCTTTTGTGTCTGTTATAGAGTGAAGGTCTTCAGTCACAATACTTCCAAGATATTTAAACTTCTCCCCATATCTTGATTGTCGCTTTTTCACCTTTAACTTCAAGTATCATGAATTTTGTTTTCTTTTGTTCATGCTCATTCCATACTCTTCACACTTTTTGTTTAATTCTCTCAGGTCCTTCACATTTTCAGCCATGTCATCAGCAAATCTTATACATTCAATTCTCTTACCTCCAACTTTGACACCTCTTTTACCATCCAAGCATTCAGAAATAACTTCCTCCAAGTAAATATTAAACAAAGTTGGTGATAAGCAGCAACCCTGTCTAACACATTTTCCCAGTCTGATTTATTCTGTTAATTCTCCTCTTATTCTCACTCTTGCTGTTTGGTTGTAATATAATTCCTTGATCAGTCTTCTCTCTCTCCATTCCACTCCATGTTTTTTAAGTATCTCCAAGAGCTTATCCCACCTCACTTTGTCAAATACCTTCTCTAAGTCTACAAAGACTGTGTATACTTTTCTATTCTTCTCTATGTACATTTCTCCTATGACTTTCAGTAAACCAATGGCATCCTTTGTGCCTACTCCATGCCTAAACCCATATTGTTCTTCACCAATATAATTCCCCATTCTTCTGTAAATCCTTCTGCTTATTGCTCTTAATAGTATTTTAGTTTCATGAAAAATTAAACTTAGTGTCCTGTGTTCTTCACATTTCTTACCATTTTTCATTTTTTCTATTGGTATTATTATATTTTCCAGAAAATCTTTTGACCATTTCCCTTTTAAGTATTTTTCTTGGCAAAGTTCTACAAATATATCTTTTCCTTTCCCTTGCAGTACTTTGAGTAGTTCAACTGGTATTTCATCTACACCAACTGCTTTACCATTCTTCATTTCCCTAATAGTTGCCTCTATTTCCTCGTCTAATATACTGAATAGTGAAGTTTTTGTCCTATCGGAAGAGGAATGCAATGTTCACAAACAAGAAAAAACTGAAGGGAACAAGCAAAACTATCCGAGAAGATCTCACTCCCCTGAGACTACAGCTTCTCCAGGAGGCAATTTCGAAGTACGGCGTAAAAAATACGTGGTCAAAGGACGGGACAGTGATAGTGAAACGAGGTGACAGGAAAATTCGGGTCACAAATCGCCAAGAACTAAATAACATTAGTTAATCATGAGCCTAAGCTAAAACTAGGCGACAACTGTAATTCAATAGGAAAATACCTACATTTGTAAATATCTGATAAATTTAATTGATAACTTAGATTAGGCTTAACTGAATTCCAGGGAACTAGTTCAGTTAGCATTTAGAAACTGTCAAGTTGGCTTTTCTTAGGTTACAGGAAACAAATGTCTCCAATTACAACCTGCAAATCTCACCTCCCCAAACTCAGAGCAGTCAAACTACAACCACCCCTTCCCAAACTACTACTGGCTGCCCCAGCGACATTCCTCCTGTACCTCCAGGCTCACTGCAGGTGGACCACGTGAACACACAGAGCCTTCTTTCCCATTTCACTGAATTCTCAGACATATTCCCTAACAACTACTTCCATGCCATATTAATATCTGAGTCGTGGTTGAAACCAAGTATCCCGTCTTCACTAGTACATATGGAGGGTTACACGCTGATAAGAAACGATAGAGTAGAAAAAGGTGGGTGAGGCGTAGGGATATATCTGCGCAAGGATATGAAATTCAAAGAATTACGCAAAACACCAAGTGAATTTCACAACGGGCCGGAATTCCCATTTATTGAATTACAAATTCGCAGTCTTAAGTGTTTACTGGGAGTTGTGTATCGTGCACCGAAGGCGAGATATATCGAAGACCTGGAGGAAGCACTACAGGACCTATTACCCAGGTATGAGCATGTTATTTTAATGGGTGACTTTAATTCTGACATGATAAAATGTGACTCTGCTGAATCTATACAACTCAAAAGCATGCTTACCTCACTCAATATGACGATCCTTCCCCTAAATCCTACACACCACACAGCTACTTCCCATACACTACTGGATTTAATTCTCACAAACAATGCTGATAGAATGCAGACTTACGGATAACAGCCACCTCCCGGACTTCCCCAACATGACTTTTTTTACGCAACTTACTCACTGAAATGCCCCAAATATGAGGCTAAATTAATTTCTTATCGAGACTTCAAAAGCCGAAACGAAGAAGCTTTCATTGAGGACGCACTCACAACACCGTGGCACAACATACAGCTCGTACAAGACATTAACGACAAAATAACCTTGTTTAACGAACTACTTTTAGGACTGTATGACAAACACACCCCCGTATGTCCAGCACGAGTGAAACGAAAACCATCACCTTGGCTGACACAAGACATACGGGCAAAAATGGAGGAAATAAATGCAGCTTACAAATATTATAGAAAAAGTCCAATTTCAAAGAGTACAAAAATTGCGTAACACAACAACTCAGACCATCAGGAATGGTAAGATACGCCACACACATTAAATCTTAAAAAATAACAATTCTGACATTGTTTGGAAAATTCTTCGGAACATTGGTTTGACAAAAAATAAAACCGACGAAAACAACACTGACTTGCCATTAGACGAATTAAATAAATATTTTGGCTCACAAAATTCACATACAGACGAACGAACTAAAAGGGAAACAATCGACAGTCTACATACGAAAATAAAACACGATGGAGAAGAATTTTATTTTTCACATGTAACTCTTAATGACGCCAGAGAAGCAATTCATGAAATAAAGTCAGAAGTTACAGGATGTGACGGAATAAATTTGACATTAATTAAAAGACTCTCTGAAATTGTTCTCCCAGCAATTACACACATAATAAATACCTCACTCATGACAGGAATCTTTCCCAATATATGGAAAAGTGCCATAATACGACCGATAAGAAAAATCGATAATCCAACAAAACCCGAAGACTTTCGACCAATTTGCATACTTCCTTGTCTTAGTAAAATATTAGAAAAGGTCGTTCAGAAGCAGATAACAAATTACCTTAACAAACACAATTTACTCGAGAAATACCAGTCAGGATTTAGACCTAACCACAGCACAACCACAGCACTACTAAAAGTTACAAATGGCATTCAAGCAGGCATGGACAACGGACAAATGACTATCCTTCTACTTTTAGACCTAAGTAAAGCATTTGACTGTGTGGACAGGGAAATATTATTAGCTAAGCTACATGCACAAACATTTTCTTCAAGCGCACTGACGTGGCTGCACTCTTATTTAATTGGGCGGCAGCAGTGCGTGTCAGCAGGTACGAAAGCACCACACTGGCAACAAACTTAAGTTGGCGTAGTTCAGGGGAGTGTTCTAGCGCCACTGCTATTCTCACTGTAATTAAATGACCTACCAGAACATATAAAAACGTGTAAATACCATTTCTACGCAGATGACATTCAACTTTATATACATACAAACCCGAAAGACATCCAACTAGACATTAACAAACTAAACGATGACCTGGAAAATATAAAAGACTGGACTAAAAATAATTCTGTTAAAGTCAATCCATTCAAATCGCAAGCAATCATAATAGGATCCAAAAATAATCATACCAAACTGAAAAGCACACGACGAAAATATGCCAACGAGTATTCTTTTCTCTGCACTCTCTTGAACGTTTACGGGATATCCTTCCTCTGGTGACATAATATACAACAACCTAAACACCATACTTAACGCTAAACTTCTTTGTATTAAATATGTCCAGGTATTGTCATATATCACCTTATCTCGAACAGCTGCCGTGGTTATATTTGGTGAAGAGAAGAAACCTTCACTCTGTTTCGCTTGTTCACAACATTCTCCGTACAGACACACCAAGTTATCTGAGAATGGATCTTAAATATTTGTCATCCCCAAACAGTATACCTACAAGGTCAGAAACCTCTTCCCTGCTGAGCTTCCCAATTTACCGCACGACCGGTTACGGCAACTCATTCAACCTGTAACCATACGTTCTTGGAATTCCCTTCCGGCTGTAATTAGAGACATACGTAGTAGAAATGTATTTTTAAAAAATATGTTACAAATGGTACATAGACATAAGAAATTAGTATTTAATGTTTTTTAATAGTGACTCTCAGAAATTTACCTTTTGTTTATAACTATCATTTAAGTTTAATTTTATAATTAATTATATGTAATTAGAAATCTTAAAACTCTGTAGTTTGTACAATGTAGCACATATAAGATGGTTTGGCGTAACAGCAGGCTTCATAGCCTGAGCCTCGCCATGTAAAACAAGTCAATAAATAAAAAATAAGTAAACCCAATCTGATCTTCATTTATCTCATTTTCCTTCTCCAAATTTATACTACTCTCGTCTGGTCTGCTGTTCCAATCATATAACCATTCTATGTCCTCTTTCCATCGTTCCTTAATTTTTTCAGGCTCACTTACTAACTGTCCATCCAATGTTTTAATCTCATTCATTCCACTTCCATTCCTTTTATCCTTGAATGTTAATTCCATAGCTTCTTTGTACATCATGTCATATTTACCTTCACTTTCCAACCGTTCTATTTTGCTGCAGGTTTCTCTGATTCACTTTTCTTTAGCATGTTCAGTCTCCCTTCTTTATTCATTATTTAATTTTCTATACATCTTTCTTCCTTAATGAGTGTTTACGTTTTTCCATTTTCTCCTTTCTTCTATTTTGTCCAACATTTCCAATAGAGATGAAGGAAGGATGAGTAAAAGCCCTAGAAAAAGTAAACAAATTTTGAGGATAGGTACATGGAATGTACTAACTTTATTACAGCAAGGAAAATTGGAAAATGCTAAACAAGAAATGGCTAAAAACAAACTTGACATACTAGGCACGAGTGAAGCGAGATGGGGAGGTAGTGGAGAACTCGATAGTGGAGGATATACGCTATATCACTCAGCTGCTGAGCGTAGTGGACAACATGGAGTAGGAATACTAATTAAGAAAGATATAAAGTAAAAAGTGTTGAAGATAGAATGTGTAAATGAGAGAGTAATTATGCCAAGATTGAAAGGCGATCAGAAAGATATAGTAATAGTTCAAGTTTATATGCCAACCAGTCAACACCCGGAAGAGGAGGTAGAGGAATGTTACGACCAAGAGATTAGTGGAAGAGAAATTAAGAATGCATGTGTGGTGAGAATGGGAGATTGGAATGCTGTTGTTGGAGAAGGACGTGAAGACAAAATAGTTGGGAAATATGGGCTCGGAGTTAGAAATGACAGAGGTCAGATGTTAGTTGACTTCTGTAAAAGAAACACATTGTTTTTTATTGAATGATGTAAGCTTAAAATAAGCATTAAAAACATTTTTAAGAATTGTAAACCTCCCCGGAAGAAGGATGCAACCAACAAATCAGTATTTTTTCAGGAGAGATGAAAATTATTTTCGGGGTTTATTTCTTGGAGCATACTACTTGAACCAACAATATTTTATTGTTATAACGTAAGATCCTTAAAGTAATGTGTGAATTGGAAATGGTACAATACATTTGTATATAACAGAAGAGAAATCATGTACATGCATTTGGAACACAAATGATAACAAATAATATTAGTAACCAAAAAAACATGCTGAGAACATATTTCAAAGCGTAGATGTGTTTTGGCCTTTATTGTCCGGCTCCATGGCTAAATGGTTAGCGTGCTGGCCTTTGGTCCAGAGGGTCCAGGGTTCTATTCCCGGCCGGGTGGGGAATTTTAACCTTCATTGGCTAATTCAGTAACCACACTGCCATGCACCTTAGTGAATATATCCCTCACCATGGGAAGGGCATCATGTCGTAAAACTAAGCTTAATCGACAGAAAATGCCTACCCCAGTAAACTGGAGTAATGTTGAGGAAAATGGAGAAGAATAAGAAGAAGAGGTCACCCGATATTTTTGCTGGTTTCTCTGCCATCTTGAAGAGTAAAACGGAACGTTGAAGCTGATACGCAGGCAGCCTAATAGTCATCTCCGTAGAGGCCATGAAGGCCCTTGGAGGAGTGGAAGGTAAAGGCTTCCACTATCCGTAACCTCAGCACTTGATGGTGTAGAGTGGTTAGCTCCACTCCCGGTTGCCTTTGCCCCCAGGAATTAACCTGGTACTCATTTTTGGTGTAGGCTGAGTGAACCTTAGGGCCATGTGCACCTCCGGAAGTGGAAACGTCGTTTCTTAAATTTTACGACTTCCTGACAGGGACTCGAACCCACGTCCTTCCGGGCGAACCGAGCACGCCTTTACCTCCTCGGCAAGGCAGCCCCTCAGCCTGATAGACCATCATATAAAATTAATTCACGCGTTGAGACTATTGGATTATTGGCGCGATTAGCTTAGTGATTAGCGAATGGTTTCCAATCCGGAAGGCTGAGGTTTGAAACCCGGTTGACTGTAAGTTAAGATTTCAGTCTGAAAATAACACCGTCTACGGAAAGGGCATTCTGCTTGAAAACCCAAGTCAAAACCAAAATGAGACTGTGTGGTTCCATCGAGCTCACAAATAACCGTGAAACATTGAAGAATGAAAGTTAAAATAAATCACTTTCCATTTAACATGTTTTTAATACGGGTTATTTTAGTCATCAGTTTGTTATGTTGTATACTCAAAATCAAGGAATGTATGAATAAATTAGTGGTGAAAAACTGGTTGAAATAAACATAAAGCGATGACCCCCCATAAACTGAGAAAAAGCTAGGAAGAATAAGAACGACAGCAAGATGTTTTGGTTTCCTAAATCGTGACCTCTCACTCTGCGACGGCTGCAACTCTCTGACTTATTTAGTTGCATTAACAAATTTTCTACGTGGCAGCATCCCTACACAGTACGCCGGGCGTCACGACGTCCACCCCCAACAGACGATTAACTCAGCTCTCGCTGTCTTTCTTTCCACTTCCGACGCGTGAGCTCCAAACAAGCCACGAACAATAGGATTATGTTAGCGAGCTGAGAACAATGCACAACGCTGATTTAAATCCAACAGAGGGCTGGAATTTGCATTGTCGTGGAAGTACAGTATCGGCGAGTAAATTGCAACAATGCCTGAACTTCATAAAATGAGCAGCGCGGCCGATAACGCTCGTTATGGTGAATAACGGCCCTGCCTCTGAATAGAGCAGACTTATCTCCAGGAAGCCTCTTGTATCGTCAGCTCTGTGCTGAGCCAGCAGCAATATGTAAGAAAGTAATTGCCATGCAGCACAACACCTGCTGTCTCTGCAACTCATCAAGGAACTCCATAATGTATATCACGTTACGTCCCTTCTCATACCTTATAAATGTCGATCTTCTTCTTTTCTACCGCCTTCGTGGGGTCGCGGGTGCGAACTGTGTCACAAATGTGGATTCGGTCTTGTTTTACGGCCGGATGCCCTTCCTGATGCCAACCCTATATGGTGGGATGTAATCAGTAATCACTATTGCCTGTTTCTGTGGTGGTTAGTAGTGTTGTGTGTTGTCTGCATATGAAGAGGAAGGTGTTGGAAGAAACACAAACACCTAGTCCCCGGGCAAGACGAATTAATCAGAGGCGATTCAAATCCCCGACCTGCCCGGAAAATGAACTCAGACCCTCTGAACCAAAGGTCTCAACGGTGACCATGCAGCCAATCAGTCGTACATTTTATAAATGTCGATATTTCGCTTAATTCTCCTTTCCCGTTTTGTTTTCCCTGAGGAAGAAAGTGGCCATAGGACTAATTAAGGTACAGCCCGAGCACTAGCCTGCTGGGAAACCATGTACAGCCAGCTTACATGCTGGTGATATTGGGGTTCGAATCCACCATCTCCCGTGTGCAAGGTAACAGCAATAGGGCACAACTACGTAGCAAACTCACTCGGTGCTTGATTCTCTTTTTCTTTCTTATTTATTTAACGTCGTACCAGTACGAATAGAAATGCATAGTGTGACGACTTCTGATGGTTGATATCTCCCTCCACTACGAGGCGCTGGTGTAGATAGATAGATAGTGATCAGCTGTCTCTGAACACGTGATTCTAAATGAGATCTGATGTGACTTAATTTGGAATTGATCGTTTAAATGAATGGTTTAAAACCGCATTTTCATTATTGTGATGTTCCAGGACTGTGCATTCTGTTTACTGACCAATGACTGTGTTTATATGCGGTCGGTGTTCCATACAGTAGTGTTCCCTGTTTTGAAAGTAAAATGTGAAAAATGCGTAGGAAATATTTTATATTTGGTGATGATTTAATGACAATACTTCTGAAATTAGTTCTTCGGTATCTTAACGAATATCTCAAACGTGTATGTGTCCCTTGAGCTAAGATATCTTTCATTAATTCACTGCGAAATCAAACTCGGTTGTAGTTATCAATTATAACTTTTAAAAGACATGTTTATCTGTCAGTGTACATGCTACGTAAAAAAAACATAATAAGACTGTGCTGGCATCCACATGTTTGTTACGTATGTCATACACATGTAATTCCTTCATAACTACATTAGAAAATTTAAAAAATGACTTTTTCCTTCGAATGCTTATCATAGTCCGACTTGCAACCCGGGACACAGCAAGTAGTAAATTGAAGCACATGCCAGAGTGTGCGTCCTACTTCTCAAATACTTAATCTTTTTCACTTTTCAGCCACAAAAGGTGACACCAGATATTTTGCACGTGTAAAGATAAACGAAAAAGACCAGAAACTGTTTACACGCTTTCGCATTAGCCGTCGAAAAGCGCGTACTTGGCCTTTTAATCGACAGCAGCGGAGAACATGTACACCTTATCTGTTAGCATGTGATACACACTATTCATTTCTATTCGTCCTGGTCGAACTAACACATCAAAGGTTTTCGCCTTGGATTGGGATGATAGTGGCGTGGCCTTAGATAAGGGATTTGCTTGGTGTTAAAATGGAGATCATCACTATTGTAATTTACTTCATGTACAATACATTTACACATCTTTATTCTATTATAGCATAGAATTCTGGATATGAACTTGCTCTCTTATCTTCTAAGCCGCGAAACATATCAGTACATCTATGGTTTTCCGTGAAGCGAAGAATTTTATTTTCACCGTTTACACTTAGGAACTAAAACTGCACGTCAATAAAATTTCGTGGTAAGTATAGTATGAACACAATGGAGCGACAGTAGGAAGTTAACTCCATTGATGAATGTGTAAGAATGAACATTTCCGAAAGGAAAATTATCATGTTTGTGTAATGACTGCGCTGTAAGTAGCTTCACCTCTAATATTATGATAACGTATTAAGTCTATATTAATTAATCCGAGAAGTTTGTAATTATGTGTAGTTCAATGTTAATATGAGCCTCGCGCCACTTATTCCCTGGAGTAATATGGGAAGTTGCTCAAGTGTTCGACAAGAAGTGAACTTTGAACTGCTCGGTATTGTCAGTCCCATAATACTTTAATGAGATTGTCTTCACTTGACTTGCTTCTGATTGTACCGGCTATATTTCTGTGGCGGAGTCGATGTTTAAATCCTACCTCCATATTCCAACAGAACGGAGCTGTTTCATTTCGTACTCGATCTCATCCCAAATACGGACAGCGATTTAATTTAAAATTAAATAACTTTTACGAAGATATCTCAAGTGGAAAACATTTTATAACAATGAAAACAATTTTTTTAAACTGATTTTAAAACTCACTCACGTTAGAGGAACTTCCCTTATCCCCAGTATCAAGAGGATGTTTTGTCTCGTTAACATTGCGTAACTATTTATAGCTCGGTGTCTTTGAAGTCCGTAAAAGTAGTTAGCCGCACGTAAAATGAAGATTATTATTATTATTATTATTATTATTATTATTATTATTATTATTATTATTATTATTATTATTATTATTATTATTATTATCTGTTTACCCTCCAGGGTCGGCTTTTCCCTCGGACACAGCGAGGGATCCCACCTCTACCGCCTCAAGGGCAGTGTCCCGGAGCTTCAGACTCTTGGTCGGGGATACAACTGGGGAGAATGACCAGTACCTCGCCCAGGCGGCCTCACCTGCTATGCTGAACAGGGGCCTTGTGGAGGGATGAGGAAGATTGGAAGGGATAGGCAAGGAAGAGGGAAGGAAGCGGCCGTGGCCTTATGTTAGGTACCATCCCGGCATTCGCCTGGAGGAGAAGTGGGGAAACCACGGAAAACCACTTCCAGGATGGCTGAGGTGGGAATCGAACCCACCTCTACTCAGTTGACCTCCCGAGGCTGAGTGGACCCCGTTCCAGCCCTCATACCACTTTTCAAATTTCGTGGCAGAGCCGGGAATCGAACCCGGGCCTCCGGGGGTGGCAGCTAATCACGCTAACCACTACACCACAGAGGCGGACTAATTATTATTATTATTATTATTATTATTATTATTATTATTATTATTATTATTATTATTATTATTATTATTATTATTATTATTATTATTATTATTACCAACTAGACTCCGTGGCTCAGGCCGCAGCTTGCTGGCCTTTCACCGCTGGGTTCCACGTTCAAACCCTGGTCACTCCATGTGAGACTTGGGTTGGAAAAAAAAGCGGAGGGGGATAGGTTTTTCTCCGGGTACTCCGGTTTTGCCTGTGGGGATCTTTCATTCCAGCAACACTCTCCAGTATCGTTTCATTTCATATGTCACTAATTAAATCATTGCCCCAGAGGAGTGCGACAGTCTTCGTCAGCCGGCACAAGTCCTATCTTGGCCGCTGGATGGGGGCTCCATTCCATTCCTAACCCGGTCGAATGACTGGAAACACGCTGTGGATTTTCATTATTAGTATTGTTGTTGTTATTATTATTAGTGGATCCGTGCTACTCCGCAGTATTCGTTATAAATAGGTCAGATAACTCGTCTTGGCATGCCTGTCGTAATCATATTGTTTTCCCTGCCCTTTTCAATAGTTTTATGAACATTAAATAACGGCACGTAACAACTGATTCCTTCGTAACGTAGTTTGTACCGTAGGTACACCCGTCCCGTGCATTTAAAACTAGCGCTTTAGAAATAGTTTGAACATTCCTCGACAGATGTCGCTACTATCAACTTATGTTGCGCCCTCTGGAGTGAAGATGAACTATTTATTTTCAAAGTAATTTTGTGCATCAATGTTTCCGAAACTGAATTGTTTATAGTTTGTTTTTGGTCTTCTAAAGTTATCAAACACAACAATCTCTTGCCGCCAACTTAAGATGTTGGCCAGTGAGAAATTTCGAACATTTATTTAAGTTACCAATCACGGTTTTCGATATTTATTGTATTGCCCAATGAAAATTGGGGGTATGTCAGGGCCTTGGCCCAGAGTTTTCTGGAACCTTCCTCTCCGTTATGAAAGCTGGCACATTTCGGGGCATGTTAGCTTTGTGATCGCTCCAGTCTAGAGTGTGTTCTTAACGGAGGTGGAGGCTGCCTCGTCCATCTTCGGGGGAATACCCGTTCAAGGTAATGGCAGATTCTGCTTAACTTTGTGATAGCCTTGGAAAGCTAGCTCAAGGGGAAGGTTTCATATTTCAGTAATGTAACTTTTATTTTCACCAAATGTAAAGTTCAAACTTTAAATGTAAATTTCAAGCAAGTCTAAAGAACTTAACCGAAATCAGTGAATAAAGAGTGAGTAACCGTCTTATATTCCCTCTCAAATTGATATTGACGTGACTACAATTTTGTAAGCTTTAAAATCCATTTAGTAATTTCCTTAACTTCATATTTTTCTCCATCTAGTCACCTCCGCAGTATAGGCTTAGCCCCTGTAACTTTGGGCCGTAAGCCCTAGTAAGGTTTTAAGTATTTCATATAAATTCCAAGGCGTGCAAGTGTTCGTCTCTTAACATTTTTCTTTTCGGGCATTAACTTTAACCTTATGTTTTTACCAAAGACCATGTAGAATGGGAATTTGATCTTATCCTTCTTCTTCTCCTTCTTCTTCTTCCGTATCTGTTCACCCTCCAGGGTTGGCTTTGCCCTCGGACTCAGCGAGGGATCCCACCTCTACCCTCTCAAGGGCAGTGTCCTGGAGCGTGAGACATTGGGTCGGGGGATACAACGGGGAAGATGACCAGTACCTCGCCCAGGCGGCCTCACCTGCTATGGGACCTTGTGGGGAATGGGAAGACAAGGAAAAAGGAAGCGGCCGTGGCCTTAAGTTAGGTACCATCCCAGCATTTGCCTGGAGGAGAAGGTGGGAAACCACGGAAAATCACTTCCAGGATGGCTGAGGTGGGGATCGAACCCACCTCTACTTATTTGACCTCCAGAGCCTGAATGGGCCCCGTTACAGCCCTCGTACCACTTTTCAAATTTCATGGCAGAGCCGGGAATCGAACCCGGGCCTCCGGGGGTGGCAGTTAATCACACTAACCACTACACAACAGAGGCGGACATGGGTACTTGTTACCCCTGTTAAACTCAATTTCGTTCATTTCATTTTAAGGCATTAGACTGTTGAGCCGATAGAACAGTGAATAATATTTAATTTCGTTAAATGTAGATTGTACATTTGATATTCCTGGAAAGTGTAAATTTGTAGAGCAATGATGTGCTCTTCTTCTTCTTCATAATCTGTTTTCCCTCCACGGTTGGCTTTTCCCTCGGACTCAGCGAGGGATCCCACCTCTACCGCCTCAAGGGCAGTGTCCTGGAGTTTCAGACTTTGGGTCGGGGGATACAACTGCGGAGAATGACCAGTACCTCGCCCAGGCGGCCTCACCTGCTATGCTGAACAGGGTGTGGAGGGATTGTAAAATTGGATGGGAAAGGCAAGGAAGAGGGAAGGAATCGGCCGTGGCCTTAAGTTACGTACCATCCCGGCATTTGCCTGGAGAAGAAGTGGGAAACCACGGCAAACCAGGATGGCTGAAGTGGGAATTGAACCCACCTCTACTCTGTTGACCTCTCGAGGCTGAGTGGACTCCGTTCCAGCCCTCGTACCACTTTTCAAACTTCGTGGCAGAGCCGGGAATCGAACCCGGACCTCCGGGGGAGGCAGCTAATCACGCTAACCACTACACCACAGAGGCGGACACTGTGCTCTTCCTACTTATGTAAAAAAAAATTGGGGGATCCGTCTCCTTGACTGTTGATTGAAAGGAGCGGTAGTGTTAAGGTATAATTTGTAATTAGGGAACTTCAAGCTCATATTGTTAAATTATTGTTATCTGATTATTCTAGACCTCTCTATAATTATTATCTAAGCTTTAGAGCTAAATTTGGTACCTGATTTTTATTTGCTTAGCAAAGTGTAGGCCTAAGGTTTAAAATTTGAAAGGAATCAAGAAGAAGGAAAGGAAGAAATATAGTTCCAATTTAAAGTTTTAAATTAATCTTTCTACTTTTGTGCATCCATCCATTCATGCCCGCACCTTCTTTCACCTCTGTAAACCGCGGTATCATAGTTTATAACTAAGGCCCGGATTTTTATGCAGTAACAGGTTAGATTGCAAACTGATTTGGTTAGTGGGAAGTGTCGGCCACCCGCTCTCCACAGTGTAGCAAGAGTAACATAAATCATAGGGGTTCTGATGGGCCGTACCCCTAATGTCTATGCAAACCCCATAGCATAATCGTTGTGAAGGTAGACTATACTTGCTTTTTTTTTTTTTTTTTTTTTTTTTTTTTTTTTTTTTTTTTTGCTAGTTGTTTTACGTCGCACCGACACAGATAGGTCTTACGGCGACGATGGGAAGGAAAGGGCTAGGAGTGGGAAGGAAGCGGCCGTGGCCTTAATTAAGGTATAGCCCCAGCATTTGCCTGGTGTGAAAATGGGGAAACCACGGAAAACCATCTTCAGGGCTGCCGACAGTGGGGTTAGAACCTACTATCTCCCGAATACTGGATACTGGCCGCACTTAAGCGACTGCAGCTATCGAGCTCGGTGACTATACTTGCTACTCGCTTCAGTAAGTTTGCATTCTAACCTATTAATGCCTAAAAATCCGGGCTCTATTTATAACACTTCCTTCCATGCAGTATTCACTGTGGTTCGACCATTCGGGCGTATTTGGCTCTTAATATTTTCAAACGATCTTTTTTCGTTTTTTTTGGTTTTGTTTTCTTTTCCTAGTCGCTTTACGTCGCACCAACGCAGATAGGTCTTATGGCGACGATGGGATAGGAAAGGCCTAGGAGTTGGGAGGAAGCGGCCGTGGCGTTATTTATGGTCCAGGCTCAGAATTTGCCTGGTGTGAAAATGGGAAACCACGGAAAACCATCTTCAGGGCTGCCGACAGTGGGATTCGAACCCACTATCTCCCGGATGTAAGCTGACAGCCACGCGCCTCTAACCGTACGACCAACTCGCCTGGTGGAACGATCTTGCCAGAGATAGTGCAACTTACAATTGACTGTGACTGAATACTGGTTCGGGTAAGTCGACACGCACTTTTTCAAGTGGTTGTCCCTGCGCTTCGTTGCTGGTAATGGTCGCACAGAACACTATTTGACTTTATACCTTCCTGTCTGTGCGTACGTCGATCTCTTCTATTAGCTGCATGGTCCGACTCGTTGGCTGAATGGTCAGCGTACTGGTCTTCGGTTCAGAGGGTCCCGGGTTCGATTCCCGGCCGGGTTGGGGATTTTAACCTTAATTGGTTAATTCCAATGGCACGGGGCTGGGTGTACGCGTTGTCTTCATCATCATTTCGTCCTCATCATGACGCGGAAGTCACCTACGGGAGTCAACTAGAAAGACCTGCACCTGGAGAGCCGAACCCGTCCTGGGATGTCCCGGCACTAAAAGCCATACGACATTTCATTTCATTAGCTGCATGTAAGATATTGGGAAAGTTCTTACATCTGTTGAGTATGTTTATAAGCTGGGGAAGGTCAGAGAATCAAAAAGTACATTGCACAGAATTCTTCCGTGATCGGAGGAAGTGTATACTTTCTGGCTTGACAGGTAGTAATCAAACGTGGCTGCATGCAATGCCATTACGAAGGATGAAAAGCTCATATATCGGATTATTAATGAAAAAGTTAGTCGCTTAGTACAGAATGTATTGCGGGTTAGGGCAAGCCTTCGCCTGCATTATTGGAGCAATCATTTAATGATTTCATTTTAGGATTACTCAAATGTGTCTGAACTTGTAGAGACCTATGAATGTCTCAGTATTCACCGGCAGCTAATTCCGGAGAGAATAAACGAAAATGAAGCAAATTGGAACGTTGAAATCGACTTGGAAGCAGCTGGATGACTTCAAATTAAAATACCTGCACAGGTTAGTGGACACCATACGATTTTATCTATATAATAAAAGAGTTTTCTGAAAACAGCTCTGGCAAATCCGTCCGTCCGTTCTACTGGAACGATTTGCTTCATTTCCGACTCTGCTGGGTTTGAACATATGTTCTTAGAATCGGAAGACCGACAATCGACCACTGATCCTCAGAGTGGTGGTGGTAGTGGTGATTATTGTTCTAAGAGGAAGTACAACTGGGCAATCATCCTCATTAATACTAACCGTAGACCGTCTAGTCTAGAGTAATTAAGCGTGTAGCTGCTGTTCGTAACACTTGTATGAACGGAGAAATTGACTCAAATGATTGTTTTAAATAAAACATATATTATTATTTTCAACTCCTTTTGAAAGGTCTTAGATAGATGAATTCAGTTATATACCGGTTGGTACAGCTGCCCCTTTTTTCAAACATATGCAATCCGCTAGGATTTAAATGGCTCTTAGTCCTATATTGCGCAAAATCTTACAGCAAGTTTATGTGCAGTTAGTCCGATATAGACTTCAACGCACAATGAAAAAACGGTACAAGAGGCAGTAATTGAGACCCATCTCAAAAACACTGTACCATTTTATGTAGAGCGGAGTCCAACACTCCAGTCATTTTTACGAAATATTACTGTACTACACGAACCATAGACATTCCTTTAGCTATCGGTAGAGAATTCCGCACTTGATTTTCTTTTGACATAAAAGGGTGGTCACAGTATCAGTAGTATCGTCACATCGAAATTGATAGAAGCGAATTTTTCACAGTATTTCGTAATCGATGGCACGCAAATGCTGTACAGCAGATGTGATAGCTTACGCCATGTAACTACTACCGTTAAAGCGTTCAATAAAGTCATAAAACTGGACCATAAGGCTGTAACACATCTTTTAATTAAGAGCTACTTAGAAATGGACATTACAAAATACCTGCAACATGAGAACTGATTTGTCTTCAACAACGCGACTCACACGAACATTTAACAACGAAATAAAAAATCGCCCTACACCGACTCGAACCTCCGTCTAACGAACACCGATTTCCTCCTTTTGCTTCAAGCACGCTCGGCTATGACGAGCTGTCGTTTGCCGTCGTTGTATCAACCCTACTTCTAGTCATTCAGTCATCATATTCTCGGTATATGAAGTTTCTGTGATACTGAATTTTCACGATTCTTTACAATCATTCGGTATTTTATCGTCAATGCTGATTTCGTTGACACAGATAAACGAATTATAGAAAGCGTAGCAAGAACAGACATTGTTGTGCGTAGCCAAGGACAATGTTTTTAAGGTTGCATAAAACTGAGTGAAAAGGGGCAGCTGTACCACTCGGTATATACAATTTACAATTCTAGTTCTAGCAATTAAGTTTAGGTTAAAATATTTCACTGTAATAATGGCACCAGAAAGACCTGGTACAAGTGATTCGATTTGGCAACCATAGAGGACCTGCGCGGCTGCGAGGCTGGGGCCACCTCTAGTATGAATTCTAATGTTGAAGACGGAAAACCGCGTAGTGTACGAGCCAGAGGAAGTAAGCAATGAATGTTAAAATGCATCCGGGAATCGAACACGCGAACCGCTGGACCAACGGGCAGTGTCCTAATCAGTTGGACCTATTAGTGCAGCCGAAGAATAATTCACTAATACGCATAAACGAATCTATACAGTACATACTACCTGAATTCCATAGGATTGTTGTGTATACTTGGCTACACGGAGATTGTCAGAATTCATAAAATCCACTTGGAATATTTAAAGAGTCTGTACGTATTTCAGAGAGAAGTTAAATATAAATTCTGGCGTGTTCACGGAAATGAACAGCGTTTGTCCATTACGTGAATATTAACAGTAGACTAGTCAGTGAAAATGGATTGAGTATTACAATTGACACTCCGCTGAGATTCTATTAGCATGTAAATTGAACAGAATAAATGACTGTGCATCCATCCATTTCGATCTGTAATCACCACTGCTTATGGACTAGGCAATTCTGCATTGTACAACATTCAACAAATACGACCATTTTTAAAGCGCGGGTAGTTTTCTGAGTTGTGCTAGTAATCGGATTTTAATCCTGACGAATGGGAGAGCCACAACATGAAAATATCTGACCTCTCTTGTTCAAATTGTATGCCTTGGAATCAATAGTATTTCATCTTGTACATAACATTTCCGGCCCTTCCAAGTTTCTAAGCCGACAATTCATCGTTCAATTTGTTAGTGTCATTCCTGTCCCGTGTGTGAGGAAGATCTGTCTTCTTATTGGTGTTCCAACAGCTTAATTTAATTCCTTCCTAATCATACCTCCAGAAAAAATGATCTAGTGATCATATCGTCACTCTTGTGTCAAAACCGCGAATGTGACAATGCTCCTTCTATCCATTATTCCTCTTAACACTGGCCACGCCTCGCAGCCACATATGGATATGCAGTCCATCAGAACAAATTTCGCAGAGTTCATTTTCCAATAATAATATGTAAAAGAAAATGAACTTTACTGTACCGTACTGTAGGAAAATATGTTTGCACGACATATTTACCCGCTCTTAGAGTACGATGTGGAGAGCCCGGATTTTTATTCATTAATAGGTTCGAATGCAAACTTACTGAAGCGAGTAGCAAGAATAGCCTACCTTCGCAACGATAATGCTATGGGGTTTGCATAAACATTAGGGGTACGGCCCATCAGAACCCCTATAATTTAGGTTACTCTTGCTACATTATGGAAGAGCGGGTGGCCGATACTTCCTACTAACCAAATTAGTTTGCAATCTAACCTGTTATTGCTGCATAAAAATCCGGGCTTTGACGATGTGTTTAAGTTTTATTTTCCTTTACACATCCGCATAGGAAAGTGAACTGAACGAAATTTGTTCTGAAGGACTGCGTAAATTATCAATATGGGGCTGAGAGGCGTGAGCAGTGTTAAGGGAAACAATCGATAGGAAGAGCATTGTCACATTCGTGGTTTTGGCATAGGAGTGACGATATCTAGGAAAGAAGTACTTGAGCATGCATGAGTTAGCACGGTGGTGGTGCTGGTGATGATTATTGTTGTAAGGGTACAGATGGGCAACCATGTTCTATTAACACTAACCAGAAGGTAACAATAATAAAGTTTTTTACTTTTTCGGCTCGAACACCGGTATCGTTTCTCCATCACTACCGATAACCCTGACTGTTTCACTTTTCCCCTCCTCGATTACAAGCGACGTAAAGAACAGTCAGTAGTATTAATCACCATTAACGTAGATCATCTTTTAATTGGGAACATATCTTCAGCCATCAACTTTTACGCCGAGGTGCCGGAATTTAGTCCCAAAGGATTTCCTTTACGTGTCAATAAATCTACCGACAGGAGGCTGACGTAATTTAGCACCTTCAAATACCACCGGACTGAGTCAAGATCGAACCTGCCAACTAGGGGTCAGAAGGCCAGTGCCTCTACCGTCTAACCCACTCAGCCCGGGCTAATCAGAAGGAAAAAAGTAAGTGGTTGGACACATCCAACAAAGAAGGTATCGGGAAAAGAAGGGGAAGGAACAGGAAACATAATACCTTCGGGGTCGGAAAAGGACTGCAGTTGACCTGGTGGGATCGGATAGGAATAATGAAAGTGGAGACTTAGTTGGAAACTACGATCATCAACCCACGCTCCCAAGTTAGCCACCACTTACCGTCTCCACTCTATCATGTGGTAGGATCTTTCCACTATTTTAGTAATAATATTGTTGTTGTTTTTGACGCCACACAAACTATTTCGACGGTTTGGGAAAATGTTCGGCTGCCGGAATTTTGCCTTCACAGCTCTACGTGGCAGTGAATCTACCGACACGGGTCTGGCGTACTTGGGCAACTTCAGTTTACCACCAACATCATCTTATTTTTTCCGAACAAGTTGGCCGTGCTGTTAGAGTCGTGCAGGTGTGAGCTTCCATCCGGGAGATAGTGGGTTCGAACCCCACTGTCGACATTTTTCCGTGCTTTCCCATTTTCATACCAGGCTAATGCTGAAGCCATACCTTAATTCAGGCCGCGGTCGCTTCCTTCCCACTCCTAGCCCTTTCCTATCCCATCGTCGCCGTAAGAACTATCTGCGTCGTTGCGACGTAAAGCAAACTTGCGAAAAGCATCTTCATATACTAGCGGACGGTAGCGTAGCGTGTCCGAGTTCTCATCACAACGGTTGACTTCTGTTCCACGTCAGATTTTCGAATGTAACGTTAAATCCCGATCAGACTGTGAATATTACAAACTGAACTGGCCCTCAGCGGACGACAAGCGCGCAGTAGCTGTAGAGTACCCGACGCGGAACTGGATGGTTCGGTACTCAGTAACTCTTGGGCATGGTCTATTTATACTCAGCACAACCTGACAAGTCTATTTCAAGTACTAAGCTACATCACTTGCTTGCTGACCGCTTTCTCCTCTCATCATTACCAATCACCCTCATATTCTTTTCCTCTGTATTAAATATGTTCTTTGCCAACTCTAGTACTCTTGTTCTTCTCATTCACCAAGTAACTGTTTGTTTAAGATAATGTTGACAAAGGTTAATTTCCAGTCTTTCAGTCAACTACCAAACAGAAAGTTACTTTCGTCCTCTTCCTACCAACCACTCTTCACTCCTCTGATTTTTATTGATTAGGGCTGATAATCAACGGTTTCCTTGTCCGGCTAAATGGTTAGTGCCCTGGTCGGGTCAGGGATTTTAACGTTTATTGGTTGATTTCAGTGAATCGCGGTCTGGGTGTGCGTGCCGTCTATAGCATTAGAATTCATCGTAGGTAGGGTTCCATTTTCATAGACGCGCAGGTCGTACGGCGTCCACTCGAAAGACCTGCACCAGGCCTCTCCGGAGGCCACACGCTATTATTCTTAACAATAGTTTTCCTGAAATGAATAACAGTCAGTTACCAGCACCAATATATTTCTGTTACTGTCCACAATCCCTTGTCCCTCTCAGTTCGAGTTCACTCAAGTTTTAATAACACTCGGGTGTGTTTATTACATGCATTAATGATGCAATATACTTCCATTTTTTGTATGTGCTTCAGTATCAACAGAATCATATTTTATGCTGATCCTTCTTTCAGGGTCACTTATATTTATTTATAAACATAGGCCTTTTCACTTTCGACATGGGAGGTGTGCGCAGATTTTGACACCTTTAGGAAGCGGAAACATAAAATGTTTGAAAAACGCTAGGTTATAACTTTATTATTGTTTATGCTTCTCTGGAAAACTTGCCTGTTACCTGATTTCAGATTTGGAACTTAGGCTATACATTTGCTGTTCCATTTTTTATCCTATGGTCGTAATACTGAAAGATGCATTCTGACATTTCATAGAGGGAGGTCCGTTTACTGCCTACCTGGGTGTGAGGAAAGGAGTAGTGGGTATGGTTGCCATGGAAACGTGGGCGGGCCCGCTGAGGTTCCCATGGAGATACGCCTGCTGACCGTCTCGCATTGCCTGCAGTGGCCAAACCTCTCACTTCTGAGTGGTCTTAACGTACGAATAAGTGAACCGTAAGCGAGGGGAAAGACAAAGGAATGCAGGAATGTGGCAAACGTGTGCAGTGGCACGTGCAACGCTCCTCCCTCTAGCCCAATCAGTCACAATGCTTCTTTCAATATTACGGGTATAGTATAATATTGTATATAAATCGGTACTTATTGTATCCCTTTTCCTTATTTTCAGGTATGTGGCTGACTGTATATCACGGGACACTGACAAAGAAGGGTACGTATAGTATTTCGGTTTACATTCCTTCTTGTCTTATGGCTGGGAATCATCGAAACATTTGTGTAATACGACGTGACAAAATACGTGGCGGAAGTGTAACCATAGCAACTGTGCACGCAATGGTGTAAGGCAAGACGATGTTACCTGGCAACCGTGCCGGCTATGTTTTATGGCTGGTGACCATCTGAAATAAGCAGCTGTTGATGGATGGCCATGACCGAGAGATATATTTATGATCATTTGATTTTTTAAAGGAAAAAGTTACTTCTGTTTGGAAGGGGAGGGTGGTGTAGAACAACGTACGCCATGCATAGCAACCGGCCGAGGGTTGCTCTGGGCGGAAAGCAAGCCCCGAAGGAGAGAATTAGAGAGTGAGTAGAAAAGGGAGGGAGGCGAGTAAGATGTACGGACAGCATATTTATGAGGCAAGGAAAGAATTCAAGAATTGCAAAAAAACATTCCTTAAAAATTAATGAAAATCCACCGCCTGATTCGAGTCATTCGAGCGGGTCAGGAATGGAATGAATGAAGCTACCATCTAGCGGCGAGGAAAGGAATTGTGCCGGTTGCCAAAGCCTGTAATGATTAATGACTGACAGATGAAATTAAGTAATATTGAAGAGAGTTTCTGGAATGGAAGATGACAAGGAGAACCGGAGTACCAGGAGAAGAAACCTGTCTCCCCTCCGCATGGAGTGACCGGAATTTTAACCACGGAATCCAGCGGTGAAGGGCCGCTCCACTGACTCCTGGGCCACGGAAGCTCCCTAAAAAGTTAATACATCAAAATAAAACTGTCCTATTTTGTGAATTCAGGACAACATTCAATAGCCTATTTCTTTCATTTCGGGTAAAGTTATTTGAGCAGAATCAATGGCGTAACCCCGCTTGTCAGGTCGATAACCGGATACGTGAAACTCACCTGGAATATTGTGATAGTCTAGGCCTACATGTCTCCCAAGATTATGTTCCATTTTTCTCTTTGAAATTTGACTACAGCCTGCTCAAAATGGACAGGCGTCATAAAAAGTTGTTTCATTTTACTGATATTTCTAAACCATTGTCGAATTGTCTCAGAGCTTCGCAGTAAGTATCAGTTACAGTCGAAAAGGTTACATGGTTTTAAAGATGAGAATTCTTCAATATCTCTTTCCTTAAATGGTTTTTCTATAAATGAATGTTGCATCTTAAAATCACGAATTATGTTCCACATAGCACCTGTCAAGATTTTTTTTATTTACAAGCAAACATTTAAATCGCTCAAAAGCAGAACATGTAAACAGAGATTTTGCACTCACCGGCGTTGCGTCGAGCGGATGGAATATCGATTGTAGTTTTTTACTTCTTACGCTTGCGCCATTTTTCCCAAAACCTGATAGGGTGAGAAATGGGTTGCACATGTTAATTAGGTCCTGTTTTATGGCCGGATGCCCTTCCCACCGCCAACTCTGTATGGAGGGATGTACTCACTTCTTATGGGGTTGGTCGTACGAGTACACGAGGTGGAATTTATTGGAATGAACATAAATATCCTGTCCCTCGACTAGAGGAATTAATCAGGTGTGATTAAAATGCCCTGTCCAAAGGGGAATCGAACCTCTGACCCTCTGAACCAACGGCCGCAACGCTGACCATTCAGCGAAGGGGAATTTAGCAGTCGCGATTAAAATTCCTTAATGGCTGAGAATCGAACCGGTGACTCTTTGAACTGAAGGCCGCAAACCTATCCATTCAGCGAAGGAGCAGAAAGCAGAATACAGATTTGACTGAAAAAATGAAATGGCGTATGGATATTAGTGCCGGGAGTGTCTGAAGGCAAGTTCGTAGGTGACCTCCACGTCGTGGTGAGGATGAAATGATGATGAAGACGACACATACACCCACCCCTGTGCCAGCGGAATTTACCAATTATGGTTAAAATTCCCGACCCTGTCGGGAATCAAACCCGGAAGCCCTGTGACCAAAGGCCAGCACGCTAACCATTTAGCCATGGAGAAGAATAGTTTTGACTATCACTCAGTTATATGACTACCCCTGTCAGGATTTTGATCCTCAAAGGAATTTATAACGCCAAGGCAGAAATATGACTTGCAGATCTCAGGAACTTTTAGAACTGTTTTAATCAACAGTTGAGATCTGCCGTACGGTAAACGTTAAAAATACGAACTTGTGTCATGACGTTGCTGTTGGCAGCAAATCATTGCGTGTTCCCTGGACGTATAAGTAGAGCATTGTTCGTAGCTGGTCTGGTACATTGATTCATTAGTCAGCTACCCGGCCTGGCTGAGTGTTTAACATCAGTTTAATGGCTTACCGAACAAGTCAGTATATAGTCAGCGGCCAAATTGAGTAGACATCTGTTTTTGACATTCATTATATCGCCTTTAGCAGAATGCCTGCCCGCAATCATATTAACAAGCACATAAACATGGCAGCGCCATGAAAATGGACCATGTTAAAGGAGAAGCTCTTTTTCCTCGCATTTATAACGAACATACCACCATCTGCCATGTCCGTCCAAATCCTACCATTAAAACATAAGCATGAGTGAGTTCTTTAATGGTGCAATCAATATCTCACACTGAGTTCTGACGATCAGAGATATAGAAAGAACAATGAGGTTTTCTTTCTTCTGAACTTTCACCCAGCAAATGGCAACGTAGTTGTTAGCTTGCATTCGGTACGTAGTGGGTTCGAATCCAACTGTCGGCACCCCTGAAGATGCTTTTCCGTAGTTTTCTAGTTCCACACCGGGATGTACCTTAATTAAGGCCACGGTCAGATTCTTCTCAGTTCTAGCCCTTTCCTACTCCATCCTCGCCGTAACACCTGTCTGAGTCAGTGCGGTGCAACGCAAATAGTGAAAGAAAAGTCTTTGTGAAGTTCTGTTGAATCTACCGGCACGAGGCTGGCATACTTGAGCGCCTTCGAATACCAACGAACTGAATCGCGGTCGAACTCAAAGAAAGTGGTTGAATTGGTAGCTAAATTTTAGAAAATAGAACTCTGAGAATTAAAGTAAGTAAGTGGGTGATCCCGCAAGGGAGTGTAATTGGACCTCTGTGTTTTCTACATAAATGACATGGGTAAGGAACTGGAGAAAGTCTTTCTGTGGATGACATTTTTATTTTTTAATGATATTTGTTCGTGGCGTCCACCTCTGTAGATCTTTTGCCATTACTTTCACCATATGATATGAACCTGCGTGTAAGTGTAATTGCGGAAGTGTAGAGTGTTGAATGTGAGGAAAGGAACGTTAAGGACGGCACAAACACCCAGTCCCCAGGGCAGGGATATTAATCATTACAATTAAAAATACCTGATTGAAGTAAGAAATACTACAGGATTGTGAGTGACCACAGAAAGACCTCGAGAGTGTTGTGAAATGGACAGCAAACGGGATGAAAAGTCAGGTTATAAGTTCTCTCATGTTTAATTATTGTGTTGATGGGACGGCAGTATTTCATGGGAATCACTGTAAGTACGTAGTTGTTAGTTAATATACAGAAACATCTTCATTAGAGTAATAACATAAACAGGATTGTAAATAAATGTTACAAATCTCTTCCTAAAGGTGTTTGTAGTGAGGCTGCAAAGGAGAGGCCATATATGTCTCTGGTAAGAACCCAATTATAGTCATCATCATATTCAAAAGGCTAAGCCTTGTCGCTGCAGCCACAGTTGTCTATCTTGAGCCAGTCCTTTCTACTCAGTGTAGGTCTTACACTTCATCCTCAGAAGCAGGTTCTTGAAGTGAGACACTCTGGGTCGTCCTCTTCCTCTTTTTCCAGCAATTCTTCCTTCAATGATATTACAAAGGAACTCCTCATGCCGCAGAATGTGACCAATAAATTTTATTTTCCGTTTTTCATTTTTAGTGATCAGATTCCGTTCTTGTCTTATCTCTCTAAGGACTTCGGTATTGCTCTTCATTTCAGTCCAACTTATCCTCTTCATTCTTCTCCAGATCCGCATTTCAACTGCCTCTAGTTTTTTCTTTTCAATTATAGTATGGCTCTAGTGTATGGGGACCTCTCCAGGAATACCTGAATCGAGAAGTGGAAAAATTTCAAATGAACAGTTCGATTTGTTCTGGGTGATTTCCGACAAAAGAACAGTGTTACGAAAATGTTGCAAAATTTGAGGTCGGAAGACTTGGGAGTAAGGAGGCGAACTGATTGACTACAACCTGTGACAATAAAGTTCGGTGAATAGTCCTGTACTATCAACATAGAGAACAATGGACGACAGTGACCTTACTGTCCTTCGAAACAGTCCCCTCCCATAACTATGCACTGCTGAGATCAGCGATACGTGTGCTGGAAACTTTGCAAGAAGACTACCTTAGGGATGGTGTTCAAAAGCCTCGTCACGTTTCGTTGGATGTCAGGAATATCCTCAAATCTCTTTCATTTCAATGCGAATTTGAGTCGCGGGAATAGGAAGAAGTCTCGAGGATTGAGATCTGGCGAGTATGGGGAATGTTCAAGTTGCAACCACCCCCTTTTTTGCCATGAACGTTATCACGATACTGGCTGTGGGAGAGCGTTGTCATGGACAAAATACCATGAACCTTTTTGTGCGTACTGGGGTCGTACCCTGCGTTGACGTTGCATGAAACGGGTCAAAATTTCAATATACCGTGCAGCATTCAACGTCGTTCCCTCAGGTAGAAATTCCTTGTGGATAATGCCTTGACTATCGAAAAAGGTGATGAGCATCGTTTTGATGTGTGACTTTTCGGCTCTGACCTTTTTTCCGACGAGTGGATTCCGGACAACGCCATTCCATGCTTTGGCGTTTCGTTTCAGGGTCCTGCCTGAGACACCAGGTTTCATCCTCAGTGACAATACAGTTCAAGAAATTCGGTGTCCCCTCCGCCGTTTGGACAAAATCCTGTGAAGCCTCTAAACGTGCCTGCTTCTGATCGTCAGTCAAGTGACGTGGCACAAGACGAGAACACGTTTTCTTCTTCCCTAACTTCACACGGATTCACGGTTAATCTGCAGTTCATCCGCTATCATGCGCACAGTAGGCCCCTTTCACACTACACTACACTACACATTCCTTTAGTGGCGTGAAGAAGAGCATTAGACCTTTCACATCACACGGCACGGCAGCCGTGGCGTTGCCGTGCTGTGTAGCAGCCGTGTCTTGCCACTGGAATGGACGGCTGCCGTTGACTCGCTGGCGCACACAGCTAAATGCGTGCTTTCACACTGTACGGTTTTTTAATCGTACGGCAGCTCTCGGGCAGCTGTAGAGGAGATAAAGCAAGGGTATCTAGACACAAGTTATACGCATTAGTATCGTAGCGTTCTATTGTTTTACTTTGTTATTAAAATGTCCAGTGCATTGCTTTGTAGGATTTATGGTTGGTTTTGTGAAATGGCTGACGTAGATTCTGAAATTCTTATCACTCTGGTCCCTGTGCTGTGGGAAAATACTCCAGACATTTATACAGTACCAGCGATTGGGAATTAGAAAGGGGTGGCAGGCCAAAATGTACAGAAAACAAAACTTGCCCAGGTCTGTGAGATATAGCGGCGGCGGCGGCGGGGTTCGAACCCCACTGTCGGCAGCCCTGAAGATGGTTTTCCGTCGTTGCCCGTTTTCACACCAGGCAAATGCTGGGGCTGTACCTTAATTAAGGCCATGGTCGCTTCCTTCCCATTCCTAGGCCTTTCCTCTCCTATCGTCACCATAAAACCTATCTGGCTCAGTGCTGCGTAAAGCAAATTGTAAAAAAATAAATATCCCCTTCTACCCTTCCCCACAGCACATGGAAAGTCTTCACTACTTGTTGTGGCGCTATACAAATCGATTAGCTGCGGCGAACGACTTTTTTGCGTATTTCCGCTCATAGTTTTGTTGATAATTAAAAAAAATAAAGGGAAGTATTAGTTAAAAAGACAAAAGGGCCTGTTCTAATGGCTTTTTTTAATAATTCCTAGTTTCAGCCGGCTAAAATGGAATAAAAATGTAATGTTTCCTCCACCAAGTGGATCTTTATAAACGCTACTGCATTTATAAAGGTCGGAATGCGACAAGAAATACTTGGTGTGAAGTGTACTTGGAATTGAGACCAGATTTTGATGTAACTGAAGACAAATCAATATGCCTTTAGTAAGTGTATTTTCAGTTATACGATATTATTACCCCTATACAGATTCACAAAAATATTCTTAGGATAAAATTTCACAATTTCATTTTTAGCCAAAAAATATTAATATTAAGAAATAATCCTATTATTAAAATGACGCTCTTGTACGACTAGCATCAAGACATGCACTGCGCTTTGCACGGCAAAAAAAAGCGTTGCAGTGTGAAAGCAACATCTCCACGGGAGAGAGCCGTACGGTTTTTTTGCCGTACGGTCGAAACCGTGTAGTGTGAAAGGAGCCTTACTAGCACGGATTCACGGTTAATCTGCAGTTCATCCGCTATCATGCGCAAAGTAATCGCCGATCGTTCGTGATTAATGTCCTCACCTTCTCAATGTTTTCGTCACTAACGGCGGTCATCGGTCTTCCGCTACGAGGGTTGTCGGAAACACTTTCCCGGCCTCCTCGAAAACGAGCGAACCACTCCTACACAAACGTCAAGGACAGTGCTTGATCTTCATAAACAGGTACCAGCATCGCATGCGTTTCTTTCCGTGTCTTTCCAAGCTTAAAACAAAACTGTACATTGATCTTTTGGTCGTTCATGTTCCTGTTCGCAGTTCAGAACGAACGCACTAAACACGCACTGTGTCAAACAGGTCTTACACGGCGCACACACACACACACACGATGCTCAATTGAACGACGTTCGGAGCAGGTGGTCAAAACCTGCTGCAGCGCAGGTGCAGCGTTGTGTGTCGCCAGTGTTGCCGGATCTACCATTCTGACTTCATTCATCGAACTTTATTGTCACAGGTTGTAAATGGAATGTTTCGAGGTGTCAGTGGAGAGATGACCTGAAGTTATATTAGTTTGAGCGGAATTTTTGAAAGTAGGAATGATCATGAAATGAAGATAAATTTGAATGTATGAAGAGAAATTGTGACAAATAAATAATCGTTTATAGGAAGGGAAATTAGAGTTTGGAATAATTTATCAAGGAAGATGTTTGATACATTTCCAACGTGTTTGAAATCATTTCTAGAGAAGTTTAGATAAACGTTTGACTGGGAATCTGCCACTTGGGCGACAACCGTAAATGCATATGAGTAGCGATTGATTGATTGATTGATTGATTGATTGATTGATTGATTGATTGATTGATTGATTGATTGATTGATTGATTGATTGATTGATTGATTGATTGATTGATTGATTGATTGATTGATTGATTGATTGATTGATTGATTGATTGATTGATTGATTGATTGATTGATTGATTGATTGATTGATTGATTGATTGATTGATTGATTGATTGATTGATTGATTGATTGATTGATTGATTGATTGATTGATTGATTGATTGATTGATTGATTGATTGATTGATTGATTGATTGATTGATTGATTGATTGATTGATTGATTGATTGATTGATTGATTGATTGATTGATTGATTGATTGATTGATTGATTGATTGATTGATTGATTGATTGATTGATTGATTGATTGATTGATTGATTGAAATGCCACTGACCTCCACCGACTGAGGTCAATGGGAAATTTGTATTGGATATTTTACTAGATGACCTTCGTATTTTAACAAACAGATGTTTCAGTTTATTTACAGTATTTATCCATCCTTCGCAAGGACATTCCTTCATGGATTTATGCGAAGTTGCATGCCTGTATTCAAATATTCAATACAGCATGTTAAACTGACATTTTTCTACGACAGCACGTGGCAGTAAAGTGAATTACGATAAATCTGAACAAACTGGAGACAGAATGGGGCAGATCACAGAGTTTATTGAACAGTACAATTCCTGGTCGGAAGTTGTGCAAAATTATAACTTCTTCTCGGTTACATATTGTTCCTTATCTCAAACCTGTGGTTGAATACTCATGAAACCAATAGTTGACGATAACTCTCGTATTATCTGTTCTATCGTAAAGAGTTCAATGGCTCTTTGGTTGTTCCCGTTGAACCACCTTGAAGTGACATGACAGCCTGTAGAACCGTCCGTTAATAATATCTCCCTTATTAATTCACCTATCGAAAAAGAGCATATGAGGATAAAGTTTTAGACTTTGATTTCCATTAAGGCGAAAGGGTAAAATTACTGTTTCATCTTACTATAAACCCCCGGTCCATTCACAGATTTAGAAATTCTATCGGCCCTAAAACCTACCCAAGACCAGGAGGATTCTATAGGCTATATGAAGTTTGGTAGAAATATATCCAGTAGTTTTACAGTTATAAGAACTCAAACAAACCCCCAAAAGTAGAAGATATGCAGATTGTCATTATTACACCTGAAACGAATAACTGTAGGAAAATTGCCAAAATATTCAATGTACAGACAGATGGTCGTTACAATTTTATTTATATAGATTTATTTATTTATTTGTGTGGAAAGCGCATTTATATTGGAGCTACTTAATTACTGGTAGTCAAAGAACAGCATGTGCTAGTGCGTGATTAGTTTCAACATGGCATTCACTGATTATGTCGTTCATGCCATTCCAGCACCAGAAGTGTGCCAATTTTCCTTTGTCCCTCTACTGTACAACAGCAACACTAATCAACGCGACTCTTGTTTGGCTTCAATTGCCGTACGCATGCGCCCAGAGAGATCATGTGGTTTCAGTAATACAACGTAATGGGAGCCATTTAAACACGCGAGGAGTAATTATTTGACATGTTAGCTGGCCACGAAGAGTAGCAATCATAGCCCTTGTGATTCACCTGCAATACATTAAAACTGATTTGGATGGAATTTTGCTGAACTGGAAATCAGTGGCCCCTTAATAAAGGACGTTATGGAACACGCTCGACTGATATTCGTTGTACTGTTTAATGGCGCTGCATGTTACAGCTGTGACAGATTGTTAGCGCTCTCAAGTCTGCGTCATTTTTAACAGCAGAAATCTACCGGGCGCTGTGTAGCAAGGCAAATCTTTCTCTGTACATGTACTGAACGTATATCAAGGAAAGTAAAAGTACAAAATGACATACAGTGATCAGATGTCCACCTCTTAACTGGTTACCTGCCGACCTCGGAGGCCCGATTCGATTCCCGGCATTATAGAAATGTTAGTTTGGCAGGAGGGCTCGCAGGTGGTTAAAAGTGGACGTACAGTTCACCTCGACTCTGTGTGTTTGAAAAGAGCTGCACCACCTCACGACGATCATATGGATTTATCGAGTGTTTTAATTCCTTGGCTCGAGGATTGGGTGTTTGTGGTGTCCCTAACATTCCTGCAGTTCGTACACGTCACTACCCTCCAGCACCGTAACACGCAGACACCACCCACTCTCGCTGAAGGTCTGCGTCACATTGGATGACCAGGCTAGCAATTCATCATCATCATCATCATCATCTGTTTACCCTCCAGGGTCGGCCTTTCCCTCGGACACAGCGAGGGATCCCACCTCTACCGCCTCAAGGGCAGTGTCCTTGAGCTTCAGACTCTTGGTCGGGGATACAACTGGGGAGAATGACCAGTACCTCGCCCAGGCGGCCTCACCTGCTATGCTGAACAGGGGCCTTGTGGAGGGATGGGAAGATTGGAAGGGATAGGCAAGGAAGAGGGAAGGAAGCGGCCGTGGCCTTAACTTAGGTACCATCCCGGCATTCGCCTGGAGGAGAAGTGGGAAACCACGGAAAACCACTTCCAGGATGGCTGAGGTGGGAATCGAACCCACCTCTACTCAGTTGACCTCCCGAGGCTGAGTGGACCCCGTTCCAGCCCTCATACCACTTTTCAAATTTCGTGGCAGAGCCGGGAATCGAACCCGGGCCTCCGGGGGTGGCAGCTAATCACGCTAACCACTACACCACAGAGGCGGACCAGGCTAGCAATTGCCAGACGAAATTGTTTGTACTTACATATTTTACCGATCATTTCGCGAGCAACGAAGCTGAGAGAATTTGGAGCTCCAGTTGTAGGCTATTTAGTAAATAACTACAAAATTAAGTAAGTAATGAAAGTGCGTAAATACGAAACTATAATGATAATTTCGTGTGGCTATTTCTAGCCGAGTGCAGCCCTTGTAAGGCAGACCCTCCAATGAGGGTGGGCGGCATCTGCCATGTGTGGGAAACTGCGGGTTATTGTGGTGGACGATAGTGTTATGTGTGGTGTGTGAGTTGCCGGGATGTTGGGGACAGCCCAAACACCCAGTCCCCGGGCCACTGGAATTAACCGATGAAGGTTAAAATCCCCGACCCGTCGGGGAATCGAACCCGGGACCCTCTTAACCGAAGGCCAGTACGCTGAATATTCAGCCAACGAGTCGGACAACACGAAACTAATCGGACACAAAGGTAATCATACCCCACACAGAGAACAGAATTTTCAGAAGCGAAAAAATATACTGTTATTTTTCCGTTAAAATTATTTGGCCATTTTCAGAAGCGAAAAAATATACTGTTATTTTTTCGTTAAAATTCTTTGGCCATTTTCACCCAATATGTCGGCTATATCAGAATAACAGATCCTGTTGATTGTGCGGTTTGTGGTCAAATATATGCTATAAAGATACTATAAAGATTCTGATAAATTTACATAAATTCAAGTGCACGCAAGTGCACTCAGATGAAAATGATAATACTGTGGCGACAGAAATGCTGTTGATTGGTTGAAGTTTCTACTATTCTTATGCCGGATTGGTTATAGGAGCCATGAATTTAATAGTAACTATTACAGTGATATGCTCTATGCCGGACCACCTTACCCGCAGGAATTAATTTAATACTCATTTATATAGCAGGCTGAGTGATCCTAAAGGGTATGTACCTCTCCAGTTTTCATAAGTGTTTGGTTTTTCAATCCACCGAAATGTCATTTAAGTTGTTTCTTTTCAAGGTATACTTTCGTTCTTTCTTCTTAATCCGTTTACCCTCCAGGGTTGGTTTCTACCTTATACTCGGTGAGGGATCTACCTCTGCTGCCTCAAGAGCAGTGTCCGGAAGCGTGAGACTTTGAGTTGGGGGATACAACTGGGGAGGATGACCAGTACCTCGCACAGGTGGCTTCACCTACTATGTTGAATTGGGGCTTTGTGGGAGGATGGGACGATTAGAAGGGATAGACAAGGAAGAGGGAAGGAAATGGGAAGGAAGCGGCCGTGGCCCAAGTTCGTTATCATCCCGGCATTTGCCTGGAGGAGAAGTGGGAAACCACAGGAAACCACTTCAAGGATGGCTGAGGTGGGAATCGAACCCACTTCTACTAAGTTGACCTCCCGAGGCTGAGTTGACCCCGTTCCAGCTCTCGTACCACTTTTAAAATTTCGTGGCAGAAGCGGAAATCGAACCTGGGTCTCCGGGGCAGGCAGCTAATCACAATACACCACAGAGGCGGACTCCTATTAATCAGCACTTACTAAACATGTAAAACAATATTACACTGACTGTAAAAAGAGGATTAATTTTTTCACCGCATTAGAAAGAACCCATGACAGCAATTTCCTCCCTTAAAATCAGTAAAACTTCCAAGCCGATTGTTTAAATGAAATTGCATTAGGCGTTAACTAAAATTAATATTAATGGTACTGTTAGAAAATCTTCTTCTCAACCTTCCTGCTGGGCTGAGTAGCTCGGAGGTGCTGACCTTCTGAGGCCAACTTGGCAGATTCGATCCTAGCTCAGTCTGACGGTATTTGAAGGTATTCAAATACGTGAATCTCATGTCCGTACATTTACTGGCACATTAAAGAACTCTTGCAGGACATCATTCCGGCACCTCGGCGTCTCCGGAAACCGTAAAAGTAATTAGTGGGACATAAAATAAATAGTATTATGATTAAAATTTCCTAGCCGTTTTCCCAATTTTTGGGGGTTAGCAATGGATGTGGATTGGCCCTTTTTTACGGCCAGATGCTCTCCCCTATTGCCACTACTATGTGAATAACTATTGCAAGCTTCTTTGGTGGTTGGCGGCCTGATGTGTTGTGTGTAGATGAAGAGAAGTGTATTGAGACGATCGCAAACACCCAGTCTCCGAACCATACTCAGATAAAATTCTCGGCCTGGTCGGGAATCGAAACCGGGGATAGTACGCTAAATTTTCAGCGAAGGAACCTAACAGTCAGAAAATAACATTCTTTATATTAATTTCTGGATTAAAAGATTGACTTGTCATAGAAATATTTGATCCATTTATATTCAGATTTTGATAGGTTTCTTGATAATTTTGTTATCTGAAAGCTTTCAACCGCTTCCCTCTCTAAATTTATCTAATTATGCTGCACAAAACTAGGTTGTTTCAATTACGTTTTTTGGCAAATACTCGAATAGTGATGGAAAAATTAACGTATATAACACATGTCTAGTGCCCCCATGGCTGAGGCCGGCGGCCTCTCACTGCTGGGTTCCGTGCTTCAAATCCCGGTCACTCCATGCGAGATTTGTGCTGGACAAAGCGAAGGCGAGGCAGATTTCTTTCCAGTTTTTCCCAGTCATCTTTCATTCCAGCAGCACTCTCCAATATCATTTCAATTCATCTGTCAGTCATTAATCATTGCTCCAGAGGAGTGTGACAGGCTTCCGCGGCCTCAACAATTCCTATAGGCGGGCTCAGTGGTTCAGACGGTTGGGGCGCTGGCCTTCTGACCCCAACTTGGCAGGCTCTATCCTGGCTCAGTTCGGTCAACTACGTCTACCTCGTGTGGGCATATTTACTGGCACGTAAAAGAACTTCTGCGGGACTAAATTCCGGTTCCTCTGCGTCTCCAAAAACCGTAAAAGTAGTTAGTGGGACGTAGGGCAAATAACATTATTATTATTATTATTATTATTATTATTATTATTATTATTATTATTATTATTATTATTATTATTATTATTCCTATACACACCGTCACATGGAACTTCATTCATTACATTCCTGACCCGGTCGAACGAATAACTGGTGAAAGGCAGTGGATTTTTAGTACATGTCTGAAGGTGCTTTTTTTACTCAAATGATTTAAAACACACTCACCTACGACTCATCCGTTGAACTTGCCAATCGTAAAGAAACGTCTCTTTTGCCACTTATTTTATAAATTACTTTTACTACATTACTATTTTATTTTATTTTTCGGCACTTCCTTATTGAAGAAGATATGATTGTGCAAATGCGGCAAGCTACTGTAACCCACAGACATTAAAAGACAGTAAACAGTAAATGCTGATTATTTTCCTCGTGCTAGACGAATGAATTTGGTTATTGGCTAGGGCACTGGAAGCGCCCCATATGGCTCCATCCCAGCGCGGGTGCCGGCAGCAGATTTAATGCACTGGAGAATTACCGCTATGAGCGAGCAGATGGTAACCCTGCCTCCTCCCCTTCCAGCTCTCACCATGATCGAGGACCACCTTTTTTAAAAGTTACTGCCAACTTCTGGAAACAAAGTTTACCATCACAACTTGTGTGCAGTGGCAAATTAAGTGTACCAAATGGCACTAGTGGTAATAACCTTGTAGATCTTACCGTCTTCGTGAAGCCGACTGCGAGCTACGGGTGAGCTACTGCAAGATGTACAACATACCATTCAAATTTATATTTTTATTTTTGATGCTGATGATGCTTGTTGCTTAAAGGGTCCTAACATCGAGGTCATCGGCCCCTAATGGTATGAAAAGAAATAAAAATTTCAAGTTCATCCACTGACCAAAATAAAATTTAAAACAATATCATGAAGAATGAATGGATGGACATGAACGCAACAAAAAACAAAAAAAACGAATAAACAAACAAAATACAGTGGATCAGATTCAAAAAAGGCCGGAATAATATTAGTACTGACCAAGGGACCACTCATAAAGCACAATGATGCTTGGTGTCTAAAGGGGTGCAATATCTATGCCTAAGGCCCCACAGAATGGTACATGTCGCGAGTAAAGTAGAACCATGGTATTTGTCATGTTGGGGTACTAATCAAAAGTAGCGAAACTCACGGTGTTCCACATAAGATGGTACTACTCACAAGTATTGTACTTCGTACAGGTAACGCAGACCTATGGTGTTACTCACACAATGGCGCCACTCAGAGCCAATGCAAACCGATTAGTTTCCTCACCTAGGTGTACTAGGCACGGGTGCCGGTCCCACGGGCACCGTGATGTTCCTCACATATTGGGCACCAATCACAGGCAACGCAGACCCACGGTGTCGCTCATATAGCTGTACAACTCACAAGCAACGCCCAGACCCGCGGTGTTGCTCACATGGGTACGATGCACGGGTACTGGAAACCCACAGGGGAACCACTCTCTGCTGCTACTAATCACAAACCTATTTCGTACCTAAGATGGTGGTACTACTCGCAAGTTCAGGCACCCCATGGTGTTCCCCGCGTGATGGTACGAATCAAAAGTAATTTCATGGTTCTAATTCAATCATCCCTTGGTCGCCCCTTGTAGTCGCCTCGTACGACAGGCAGGGGATACCGCCGGTGTATTCTACATGTGCGTCCCCCACCCGCAGGGTTTTTTATTTTTATTTATTTATTTATTTATTTATTTATTTATTTATTTATTTATTTATTTACCCTCCAAGGTCGGTTTTTCCCTCGCACTGAGCGAGGTATGCTGAACAGGGGCCTCATGGAGGGATGGGGACATTGGAAGGGAAAGGTAAAGAAGAGGGAAGGAAGCGGCCGTGGCCTTAATTAAGGTACAGCCCCAGCATTTGCCTGGTGTGAAAATGGGAAACCACGGAAAACCATTTTCAGGGCTGCCGACAGTGGGGTTCGAACCCACTATCTCCCGAATACTGGATACTGGCCGCACTTAAGCGACTGAAGCTATCGAGCTCGGTAAAAAAATGACATGCTGACGCGAAAATTTGCCCCTAATGACTGCTTACAGCGCCATATTTTCACCTGGTGGCAAAAATTGGAACCAAATATTTATTTTACATAATACATAGTGCATTGTTTAATTAGCAACTTCACGAAGTTTGAGAACCCTGCAATCACCGTAGCCCCCACTGTACTATTCTGAACACCGCCCGTTTAATTGTAACCATTCGAAACTTAAGTTTTTAAACTGTCATTATTAGAAAATTGAGGAAGTTCAAGGCTTCCACTATTCTTATCCTTGACACGAAGTGGGATAGAGTGATTAATCCTACGGCAGACTGGCTTTGACCGTAGAAATTGACCTGGTAGTCACATTTGATGTAGTGTCAGTGGACCTCCACATGTGGGTATCTCCTTTCGAAATGTTACATCTTCCTTACGGAGAATCGAACCCGCGTGCTGCTTTGTAGCGTTAACAAAGTTCATTTTTAAGCCTCCTAGTAACGTTCGGAACACTAAGGCCTTCCACAAAATTCGTAGGGAACTAAACAGTGCAAAATGTACGAAATAAACATAAATAAAAAGAAAACAACGTTAATAAATAAGAATGTTGTTTGCTTTACGTCCCACTAACTACTTTTACGGTTTTCAGAGACGCTGGGTTGCCAGAATTGAGTCCCGCCGGAGTTCTTTTACGTGCCTGTAAATCTACCCACAGGAGCACCTTTAAATACCACCGGACTGAGCCAGGATCGAACATGCCAAGTTGGGGTCAGCGGTTCAAGTATCTGATCAACACAGCCTGGCAAAAAAAAAATCATGATACTTGGAGAAAAAGGCGGGAAAGTAACAATCGAGATAGAGGAAGAAATTATGGAGCAGGTGAATAAATATAAATACCTTGGATATATTAATTATTATTCTTCCTCAAATAACTGAGGTTACCAAACCGACGAAGAATATCATACAATATAAATTTAGTATTTTGCCGAAACTTCTGCATGTTGTGTTAGGCAGACAATTGAGATGGAGCACTTGGCAATTCCTGTTCTTGTTTTGTTTTGACAGTTCGAAGCGAAGGATTCTGCGCATTCATGTCATAAAAATGTGATTATCCGTGATTTAAATATGCCTGTGGAATTTGTATGCCAGAGAAGACGATAGTTATATTTCCTCCTATTTCCTCCTCGCATTCTTATTTGATGAAGTATATCATAGACAATCGCAGCCAAAAGGTTAGACTGAGTGAGTGCATAGACCATGTGTTGTAAGTGGTGTTGGTGATTATTGTTTTAAGAGGAAGTACAACTGGGCAACCATCCTCTATATAACACTAATCAGAGAGAAAGAATGTAAGGGGTCCGACACTTCGAAAAATGAAGGTATCGGCCAAAGGAAGACAAGGGCCACGAAGGGCATGAAAATGAAAGACTCCCTAGCCTCCATACGTAATACCATCGGGGTCAGAAAAGAACAAGAGTTGACTAAGGGTGGTCAGATGAAACTGAGGAGCCTGGCACAAGTAAGTGGAAGCAATGCCAGGACTCATCTAAGGGTCCCGTGGTCGCCAACCCACGCTCCAAAGTTCAGAGCCCCTGAGGCCCCGTTTAGTCGCCTCTTACGACAGGCAGTGGATACCGTGCGTGTTATTCTACCGCCCCCACCCACAGGGAGATATCTGTTGTAACATAGTGGTATTGAATAACATTCACCGGTCATTCCTATAGGAGCAAGGTGGCTTGGATGTCTAGACCTAGCATGTTCAGTACATGTGTGCAAAAGAAACTCTCCAGCAAGTATGAACCAAACAAGCGTCAGTTTTATTTACTCCTGCTAAATCTGTCATGTTCCTTCTTACGAATGTCAGATATTTAAATGTAGAAAACATTTCTTATCAGATAATGTGAGGTCCCCATACTACGAAAAACGTAAAATTAAGCAATTTACTCAATTGTGTCGAAATCTAAAGAGCTAAAAGGCCCATAAAAAAGTTTCAAATTGTGAATCTTGGATAGCTTTATTAAACTTTTAAAAAAATACTATAGAAAATCACTTCCGGCCTAAATGCAGTATCGGAAAAACAGCCTAAAATGGCTTGTTTCATTACTCATTTTCTGTTTGATTAAAATCCTAGGCAAATTAACTTATTTACGTCATTATTTCTGTAATGTGTTCCTCGGTTCAATACACTCAGACTTTTTTCTTTTCGTTTTTGAAAAATGTCTGCACCGAATGTAGTTATAAGAGCTTAAGTGAAACTCTTCATTGACTCACATTAGGGCTCGTAGTGGTAGAAAAATGTAAACCCTTGATCTAATCGACCGGATTAGGATGATTAAGAAAAGAATTGTAAATTTTAGGAATAAATTAAGAATTTATTCTCATACTTTATTAGAGCCTCCGTGGCTCAGACGTCAGCGCGTCGGCATCTCACCGCTGGATACCGTGGTTCAAATCCTGGTCACTCCATGTGAGATTTGTGCTGGACAAAGCGGAGGCGGGACAGGTTTTTCTCCGGGTACTCCGGTTTTCCCTGTCATCTTTCATTCCAGCAACACTCTCCATTCTCATTTCATAGCATCTATCATTCATTAATAAATCACTTTGGGAGTGGCGACCCCATCGTACTAATAGCCTATATCTGCTTCATTCATTACGTCAATGACTGGAAAACAGGTTGTAGGTTTTCATTTTTCTCATACTTTATTATATTTTATTTGCCTAAAACTCGTAGCTCATAACCCTGGGATGTTTTCAACATTGAGTTGCTGTAAATTTTTGATCAGGTATGTACAATATTACAAACAACAGCTAATATCAACCAGTACGGGAACTGTTCAGTTGAAAGTAAGTTAAATGCAGGCAAAGAGACAAGCTGATTGTAATGTAAACAGGTTATGTGCGATAGGGTAAGCCACAGTGAACAAGCACCATATATCACCTACATATGCCAGAACCTGCCGTTACTGCGCAGTTGTCATTGTTGTTATTGCCCTGGCTTGCGGTTGTAGTTTTCCCACACAACAGAAGCATTCCAGTTAATTTCACGAATTGTTTATGCGATCTAATACCTCATAAAGTAGATGCAATAATGCGGACCTAACCACATGCTGTGAAAGACGAGCTTCTATCACGAGAGAAAGACTTATAGGACACACCTGATATTGTTCTAGAAGTGAATTACAGGACGATGGTTTTTGAGTCGTAAGATGACTCCAGAACTATGCAAACCATACTTTTCCACGTGCTGGTTGAACGAAATACGTACGTGTATTTAAGTGGAGATGGCGCTGAAACGTGATAGAAATAATGAATAACATTTGGTAGGAATGTTCCTCCGAATCATCATCCAATGATTTCATTGCTCCTAAATATCTGAGGAGAAATTATTGAAAGGTGGTAGTAATGTTCCTTCGTGATGCCGAACCATTATCCAATGGTTACCTTGCTCTCTAAAATCTGACAAGAGACAGATAAGTTTTCGTCTGACTGAGCGGAGGGCTGCGGAATTTGGTCCATGTTGCTGTGAGCTGACATTCGGGAGATAGTGAGTTCGAACCGCACCGTCGGCAGCACTGAAGATCGTTTTTCCCAGGTTTCCAAGTTCAACACCACCTAAATACTGGGTATGTACCTTAATTAAGACCACAAACGCATCCTTCCCACTCCTAGCTCTTTCCTGCCCCATCATCGCCATGAGATCTGTGTCTGTGCGACGTAAAGCAAATTGTAAAAAAAACAATATTTTGGTCTGAATACTCCTCTTCTAATGATTCTACTTCAATATTATTGGTATTCCAGAAAATATGTAATTATGGGCTAATACTAGTAGATCTATGCTTGTCAGGTAAAACCGAGCTGTTGTTCCCTAGTCACGTTAAAAATAAGGCGAGAGGTGACGAGATGGACACTTATCTTGATTTCCAGAATGAGCGACACGAACCTTAATTTTCTTGTTGTTATTGTTTGTGTTATTAGGTAATAATAATAATAATAATAATAATAATAATAATAATAATAATAATAATAATGGTGTGTGGGCTCCGGGGAAACCTGGTTTACGTCTTTTAATTTGACACCCGTAGGCGACCTGCGCGTCGTGATGAGGATGAAATGAAGATGAAGACGACACATAAACCCAGTCCCCGTACAAAGGGAATTAACCAATTATGGTTAAAATTCCCGACAATGCCGGGAATCGAACCCGGGACACCTGTGGCCAAAGGCCAGCTCGATAACCATTTAGCTATGGAGCCGGACATCAGGTAATAGAATTATTTGACTCCGATCTCTATGTCTCACTATCCTGAACTAACGTCTTCATCACCAGTACGTAGGCTAACAGTTAACCTGCTTGTGCCAGGACTCAGCTAAGGGCCGTGTGGTTGCCCACCCACGCTCCCAAGTTAAGAACTCCTGAGGCTCGCAGATTTCACGTTCCCAGATACCTACACGTAGGAAATGCTGAAATAATCCATTTTCCAGTCAGATGACCAACCTAATAATGTTCCCGAACTACGGAGATAGGTTAATTTTTGGTTCCGTGGCAACGTTTGTCCGCCAACGTGTTCCACAATCTACAGGACCATTATGGACCATGTGTGAGACGTGAGGTTGCACAGTTTCTACACATCTTGTACCGACGCTGTTATTTTTATAGATACATGTTGCGTCATATAATGACTTATCCCGATGTTCACAACATGGTAGTATTTTCAGTACTGTTAGTTTTGTCGCATACTGTATTTTCAAATCTTCAGATAATTTGATCTTAATCTCTGAATTATAATTTCATTGTTTTCACTTTTATATTTCTTGCTTGGACGTTTTAGGTCTTAAACTCCAACGCTTTCAATGTTGCAAAGCTAAATTATCCCTTCAGTTGTTTCTGGCTGAAACTGCAGATAAAATATTATAGCATCATTTCCTAAGAATCGTTAAAGGAATGATGGATGAAAAGAAAATATATCTGCCATTGATTGTACGCTGTGCTAATATTATCTAGTAATTATATCTGTTGAGAAAGCCTCAAGGTAACCACTGCTGTATATCAGACATTGTAAGCACATAATGCTATCACCAGTGTGTTAACACACGGCATAACAATAGGTGAGGATAATGGAGCTTGCTGGCCTGTCGCTATTGCATCACGGACTAGCCTCTGTACGTTCTATCAAAGAGGCTTTCCTCAATCAGCAAAGACGTAATAAAATGTGCGGTTTTATGGTCGAGTTTCAATGTATTGATCAAAGAGCCTATTAGCAAATATGTAATAAAATGTGCGGTATTAAGGTTCCGTTTCAATGTATTGATCAAAGAGCCTATACAGAATACGGGTATTGACAGCCTTCACTCGGTAAGTCCTCAATTGGAGATAGCAGCAGTGGGTCCATTAGACTTTACATTATGAAACGCTCTCACGGTATAGCGTGGGTCTTCTGAGCTAAAGGCAGTGGGTTAGATCCTGACTCAGTCCAATAGTGCTCAAATAAGCCAGCCTCGTGTCAGCAGATTCACCGTACATACAGGAAGACCTGCGGGGAAAAATTCCGACACACAACGTCTCCGTTAGGAGACAAAGTAGTTAGTGGAACGTAAAAGAAAAATATTATTGAATTTTTTTTAAATGCTATTTGTTCGGGGCGTCGTCTTGCCCCATATGATATGAACCTGCGTGAATTTGGAATGGAGAAAGTGTAGAGTGTTGAATGTGATGAAAGGAACGTTAAGGACGACACAAACACCCAAGTCCCCAGGCCAGAGATATTAATCATTTACAATTAAAAAACCCTGACCCAGCCTGGAATCGAACCCGCGACCGCTGGTTGACAGGCGGACGCGTTGCCCCATACACCGCGCGGCCGCACTTATTGAAATATTACTTAGTACAGTAATAATAATATATTATTTTCATTTCAAAGACTAATTCAAAATTCGGGTTTACAAAAAGAGTTTACAAAATCACCTGGAATAGATAAATAAAGGATCTATATCACAAAATGAAAAATTACGACACAACAGCTATTCTTCAAACCCGAGGAACGTTACGTATCCGAAACTCTGATAACTGGCCGCACGTTACAAATAAAAGAAATTGAAAACCTACAAGGGAGGTGGGCGAGAATTCTCAGAAAAATCTTAGAATCAAAATGTGAAAATTGAATCCAAATAAAAAAAGAAACCATAGGTAATTAAGAAAGAAATCACAGTTAGAAAGAGATTAAAGTTTTACAGACATACATAACGGATAAAAATAGACTGACAAAGTAAGTCATAAACCTAGCAACCTAGCACTATCCCTGAAAGACAAAACAGGTTATAAGTAGAAATAAACGAAGACCTACCAGAAAAAGCCTATTACCGAAGAAACCATTCGAGATAGCACAAATTTTAGAAGCCTAGTAAGCAAATATAAATTTACAGAGTAGGCCTACCTTAAAAGAAAATAAACGGCATAGATAGAAAAACGCTAAACGGAAGTCAGTGAGCGAATGAAGAAAGAATTGGAAGAAAATTAGAAACAGAGTGCTAAATAAGTCGAAATGAGCTCCTTGAATGGGCATGCAAAGCAAAGTCACCTCCGTACAGGCCATGAAGGCCCTTGGAGGAGTGGAAGGTAAAGGCTTCCACCATTGTTAACCTCGGCACGTGATGGGGTAGAGTGGTTAGCTCTACGCCCGGCTGCCTTTGCCCCCAGGAATTAACCTGGTACTCATTTTTGGTGTAGGCTGAGTTAACCTCAGGGCCATATGCACCTCCAGAAGTGGAAATCTCGTTTCTTAAATTTTACGATTTCCTAGCGGCGATTCGAACCCACGTCCTTCCGGGCGAACCGAGCGCGCCTTTACCGCCTCGGCCAGGCAGCCCCCTGAATGGTCATAAAGAATGAAATAATAATAATAATAATAACAATAATAATTACTCTCATTCTTATGAACTCCAGTCACAGACCTGAAGTACTGAAATTGCGTAGGGCTTTTAGTGCCGGTAGAGTGCCAGAACATGTTCGGCTCGCCAGGTGCAGGTCATTTGATTTGCCTCCCGTAGGCGACCTGCGCATCGTGACGAGGATAAAAAATAATGACGGTGAAGACGACACATACACCCAGCCCCCGTGCCAGTGGAATTAACCAATTATGGTTAAAATTCCCCACCCTAGCGCGAATCGACCAAGCGCAAGCAAGCTAACCATTTAGCCGGACAACTCTACCATCTGGTAACAAGAGAGAACTCTACCGGAAGTTTCTTAAAACAAAGATAGCTTTGTCGACCAGACGCAGATGACAGCACAGGAGGTTTTGAATGTGGCATCTGTAGTGTCATAATTTTTTAATGTCGTTGAAGAAGTCGGGTACCTCAGTCGAGCTCGAATACTTTTTTCGACCTCTGCTCCACTCAGGGAGGTAGCGGCAGCACAAAGGAATGAAAGCGACACTTTCATCGCAGCTGATATCCATTCTTACTCTTTCCAATCTCATTTGTGTCATTTGTTCTTTAGAGTGTGAAATACGTTTTTTTTAAAGCGTCTCTCGACTAACTGCGGAAGTTGGTTATAATACCTCAATACTAATTAACAAAGTTTGGATGTTGTTGTCACGTCCACTGTGCTTTCGAGTTCCATTCTCCTCCGACTTGACACAACTTTCTTGTCCCTGAATAGCAGATTACATTAAGAGAGAAGTGCTATCGAATTACATCGCGGTTAACTGCTCATTACCTCTAGCGGTGACCTCTTACCTCGGATTGAACTTCACCACTTTCTATTCCACTACTCGAAATGGAGTACTTTTAAATTAACTTCAGAACACTCAGCAAATTACGAGGTCTACCTCCATAGCCGTCTTAAGGTGTTGATTGGTTGCGTGGCTTTGTTACTTAGATACACCCCGTACTGCAAGAAGACATGTCTCCTTTATCCTTCCTAGTGCCAAGTATTCCCAGGTCAACTGACAATTCTCTGTTGACATATTTGCACAAGAGTGTACCTCGTCTTGGCTATGGCTCAGCTGAACCGATCCAACATTGCAATCGATAGTGGGTTCGAACCCCACTGTCGGCTGCCCTGAAGATGGTTTCTCTATGCTTTCCCATTTGCCACACCAGGCAGATAGTGGGGCTGTACCTTAATTAAGACCACAGCCGCTTCCTTCCCACTCCTAGCCATTTCCTATTCCACCGTCGCCATAACATTTATCTTTTTTCTTAAATAATAATGTTATTAACTGCTGTGTTACAAGCACACCTGGTAGCCATGGCCATTAAGGGGTCAAGTCTGTATGCTCTGATACCGTGGTTCTCAATGTGGGCAGTGAGTGAGAGAATACCCAAGAGGGCGTTAAAGGGAAGGTAGTTGAGACTTTGACTTGAATCCAGCATTGAAGAACTACCACTACGACTAACATTCGTCCCCTGAAGGTGGGAGGCGGGCCTCCTAGACGGTGACGCTGTCTCTCAGGCCAGGAGATTTGTTACGGTGAGGGGGTTGGCGGCCGTGGCCTGTACTAGGAACTGTCCCGGCATTCGCCTTAGTGCAGGAGAATGGAAAACCACGGAAAACCATTCTCAGGACAGCCGACGGTGGGGAGCAGCCCCTCTCCGTCTCGCGAATATACAGGTCTAGAGCCGTGGCCACCCCTTCTTTGCTCAGTTGGCCGGTCGGAGTGCAGGGCTGTCGGACCACAGACCAACCGTGGCCACTTGTGGGCCGAGACCCAATCTGCATGGACCCTGACATTGAAGAGGAATAAGAAGAAGAAGAACACTTACCAATAATTTCGCTTGCAGTCGGAAGACGTTTTAGTAGAAATATTTAGATGGGTCACCCTGCAGACTATAATTCAAACATTCTCTATATGTTAAGAACAATAGAAAACCTCCGCGGAATAAAGATGTAACCAACATTTTTTTAAAGTTAGATTTCAGTGGAAATAGGCTGTATCATCATAGTTCTGTGCTGTGGTGTCATATTATGTCTTATATTTGTACTTCAAGCTTGTTTACAGCCAGCAGAACTTTGTCTTCCGTGGTGTAAGGATGGAACATTAGTCAAATGCTTGTGTTGGTTCATCACCAGGTGTAATAGATCATTTAAATAAAGGCCATGGACGAGATAAAATCCACCTTTTGAAATAATTTCTTGATATGTTATTGTTGTTATTTTTATTACATTAATATTATTTGCTATCATTCGTGTTCCAAGTGCAGGTACAGGATTTCTCTTCTGTTGGTCGGTAGATGCAGAGTGGATCTAGACCCATAAGTGACCACGGCTGGTCCGTGGTCCAATAGCTCCGCACTCTGACCGGCCAGCAGAGCAGAGGTGGGGTGGCCATTGCTCTACCGTGGCTCTACGCCTCTGTATTCGGAAGACGGGACAGAGCTCGACCTCATGGCTGGCCCCAACCGTCGGCTGTCCTGAGAATGGTTTTCCATTTTCCTGCACTAAGGTGAATGCCGGGACAGTCCTTAGTATATGCCACGGCCGCCAACCCTCTCACCTTCTCCGAGCATCTCCTTTACCGTAACAAATCTCCCGGCCTGAGAGACGGCGTCACCGTCTAAGAGGCCCGCCTCCGGTGACACATTTGGTGTTTAAGCAACAAAATTTATTAAATCTCAGCCGTAGACGTCCAAAAGAGTTTCGGTTTACTCTGACTGCCATCTAGTAGGCCTAGAGTAAAACGGAACGTCGAAATTGACGAGCAGACAGCCAGATGGCGTCAAATTGAAATGTTTGAACACGGTAGCTGTTCATACATTATTTTTAAACCTTAAGTTGTAATAATATTGTTTTTGATAGATGAACTCATTTATACACTTGTATAAGCAATTGATTCAAGTAGAGTATATCATGAAATAAACCCCAAATATAATTTTCCTCTCTCCTGAAAAATTACTGATTTGTTTGTAACATCCTTACTGCGGGGAGCTCTTCAATTCTGTGTAATAAATTGTTCCTGTTCAGTTCTGAACTACTGCGGTGACAATCTGCTGGCTGTGTAATATCTGCCGAGACTAGCCCTGAGGCGGACGACTTCAGTAACGCAGACTATTTTATTACTCTATGTAAAGGGGACGACGAAATAAAATTTAATGTACTTTATACGAAGAGTCATCTCAGTGTCGTGGTACGCTGACCTATCAATAAAGTTTCTATTCATTCGCCTTGTGCCGTAAACCATTTTAATTTAGTACAAGGTTGTACCTGCCTCTCGAAACTTTTATATTAAACAAGTGGCGTGGCCTGCAGGGGGAGAGATATTGTACAACTACATGTTAGGCACTAACTCACGTTAAATATTCTTAACAGTTTGACATAGCACTAAAAGAAAATACGATGTTAATGAAATATGGAAATCCTTGCTACTTTACTTCAAAGCGAACTCGTGGCACACTGAAGACTTTCTCCTGCCATGACGACTGCTACTCTTCCTGATTTCTCTGAGCCCCATTCCAGACCCCAGGCCTGAATTTGGAGCTTGGATTCGGTACCCGGGTCGCCGAATAAGAGTAAGGCTCGCTGTCCACACACAAAGGTTTTAAAAAGAAAAGACTGGTACGGTAGCAGAGTGCCATCGTCGCAGACTTGTTACTAAGGCGACGGTGGTTTGATACCGGCCGATCTATTTGGGAGAGACTTTTAAATGGTTTATGTTTATAATATATTTTACGTCCCACCGACACAGATAGATCTTATGACCACGATGGGATAGGAGTTGGAAGGAAGCGACTGTTGCCTTAATTAGGGTACACCCCTAGCACGTGCCTGGTGTGAAAATCGAAAACCACGGGAAAACGTCTTCAGGGCCGCCGACACTAGGGTTCGGGTCGCGAACGCAACCTCACACCTCATGGCCAACTCACTCGGTATTTCCTGTCGTTGACGGAACCATCACTTATAACAACAATAATATTCTTCTTCTTTTCTTCAGCGTTTGTTCCTCCTGCTGGCGAGGTCCGCAACATGGATTCGCTGTCTCCATTGAGTTCTGTCCTGGGCCGTATGAGGGTGGAGACTGACGCTCTTCAGATCTGTGTGTTTTGATCGTCCTTTTGGTCTCTATTGGCGACTTCTAACATTTATCCCGTCTTCGCGATAATGTCGGCGTCTGCTCTTAGTACATGTCGAAAGCATCGTGGACGACTCTCGTGCATTTTTTCTTGAATCGGTGCAACGCCAAATCCCTCCCTGATGATTGGAGATACGATGCGGTTTAGTGGCGCCAGCTGTAGTCTCCATGACGTCCAGTCGACGCTCTGTCTCAGCCGTAGTCGGCAGTACAGTGCTACAGGTCGGATGAAAGTACGATAGATTTTTGATTTGAGATTATCTTGCATCCTCCGGTCGCAAGTGACGAAAGTGTGGATTGCATCGGTTGTGCCACAATTCTTCAAAAATCCAGCTTGGTTTCTGGAAATCTCTACGATCTCACGTATCATTTTATCAAGAACCTGTTCGAATACAATCATCGCATCTTTCTTAATCTGTTTACCCTCTACGGTTGTTTTTTCCCTCGGTCGCAGCGAGGGATCTCACCTCTACCGCTTCAAGGGCAGTATCCTGGAGCGTGAGAATTTTGGGTCGGGGATACAACTGGGGAGAATGACCAGTGCCTCGCCCAGGCGGCCTCTCCTGCTATGCTGAACAGGGGCCTTGTCGGGGGATGGGAATATTCGAAGGGATAGACAAGGAAGAGGGAAGGAAGCGGCCGTGGCCTTAACTTAGGTACCATCCCGGCATTTACCTGGAGGAGAAATAGGAAACCACGAAAACAACTTCGAGGATGGCAGAGCGAACCCCCGTCTACTCAGTTGACCTCCCGAGGCTAAGTGGACCCCGTTCCAGCCCTCGTACCACTTTTCCAATTTCGCGGTAGAGCCCGGAATCGAACTCGGGCCTCCGTGGCTGGCAGCTAATCACACGAACCACTACACCACAGAGGCGGACAATAATAATAATAATAATAATAATAATAATAATAATAATAATAATAATAATAATAATAATAATAATAATAATAATCTTTCTACTTGAATCCTAATAGGCGACCTGCACGCCTGTGAGAATGGGGCCCTACTTGTGATAAATTATAATGCTGAGGACGGGACCCCCCGAACCAACGGAATTAACCAATAAAGGTTAACATTCTCTACTCGGACGGGAATAGAACCCGACACCCCTTGCACCAAAGGCCAGCACAATAACCATTTAGCCAAAGAGCCGTACCCCATCACCTAGCATGTGCACGATTACATTTCTGTCGACCCCTACTTTGTCGCAGACATTCTCAGGCTGACAGGTAGGCAGCTGTTGGCGCTTTCTGGCTCTCTCTAGCCCTGTGAAGTTGCATATTTTTTTTTCCTTTGGTCTCTTCCTTCTGGTATAAAAAAACCTACAATAGAGAGATGTAGAGAGTAATTTAAACATATCCAATATGATCTCCACTGCAACTCTCCATTCAATCAGTTATCGGTTCTTGGGCTCAGATTTCAGACGACCGGCACTATTATTTCCCTAAATTTTCCCTGCATCGTAAAACATTTATGAAAAAAAGTTAAAACAATGTTGCCGTGAGCACTTTTCCTGACAAACCAACCGTAACAGAGATACAGCCCGCCTCTGTGATGTAGTGGTTAGTGTTATTAGCTGTCGTTCCCGAAAGCCCGGGTTCGATCCCCGGTTCAACCACGAAATTTAAAAGTGGTACGAGGACTGGAATGGGGTCCACTCAGCCTCGCGAGGTTAAATGAGTGGAGGAGGTTCGATTCCTACCTCAGCCATCCTCGAAGTGGTTTACCCTGTTTTTGCACTTCTTCTGCACGCAAAGGCTGGGATAGTGCCTAATATAAGATCACAGTCGCATCTTTCCCTCCTCCTTGTCCATCCCTTCCAATATTTCCATCCCCCACAAGGCCCCTGCTCAGCATAGCAGCTGAGACCGCCTGGGTAAGGTACTGGTTCTCTTCCCAGTTTTATCCCCCGCTCGAGGACACAGCCCCTGAGGCGGTAGGGGTGAGATCCCTCGCTGAGTCCGAAGGAAAAACTAAACCTGGATGGTAAACGGATTAAGAAAGAAAGAGATGTTTTATAAGCCTTCCCTTCCGTTGAATTACTTTGAAAAATTATAGCTCATATTCCACTCGCCCTTTCTTCAACGTAAATACGCAGATTCATAAAACTATGTCAATCATTTTACCCGTGATCCTGAAACACACAGTGAAACACACAACAAGTAAACTTACCTAGGATATTATTTGCCCTGTCCGGTTTAAAATCTAAGAATCAGGTTTATTAAAAAAAAATTTGCCGATAGATACGTTTACCGAAGAAGTGGCCGTGAGCTTAGTGTCGCGCAGCTGTGAGCTTGCATTCGGGAGTAGTAAGTAGTGAGTAGTGATTTCCAACCCCACTTTCGGCAGCCTAGAATATTATTTTCCGTGGTTTCCCTTTGCCACACCCGGTAAAAACTCGGATTGTACCTTAATTAAGGCCACAGGCATTTCCTTCGCAGTCTTACCTCTGCCCTAGCCGATCATCGTCATAAGACCTGTGTGGGTCTTCACGTCTTGTGGATGGCGTCTACACTCTGTTCAGACTAGCTTAATGTTGAAAAATTAAAGTATTATAATGTTTTAGGATATACGGTTATCACTGAAGGGTGGACCTACTGAATGTAGTCAACAGTGCACGTGCGATACAAGATCAAACACGAACTTTGTGATCTTTATAACAATGGTTTCTTTTGTTTGCTTCTAGCATATCAAATGTTGTAGGATACCGTCTATTGTAGAATTCATGAATTCAGAAATTCAAAAAGGTCTACCAGTAGTCGTAATTCATGAAATATTGTAATTAAAATATGAACATGGACATACTACTGTACATGTATAGTCTACCTATGGTCTGAAGGGTTTTAAGGCAATATACGCTACCAATGCCTTTTGTTGGCAGGACCTAGTGTTTACAGTGCACTATGTCTTCTGGTATAGGCTAGAGCAATTTTGTTACTTTCATTGATCTGTCTCTGTCTTATCCTTGGCTTTGACTATATGAAAATGACTGAGGTATGAGCGATGCTAGTAATGCCTTTCCTGCTATGAATGGTGTGAAAATGTTGCTCATGGGGTCAGTTGGTGCATGCATTTCAGTGGGCTTGGCAGACATGTAATAGCAACTCCTGGCTCGGTGAGGAAAGCAAGGGGAAACTACCTCACTCCTCATTTCCCTAGTACGCCTCTTTAGTGATGCCTAGGCCATCTATGACAGCTGATGGTGGAGCTGTTGAGGATCCAACCAGCCTTAGGGCTGTAGACTGAACATACGTACGCTACCAGTAATTGCTGAATAGCTCTCACGTAGTCTGCCGGCATACTTTTGCAGAGTTGGATTTCTGGGACTTTCATTGGATGGTGTTGCTTGTGTAGCTGTGACCGAGAGGAAGAGTAGATTGGGAAAGGGAAAATATAATAATTTCACACTCATCACTTCCATCGCTACTTGTCTCATTAACATAGCAACCGATATAACGAACTGACTGATATGAGAGGGATCAAGCAATATAAGCCGATACCAGGGCCTCTCAGGATGCATGCACGTGTGCATTGCGCGGCGCAAGGTGCACAAGACGACTTCACTACGCTGACCAGAGTGCAGACCGCAACTCCTTGAGCTTGAGCAATAGCGCCGTCTCTGTTGTATGTCCGGCGCTCCCGTCTCGCCCCGCCAGCCAGCTGCACGCGCGCCTGTGTATCATTCTGCTAGCTTCGACGCGCAGCCCTCAGTGCGCGTGCCTGATCATCGAGTGTACTATAAATAGGAGCTCCCTTCCTGCTCACTGGCCCACTCGCCCCGGTGTCCAGCTCCAGAATACACCCTACGTCGAGCACGGAGGCTACTCCTCTTGAAAATGTGCTTCGACCAGGTGGACTGAATTTCTGGCAGTACGAGGTTTCACCTCTGGTCACCGCTCCCTTACCTGTTTCCACTGCCTATGTTCCGTAATTCTTTTACAAGCCATTTTCATTCCCTAAGTTATGCAAGCTCCCTTAGTTTCGCTAGGTGGAATTTCTTCAATCAATTGAACTTGCTTTTTAGGAATTCAGGCACTTCAACAAACAAGGACTCTCAAAGACATTTATGTTAGTGTGCCAGATAGTTTTCGACTATCAATGTGTCAATTCACAAAGACTATCTTTTCAAGATAGAAGTGTATATAAAGACTGCAAACCTGTACATATTGTATAAAGACAAACTTTTCTCAAGATTCAATATTCCCTTTTGCTTCAAAATAAATTTCAGTTATTTATGTAAATATCATAAAGTGAAGCAAATAAAAGTTGTGTTTTGTAAACTTCAACCTTGGTTACAACACAACTCTATGGCGACGAGGTAAAAAAGCAACAAACTACACGTCATCAGCCCCAATCGCCAACTCTATAGCAACGAGGTAAACACGACACTACAATTCAACAGGCCCAGTTGTCAACTGTACGGCGACGTGCTAAACAACGACGACACTCCAACCAGTTCTGACACACAGCTTACCTTACTCTTTCTTGCACGCATCTTGCAATGGCTACTGCGGAACAACTCGCTACGGTCTTCCAAGCCTTACAGCAGCAACAACAACAGTTTATGCAACAACAACAGGCAGCATTACTTCAGGCTATTCAAGCTATTTCTGTCTCTACACAGCCATCAGCTATTCCTCCGTTCTCTGCTTTTGATCCGGCTAAGGAAGAATGGTCAGTTTATTTAGCCCGCTTGCAACAGCATTTCATCTGCCATTCTGTCACAGATGATCAACGCCGCCGCGCTCTATTTCTTAGTTCGGTTGGCAATGCTACGTGTGAATTACTACGTAAATTAAGTCCAGAAGAACACTTATCTGAAGTACCCTTCACGCAGCTCTTAGCCCGTCTCACGGAACACTATGCCAAAGCTCCTCACATAGTGGCTGCTCGCTATAAATTTTTTCAGAGCAGAAAGCAACCCCATCAGACCCATACTGAATGGATAACTGAATTGCGTGGTCTAGCTAAACCCTGCCAGTTCATCTGCTCCAAGGACGGTTGTGGTTCATCCTACACTGATTCTCTCATTCGGGACATGATAATTTTACATACTCCTGAAGACAAAATACGTTTTGACGCTGTCAAGCAGAGTAACCCTTCTTTAGAAGACGTCCAGCGTATTGCTACGGTTTATGAGCTGACTACCAAGACTGCCGCAGCCATAGCTTCTCCACACGAAGTTGCACAAGTCTCGCCTCAGGCCCGCAAGTCCTCTGCTACAGTGAACCGTACGGATGAGGCGCTCTCCACCAAGCATTCTCGCCAGGTTCCCTCTCGTAATGCTACACGGAAGCCCAATTCTAAAAGCACCTCGAAACTCCTGCCTTCCTGCCGAGGCTGTTTCAAGCATCATGAACGTCGTGACTGTCGTTTTTTCAAAGCTACTTGTGAACGATGTAATAAACTTGGACACATTAAGACTGTCTGTCAAAGTTCGCTCCGCCCTGCTAAGACTACTGCAGCACGCCGGAAGCATATACAGCCCCGCCAAGACATGGAAGTTGATCAGATCAATCTTATTCTTCCCACAAAGGATTCTCACAAAATCATCATTCCTCTCTCATTCTCTGATCGATCTGTCGATTTTCAATTAGACACTGGATCACCTGTCTCTATTATTAACCTGACTACCTACCACAACTTAGGTTCACCGTCATGCTCTCCAGCTGACATCCAGCTCGTGACATTTAACAAGAAGAAAATTGACATCAAAGGTCAAATCAAGCTTCAGGCTAGTTATAAAGGAATTCAGAAGGCCATTCCTCTTCTCGTAGTTAACAACTACACTGCATCAAACATTATGGGCATGGATCTATTTAACTTATTTGGTTTCCAGATACATGACAACATTAACGTCGTATCTACATTGCATCCTACTTCTGACGTTACCGCTCTCCTAGCGCAGTTTCCTGAAGTCTTCGACTCTCAGCTCGGCACAGCCAAAGACTATACAGCTCACATACAGCTGAAATCCGGAGCTAAGCCTCGCTTCCTCAAAGCTCGTCCAGTACCCCTAGCACTTCAAGACCAGGTCACGAAAGAATTAGAAAGATGGATACAAACTGGAATTGTTGTACCAGTTACTTCTAGTCAATGGGCTACTCCACTCGTGATAATCAAGAAACCTGATGGTAATGTTCGACTTTGTGGCGATTTTCGATCTACAGTCAACGCACAACTCGACACAGATATCTTTCCTATTCCACGTCCAGAAGACTTATTCCGTCGTCTCTCTGGTGGACAATTCTTCTCTCGCGTTGATCTTAAAGAAGCATATCTCCAGCTACTTTTAGACGAAGAATCTAAGAAATTTCTCACACTCAACACTCCTATCGGACTGCTCCAGCTCCAGCGGCTCCCATTCGGTGTTTCATCCTCAGCGGCTATTTTTCAGCGCTATTTGGCTCAACTCACCGCCTCCATTCCCGGTTGTGCTAACTACCTGGATGATATTATTGTTCCTAGAAAAGATCATCAGGAACATCTAACCAATCTACGCCTCCTTCTCCAGACATTGAAAGACAATGGCCTACGAGCGAATCTCGCTAAATGTACCTTCTTTCAGCCTCAAGTTCACTACCTAGGACATATACTTGATAAGAATGGAATTCGTCCTAGTACACAGAATGTCTCAGCGATAGTAAACATGCCAGCACCTCAGAACCTCAAGCAGCTTCAGTCCTTCATAGGAAAAGCGAACTATTATAATAAGTTCATTCCACGCTTCGCTACAGTGGCAGCTCCATTAAACGCTCTACGTAAAAAATGTGTTAAGTTTCAGTGGACTCCGCAATGCCAACAGGCATGGAAAACAATCAACAACGCCTTAGTTCAAGCTATACAACTCACTCATTTTCAGCCCGACAAGATCATCACGCTAGCTACTGACGCTTCAGACTACGGTGTCGGTGCCGTTCTCTCCCAGAAGGATCGTCATGGACAAGAACGCCCCATCGCCTTCGCTTCGAAAACACTTAATGACCATCAACGTCGATACTCACAGATAGAGAAAGAAGCTTTAGCCATCATCTTTGGTATTCGCCGTTTCAATGAATATCTCTATGGCAACCATTTTCTGATCATTACCGATCATAAGCCTCTCGTACACTTATTCCATCCTGGTAATAAGATCCCAGAGAATTCCCTCAGAAAGCTTCAAAGATGGTCCATGTTCCTTTCTGATTACTCCTATCAGATTGTATATCGAGCCACATCCCAGCATTGTAATGCTGATGCCCTCTCCCGCTTACCCGTTGGTCCTGATACTGCCTTCGATTCTCAAGAATCTGAATGTCTTCAGTTGGACATAGAACTTGAAGATACTGTATCCAGTTTTCCTATTGATGCTACCTGCATAGCTAAAGCTACGGATAAGGACAGTACACTTGCTACTGTACGTACTTACATCCGCAACGGTTGGCCTCTTCAGAGCACACTTCCTGCCCACCTGGCACCTTATCATCGTATGCAGCATCGTCTCACGACTCGTGCCGGAGTTGTATTACTAGAAGCAGGCACCATCTTCCGAGTGGTTATCCCACTTAGCCTACAGAAACAAGTTCTCGGATTATTACACCAAAGCCATTGGGGTATCTCCAGAACAAAGCAACTCGCCCGTCAACACTGCTACTGGCCCGGTATTGATGCCGCCATCGAAAAGCTAATACGTCATTGTGAGCAATGTCAAACGAATCAGAACGCCCCGTCTTCTGATCTTGCTTCATGGCCTCCTGCTACTACTCCATGGGAACGAGTTCACATCGATTTCGCAGGTCCTTTCCTCAATTCCATGTGGTTAATAGTCATCGATTCACTGTCAAACTTTCCATATGTCGTGGATATGCATTCGACTACTACAACCGAAGCTACCATTCGTGCTCTCCAGAAAATCTTTACTACAGAAGGTTTACCGCAAGTACTCATTTCGGACAACGGCCCTCAATTTACAGCTACTGCTTTTCAGAACTTTTGTACACATAATGGCATTCGTCATATCCTAGCACCACCTTTTCACCCTCAATCTAATGGTGAAGCTGAACGCTTCGTACAGACATTTAAAAGAAGTATGAAGAAAGCTGTCTCTTCAGGTTTAACTAAAGACCAAGCCTTGCTCCAACTCTTAAACAACTACAGAACTCTACCCGGCGCTGATAATATCACTCCTGCACAGAAGCTCCATGGACGACCTCACAGAACTTTACTTTCTCTGTTACAGCCTCTTCCGGCCCAGCATAAGACCTCACCAACGAAGTTCTCCATCAACGACAAGGTCTACACCAGGACATTCAAATCCAACCCACTCTGGATACCTGGAGTCATCTGCAGATCTTTGGGTCATCGTCTATACGAGATACAGACTACGGAGAAACGTATCTGCCGCCATCAAGATCAGATACGTCTGCGCTACCGCCCCTGTCCAGCTATTGATGCTATTGCTAAACCAGATAAATCTATTGCTGAACGCGCTTTAGATCATTTAATAACAATGGGTTCCTTTCAGGACGAGACAGCGCCACTCCGCCCAGTTCCAGCTCCGGACAATACAACAGAGAAATCAGCAGCTCCGCCCCAGCATCGCAGTCGCCGCCAGCGCCGCCGCCGTTTCACGCCGTACCGGCGTATTTAGGAGGGGAGGGTGTTGTATGTCCGGCGCTCCCGTCTCGCCCCGCCAGCCAGCTGCACGCGCGCCTGTGTATCATTCTGCTAGCTTCGACGCGCAGCCCTCAGTGCGCGTGCCTGATCATCGAGTGTACTATAAATAGGAGCTCCCTTCCTGCTCACTGGCCCACTCGCCCCGGTGTCCAGCTCCAGAATACACCCTACGTCGAGCACGGAGGCTACTCCTCTTGAAAATGTGCTTCGACCAGGTGGACTGAATTTCTGGCAGTACGAGGTTTCACCTCTGGTCACCGCTCCCTTACCTGTTTCCACTGCCTATGTTCCGTAATTCTTTTACAAGCCATTTTCATTCCCTAAGTTATGCAAGCTCCCTTAGTTTCGCTAGGTGGAATTTCTTCAATCAATTGAACTTGCTTTTTAGGAATTCAGGCACTTCAACAAACAAGGACTCTCAAAGACATTTATGTTAGTGTGCCAGATAGTTTTCGACTATCAATGTGTCAATTCACAAAGACTATCTTTTCAAGATAGAAGTGTATATAAAGACTGCAAACCTGTACATATTGTATAAAGACAAACTTTTCTCAAGATTCAATATTCCCTTTTGCTTCAAAATAAATTTCAGTTATTTATGTAAATATCATAAAGTGAAGCAAATAAAAGTTGTGTTTTGTAAACTTCAACCTTGGTTACAACAGTCTCTCTCTTTCCCTACGCCTCCCTCCCCCTTCCTCACTTGCTCCACTGCGCTCCACCATCCGAGGCGAGTTGAGGCGAGCGTAGTCGAGTCGCCCCGAGACAAAACCCTGGTCCGAATCGAGCCGAGTCGCACCGACGCGCGGCGTATGGAACCTCTGCACCTCGATTTACACACGTGAGAGTTTGGGTGTTTGAGAGGCCCTGGCCTATACGAAGGAACTACAACACTGATCGCCGGGTTGAGTGGTATTGGGAGGTGCTCAAATACGTTAGCTTCATGTCTGTAGATTTACTGGCACATAACGAAACTCATGCGGGACTAAATTCCGGTACCTCGGCGTCTCGGTAAACTGAAAAGTAGTTAGTGAGACGTAACATTATTGTTATTATTACAACAATGATCATATTCCACGCCACAATTTGCGTCCCATTCTGTAGTGTAACAGTCATCGCAGCAGATCTAAGCGCGGGTTAGATGGCTTTATGATACCAGCACTAGACACCCTCCAAAGTAACCATCGCAACAAATGCATGGAAGATTTTCGAAATTAAAGACTTCGTTTCTGTACTTTGGATTCACCGCAAAGTGCAGGTACAGTGGCTTATAACCGCAATATCTACTGGATTATTTAGACCTTAACCGAGCGAGTGGCTGTGTGCTTTGGATCACGAACCTTTCAGCTTGGATTCGGCAGCCCAGAAGATGGTTTTCCGTGGTTTCCTATTTTAACGCCAAACAAATGCTAGGCCACTACAGCTTCCTTCCAACTTCTAACCCTTTCCTATCCCATCGTTACCGTAAGACCTGCGACGTAAAGCAAATTGGAAAAAGAACTTAGACTGCACCACTCTCATCAACAGTGGGAATCGGAATTTGGTTTTTACGTACAATTTGGAGATGGTCATTTAAACAGCCTGAAATGCTGACTACCTCAGCGGGGGTGGAACTCACTATATATCAGAAGCACAATTACAAACTGACTGCTCAACAGAGGTCGACTTTAAGCCCTTTAAGGGCTATACCATGTCAAATATGATTCTTCTTAAAACCATTCTAGCTCTTTAGGCTTTCTCAATCGTGAAATTATCAACGTTTCGCCCCATTGTAGCAGTGGGCTCATCAGTTAGATTGCTACACCTTTCCAAGACGCTGGCGGCTAATGCGCTGTTGAGACACCTTATGTAGGACAATGCAGAGATGGTGCACTAGAGGAAGCGTGTGCCTCCACTTGTATAAATGCCTGCCTTTGGCCTTTATATCAAGTATAAGGTTCTTAGAATGAAACCATAATCTAATTTCATCCATTGCAAATGTTAATAATGTTTTTAACACGTTAATAATGTGTTTAACATTTACAATCGATGACATTAAATTAGGGTTTCATTCTAGGAACCTTATTTTTCATATAATTCTTCTTGTTATCTAATATAGAAAAGCCACAGATTTCAGTCAATCTCTGTACGTGAAGTATAAAGCTCTCTGAGCCACTCCTCTGAGCGATATACTCTCTGGCATATTATCATCCTATATAAAGACTCCATTTTAGGAGTGCGCTGCCAACTTAACAGAACTGGAAATGTACTTCCTTAAGTTTTCCAATATAAGATACTCGGCCAAATAACGCCAGAGAGCGCAGCTCTCCACACTTTTCTAGAGAAGGAATATAAAGTATGAGAAAAGACGGAGAGAGTGGAGATGAAAAAAAAGTGAAGGAGGAAAAAATTGCTAAGTCTTATGATTGGCAACGAGACACTGCTGGAGCACTGCCATTTCGCCAAGTTGCTACTTATGCTTTCTGGATTCAAAGTCGATTTCCAGAAGAAAAAAGAAAGAGAAGCAGGAGACAGCGCATTGGCTCGGACGAACGTCTAGCGACACATTCTCGATAAGGCCGTAGCGTATCGCTTCCGGCCGCTTGACGTATGTCAGGCCGACCCCGCTCGTTCTGGTACAGTGAATTCCAAACAGATCATCTCTAATGCTTTAGTTCATTCAATATTTCGTGAAATAAAATATCTGAATTTTAAATGGCTCTATGAGAGAGCAACTGAACTGGAAAACACTGCTTAAAGTGCATCCAACTGAAGTCTGTAAATGCAGCTCCTAAATCAGCACTACTCTGTCTGAATGGAGTCTGGACTGTCTAATTACATTAAAGTCGAAAATACACTCTCAGAATGAAGCTATGAAAATACATAAATAACTAAGTTCCCAGAAGGGAAATATACTTTAATTTCACTCATTGCGAATAATATTAAATCTCGCTAGGTTTTATCAAACGTGAAATTGCCACAGGTAACGGGCACGTTACTTGGATTGTCATACCCCTCCAAAGAGCGGTGAGTACACACTGCAAGCCTCTTTTGTTGAAGTACATGCAGCGACAGTGAACGAGGGGTGTAGTCCAGTGCCACACTGGGGTGAAACGCACGTAATTTCACGACTAAAATAAAGATATTAAAAAAATACTTGAAATGGCAGGAAGAGTTGGAATTCAGACATCATTTGAGAAGACAAAATTAATTAATTAAGGACATGGCCCTTTCTTTCCCACTCTCTCCTAACCTCTCCTATCCCATCGTCGCCATGAGACCTATCTGTGTCGGTTGGCCGTAAAGCAGATTGTGAACAAAAATAAAAATAGACTAAAATACATGAAAAATATTAGAAATTGACCCGAAAAACTAAAAACGGATTAGGAAAAAATAAAAAAGATAATACGTTTTACCTAAGTGAAATAATTCATATTAATGGACTCGATGAGAAAGCAAACAGATCAAGAGAGAGAGAGAGAGAGAGAGATAATTGCAACTAGCATACCAACTGACCAAAGATACCTACAAAAAGAAAACTCCTTCAAGGAAAACTAAAATCAAACACTATAACACAGCAATCAAACCTGAGAGTCTGTACGCCAATGTCACATAATGCATTGTTCTCTGTGAAAACCGCTGAAATAAAAATATTGAGGAAATGGAAAGGAAACTATTGAGGGATATCCGGCTACCATTGGAAAAGGAGGAAGGAGAGTTTAGCCTAGAAAGAATAAAGATCTGCAGAAAGACGAAGAAAATGAAGGGATATCAGCGACCGCCGGAAAGTGGAGAAGTACATATTTAGTTCACATGAGGACGGATACGAGTAGATTGGCAGCCTTGTGGGGGGTGGGGAGATTAGAAAGAAGCAGCCTCCAGTTGACCTCCCGAGGCTGAGTGTACCTACCCTGTTCCAGTCCTCGTACCACTTTTCGAAGTTCGTGGCAGAACATCGAATCGAACCCCGGCCTCCCTGGGTAGGACAGATAATCACAGTAACCACTACACCCCAGAGGCGAACATTATTATTATTATTATTATTATTATTATTATTATTATTATTATTATTATTATTATTATTATTATTATTATTATTATTATTATTATTATTATTATTATTACTATTATTATTATTACTATTATTATTACTATTATTGGAGCCATGAACTACATAGTCATTGTTATACCTACCTTCAGATCGTTACACTTTAAATTACATACATGTATCTATACTAATATTATAAAGAGAAAAAGATTTGTATGTTTGTTTGTAATGAATAAACTCAAAAACTACTGAACCGATTTTAAACATTCTTTCACCTACAGAAAGCTACATTACCAGTGAGTACCACGGGCTTTATTTTATTTTCAAAACATTTAGAGATCGCTACGAAAATTGAAATAATGTAACGCAAGGTATCAAAAATTTGCCTATAAATGTCATTATAGGCCAGTATATACGAAATATCGAATTTGTCACACAAGAACGAGACAAAGCTCATTTTAAACCTCACGCGAAGAGGGAAATTCGGCAAGGCCCTTCGGGCCCCGAGAATCATGTTTTAAGAGCCTAAAACCAACCGTTATGGAAATATTGCCATCACACTACCCCGCTCTAGGAATCGGATGAAGAACTGGCCAGCCGTAACCATGACAACTTCAGCTCAAGAATTCTATAGTAGAATATAAGCCTGTGGTTCGAAGTAGGCACGTGCGTAAATGTACCAAGGTGATATTCTGCTACACATATGACTGTCTGGAAAAAAGCACTGAGGGGATAACCCTCTCCTATGGGTGGAGGTGGGAAGGGGTGACATATAAAAATAATCGAAAATATTGTCGAATCCATAGCTTTCGGGGTCGCTGAGATGAACAGTCACACTCCGCATGTTGTTTAAGTCTAAGTTCAGGCCCCATCGGCATGCAAGTTGAGAAGGGGTGAAAAGAGTCCAAAATGGCCCAGATTATGGATTTATGTGTGTGCACCCCTCTGGGCCGAAGTGGAAAGGCGGTGAAGTATCAGTCAACGTCACAATAACGAAATCTACAAAATTCGCTTCACACATTATTAACAGGTAATAAAATACCTATAAGTAAACAATCAATAGAGTTCCCGGTAACTAGTTACTATATTGGAAGGAAAACGTGACTATGATGCTCTGTCAGAACAAACAGAAAAGAAAATGTTCTCCTTGGTTTCACGGTGCGTCAGTTGTATGTAGACTGAGAGAGAAACCACGACATCCAGCTCAGGTGTCGGCCTGAGAAGTGCCACCTGTGGTTCCAAGATGATGACCACAATCCTGAGTGGTCGTGTGCAGCAATCGGAGCTTAGAGGGCTTTACAGGCAGCTGCGACCTCCGCTCCAGTCTCTTGGTCAAAGCACGCTCAACCGATACGTCGTAATCTAGGCGTAGAACACGACGATTTATTGCTGTTAGTTCAGTTTCATTTAAACTAGCCCATGTATCGACCCCTGACTGCTTAGTTTCTTCTGCAGTTACAGAAAACTTATACAGTATGCAGAATCCCGCTTTCAATGCCAGACAGCGGCACAAGTAGGTAACAGGCTGCCTAGGAGAACGCTGAGTTGAACCACTGTTTGTCGAGCTGAGTACCTCATGGCCTAGAGCTCAGAAGAGATGAGCTCAGTCCAGTGGTACTTGAAAGTGCTCATACATATCATTCTCGCTCGGTAGAGTATTATTATTACCGAGCGAGTGGCTGCGTGGTTTGGGTCACGTAGCTGTCAGCTTAGATTCGGGAAATAGTGGGTCCGTGCCCCGCTGTCGGCAGCTCTGAAAATGCTTTTCGCATAGTTTCTCACTTTTATACCAAGCGCATGCTAGGACTGTACCTAAATTAAACCCTTTCCCATCATTCCGATGCCGATAACTTTCGATGTATTAGTGCGACGGTAAACCAGCAGCCGGACGTAATCTCTAGTCCACGTAAATCATCCAGCCCTATAGCCTTGCCACTTGACGGACCTAACCAATCCAGCTTAATGGTCTTGTAACTAGACGGACCTAACCAATCCAGCCTAATGGTCTTGTAACTAGACGGACCTAACCAATCCAGCCTAATGGTCTTGTAACTAGACGGACCTAACCAATCCAGCCTAATGCTCTTGTAACTAGACGGACCTAACCAATCCAGCCTAATGGTCTTGTAACAAGACGGACCTAACCAATCCAGCCTAATGGTCTTGTAACTAGACGGACCTAACCAACCCAGCCTAATGGTCTTGTAACTAAACGGACCTTACCAATCCAGCTTAATGGTCTTGTAACTAGACGGACGTAACCAATCCAGCCTAATGGTCTTGTCACTAGGTGGACCTAACCAATCCAGCCTAATGGTCTTGTAACTAGACGGACCTAACCAATCCAGCCTAATGGTCTTGCAACTAGACGGACCTAACCAATCCAGCCTAATGCTCTTGTAACTAGGCGGACCTAACCAATCCAGCCTAATGGTCTTGTAACTAGGCGGACCTAACCAATCCAGTCTAATGGTCTTGTAACTAGGCGGACCTAACCAATCCAGCCTAATGGTCTTGTCACTAGGTGGACCTAACCAATCCAGCCTAAAATGGACTTGTAACTAGATGGACCTAACCAATCCAGCTTAATGGTCTTGTAACTAGGCGGACCTAACCAATCCAGCCTAATGGTCTTGTCACTAGGTGGACCTAACCAATCCAGCCTAATGGTCTTGTAACTAGGCGGACCTAACCAATCCAGCCTAATGGACTTGTAACTAGGTGGACCTAATCACTATAGCCTAATGGACTTGTAACTAGACGGATCTAACCAAGACAGCCTAATGGTCTTGTCACTAGGCGGACCTAATCAATCCAGCCTAATGCTCTTGTAACTAGGCGGACCTAACCAATCCAGCCTATTGGACTTCTAACTAGACGGACCTAACCCATCCAGCCTAATGGTCTCGTAACTAAGCGGACCTAACCAATCCAGCCTAATGGTCTTGTAAATAGACGGACCTAACTAATCCAGCCTAATGGACTTGTAACTAGACGGACCTAACCATCCAGCCTAATGGTCTTGTAACTACACGGGCCTAACCAATCCAGCCTAATGGTCTTGTAACTAGACGGACCTAACCAATCCAGCTTAATGGTCTTGTAACTACACGGGCCTAACCAATCCAGCTTAATGGTCTTGTCACTAGTCGGACCTAACCAGTCCAGGCCAATAAGCTCGTCACAAGCCAGACGTAACCAATTCAGCCCAATAATCTTGTCATTTGCCGGACCTAATCAATCCAGCCCAATGGTCTTGTGATTTGCCGGACCTAACCAATTCAGCCCAATGGTCTTGTCACTAGCCAGACCTAACCAATGCAGCCCAATAATCTTGTAACTTACCGGGACTAATCAATCCAGTCTTGTCACTAGCCAGTACTAACCAATTCATCTCAATAATCTTGTCATTTGCCGGGACTAATCAATCCAGTCTTGTCACTAGCTAGACCTAACCAATTCAGCCCAATAATCTTGTCATTTGCTGGACCTAATCAATCCAGACCAATGGTCTTGTCATTAGTCGGACCTAACCAATCCAGCCCAATGGTCTTGTCACTAGTCCGACCTAACTCATCCAGCCCGATGGTCTTGTCACTAGTCGGACCTAACTAATCCAGCCCAATGGTCTTGTCACTACCCAGACCTAACCAGTTCAGCCCAATAATCTTACCTGTCGGGCCTAATCAATCCAGCCCAATCGTCTTGTCATTAGTCTGACCTAACCAATCCAGGCTAATGGTGTTGTCACTAGCCGGACCTAACGAATCCAGTCCAATGGTCTTGTCACTAGTCGGACGTAAGTTCTTACGTTGACAGGCCTGTGACGTTGTCCGAGCCGCGTCAAGTTGGATCTGTAAACTATTTTTCGCGAAGAGTGAATATAATTTTTTACCGAAATCTATTTAAATGTGAACGAACCTGTTGTTTTATATATCAAATATAGTGCAACATGAATTGAATAGAAGAACTTTCATTGATGCGTATCTTAATATTATAAAGTTCTGTTCTTACTGCGCGTACTTTAGACTACAGCGCATTGACCCACAGTCTATTGGAAAAGCCGGAGCTTGTAACTATCAACAGTCGCTTATCAGTGCTAAGCGCTACATCGGTAAACACCAATGGTGCGGGTCAGCAACTGATACTAGTTTTGCATTAAGCCTTACAAATTACACGTTATTTTTTTAATATTCATGATCTTGGAATTCAACATAATTCTCCGTTAACGGCCCTAGTTTTCATAAAATATGCTGTCAATAAAGCATGTTTCGATAAAAGTTTCTTCATTAGGAAAAATGTATTACCGGAATTTAGTCCTGGAATTACGTGCTGCCTACCAGTGAATAGAAGGATGAAGATACATTTGGAATTTAAAAAGACAAATTGCGGCAAATATTCGTTTATAGGTATTGGAATTACCGAGGGAGATACTCGAGAATTTTCCAACTTCTTTGAAGCTATTTAAGAAATGATTAAGTAAGCATTTTTTTAAAAAAAATCATATAGTTACGGCCCGTGATTATAGATATATGGTAATGTATGCCTAGCTTTTGGATTTTTGTCGTGTATTCTTCGTGAACAGACGATATTTTCTTCTGAAGACACGGCGAAAAATTTTCTGCGAAAGGTAAAGAATTTCACCTTGTTTTCTTGATACGGCAAAAGTTCAAAAGCTATATTATACGTATATAACTTTTATTTTCGTAATAGTCCTAAAATTAAAAGAAGCGTTCTGACTGCAAGTGCTGGAGGGAGGGGCTACTGTAGTGCCGTTGCTGAGGAGTGAAAAGTGTGGCAACTCCCGGTTCGTCTCCATGACGACCGCAGTCGATCCGCCCACGTATCCATGGCAATCATACCCCTACTTCCTTCTGTCCAGCGAGGCAGGTGGTAAGCGGACCCTCCCTGCACTAGCTGTCAGAACTTTTATTTCAATATTAGGACTATAGTGGTTTAAGGTTGCACTAACACAATAAATTGTTCCCAAAGGCGGAGGAACCAGTTTGGTCAACGGCATTAGGATGCAGAAGACAACGGGAAACCACTGCATTAAAGATCCTGAGAGATATTCCTATAAATCCACATGGCGTGGCTGCAACGTCAAGATCGGAGCTGGCCGTGTGGATCGTCTCCGTTTGGAGACGTCGGCTAAAGAAGAACACATTGAACGTTTTCGGTGACGCAAGGTTGATAAAGGTCTAGGACCGACAAGGAAGCGGCCGTGAACTTGATTAAGGCCCAACCCCAGCATTTTCCTGGTGCGAAAATTGGAAACCATCTTCAGGGCTGCCGACGGAGGGATTAAACTCGCTCTATACCGAATGCAAGGTCAGAGCTACGGACACTAACCGAACGGCCAACAGGCTCGGTAGGTAAACAACTCATAGGCTATGTGCCATCTGGGTGACTGCCCTAAATGCAAATCAGTGGTGCCTGAAATACTTGTTTGCTTCTTGAACATCTTTAGTTTGACTGAATGAACTTTCTCGTAAATTGGAAGTAAATTCACAGTCCAAGTTTCCGAGTCCCTGGTCAATTTCTCCCTCAGTCTTGGCCGTTTATACTTTTGAAGATGTTGTGAAAGAGGCCTTCTTTTTCCCACTGACTGAAACAGTGACAAATTCAAATACAACAATAGCAATAATGTTGTCCATGCTACATATCCAAATCCAACAATAGCAATAAAACAATAATGAACTGTCGACTGAGGCTCTCAAAGAAAATCCGTCAGAAAAAAATTCCACAATTTTTTAACTCTCCTGCAGGCTTTTGGCATGACGAATATAAGAACAAGTTTGAGGACTCCTCGAGTTCAAGCGCGCCCCGCCAGGCAGCGCTAGAGTGAGCACAGAGCAACCTCCACAGTACCGATCAGCTGGTCTTAGGAATAATGCCAGAGGAAGCGTATTGGTCTGTAGTAACTGATAAGTATGTACACTGCCTTTTTTAAGTGACAGATTACAATTAAAATACCACGGCAGGGTACAATGGAAACAATCATAGATGGGAACAAGTGTTACGGCCTTCATCACACGTTGCGGAAAGCACAGGTTGCTGGAGTGTACATATACAAACAAATAGCACATAACTTCCAGGATATTACAACAAACACCCATTAATTAATTAATTTATCGGTTACTGTACTTTCGAAAGCTTGCAAGATGATTCAGCGGATGTTCGAGATTGTAAATCTTGCTGGATATTCTTCATTCTGAAGAAAAGTCGACACTTTAGATAACGATAAACAAGTCTGGGGATCGTATCCATAACATGTTGAAGACAACAGCCAGCTCCTGAAGAATCAACTGAAATTTCTTCTATGGAATCGATGCAGTCAAAAAATATTTCGCCCCACATCGATTAGCACATTAGCCTTTTGAGTGATAATATCGTATTTTCGGCATCAGAAAGTACACTAGAATGACCCAAATTTGATCAACATTCACCATTCGGTGCTGCACTCCCGTCTTCAATCTTCTTTCTTCTTTTCCAGACGATGTCTATGTTCGTTTTCCTGTTGAGACATAATCTGACTTGAAATATATTTCGGCAAATTAGGGAAACTATGAGGCACTGCTCTTTGACGTAATTTCCATCTCACACGATACATATCCACCTTTTTACCATTCACTAGGGTGTACCTGATTTTACTATCAAATCATCAGAGAAATGATCATGACAAATTCTGCTATTACGCGTTAAGTCAGTACGATATCCTTCCGTGGAATAGCTCTAGCCCATTTTTCAAATTGATTTCTACCCTTCGGTGGTGGAAAAACTCGCATATCATCAACTAGTCTTCCGTAGCCTGACTTACTGCCAGGCACAAAATAGTTTGGAATGCTGAACTATTAAATTAATCACGCCACATAAAGTATATGCTTGAAGTACACAACACACAATGAACTGAGTTTAGGAACTGAAAGCAAAGAAAATTCATCTTATTCACTGAAATATCTCGCACGGTAACGTCTCCCACATGTTTCTATACGCGACTAACCGGAACTACTGGAGCACGTGTTGGATATAAGCGCTTGCAGTGCTTGCAGTGGCGGGATCACAAACTACCATGCCATAATGGCTGAGTCTTCACTCTTGGCACTATATTCGTCATGCTTTAGGGCTACAATCGTAGCCCACAATGTTGAAACTAGTCTACTTTATATCTCATACCGACTACTTCTTTACAACTTACCCAATTCTTGCGTAATCCAAATAAAAATTATTTTCGTATCCTTGATACTCTATCTCACATATTAGAACAAATATTTATTGTGCATCCTAACCTGTTTAAATGTGGAGTTGCGACAGTGTTATAGGTTATCCGCGGAGCGTACAGTTTTACGAACGGCCCGAACCAGAGGTACTCGACTTTTCGGAAATTTCATATATTAACCAACAATCGAACCAGTCAGTTTCGTGAGAACCAAGCTGCTGCGTAAATGAGCTATTGCGACTGTAAAGAGACTTAAATAGCGAATATTTTAATGGTTATTTTAAGTCGTACGGTCTTCTTCTTCTTCTTCTCCTACCACTTTTTTCCCACACCCGTGGGGTCGCGGGTGCGAACTGCGTCGAACATGTGAATTTGGCCTGTTTTACGGCCGGATGCTCTTCCTGACGCCAAACCTATATGGAGGGATGTAATCACTATTGCGTGTTTCTGTGGTGGTTAGTATTAGGGATGGGCACGAACGGAGTCGCGAAGAGTTGAGACTGCTACCTCTGGAACCGACACTCTCGACTCCAGTGTCGACTCCAATGATGCAGTAACGCCATCTATCAACTATTGTCGGAACCGCTTGGAATTATAGTTCCACGTTTCTCCCTGTGTAACTCGTGATACGATGAATACAAGATGATTATTAGTCAGCAAGCATTAAATATTGTTTCGGGATTTTATGATCGTTAGTCTTAATGTTGTAGGTCTAGTTTGGCGACGATGATGATAATGATGACGATAATTGTAGTGGCAATAATAATCTGACAGTATACGTTTACATAATCCCCAATATTGATTTCAAGCAGTTCAGCTCCGCGGTGTAAGGAGCAACGCGTACGCCTGTCATCCGGCGGTCCCGGATTCGGTTCTCGGACAGGTTAGATTTTTTAATTGTAAATGATTAATACCCCTGGCCTGGGGCATAAAAGAGAAAATAAAGAAGCGAGTGCTTAGAGTCTGATTTTACAACAAATATTTTACCAAACATTGTGCGTCATAATAGGTGCCTCCGCAGTCTAGGGAGGCCCCGGGATCGATTCCGGCCAGGTCAGGGATTTTTACCTGTATCTCAGGTTTCGTGATCACGTTGAGGTAGAGACCGGGTCTGGAAAGCTAAGAATAACGGTCGAGAGGATTCGTCGTGCTGAACACACGTCACCTCGCAATCTACTGGCTTTCGAGCTGGTCAGAGGTCACTTGGTACGCCAAGGCCTACCAGGGCTGTCGCGAAAAAGGGCTTTTATGTATACTACTACTAATACTACTACTACTACTACTAATAATAATAATAATAATAATAATAATAATAAACTAATAATAATAATAATAATAATAATAATAATAATAATAATAATAATAATAATAATAATGCAACAAGACTTAACGTGGTCCTTGAGTTATAATGATAACCTACAACCTGTTTTCCAGTCAGTGACCGGGTCAGGAATGGAATGAATTAAGCTCCCATCCTGCGGCGAGGATAGGAATTGTACCGGTTGCCGAGGCCTGTCGCACTTCTCTGGGGCAATAATGAATGACTGACAGATAAAATGAAATAACGTTGGAGAGTGTTGCTAGAATGGAAGATGACGGGGAAAGCCGGAGTACCAGGAGAAAAATAAATCTCAGTGGAGTGACCGGGATTTGAAGCACGGAATCCTGCAGGGAGAGGCCAACGCGCTGCCGCCTGAGCCACGGAGGCTTTTAATGGTGTAAACTATGCTCGAATTATGTTAGAGGATTTACCCATATTAGATTTGTTTTCACCGTTCATGTGCAATTCATAATGATTTACCATCGATATCTGTTTATCAATTTCCTGATCACGACAAATAAAGACGTGAAATTAAATGTCCGTGGTCTGCTATGCCGATACTTTCTGACATGACACGTTTAATTTTATTTCAACTACACCATTACGCTCGTCGTCTTCGTTAACGATATCGTACTTCACTCTACAATACTCTTAAAAAACCCAATGGGCAAATGAGCAGCAACATGTATGATATTTCATGTTATTTTCCGCGCCTCGACACGCAAGCGGCCCCGCAATGAGAGTCAAGTTCGCTTGGAGTCGCGAGGCTTCGTGCGAACCGAGACCGGTGTTCGGAGTCGATGGAGTCGACGCTCTCGATTCCAGGCTTCAGTCGCGCACATCCCTAGTTAGTATAGTGTTGGGACGGACACATACACCCAGTCCCCGAACCAGAAGAATTAATCAGAAGCGATTAAAATCCCCGACCCGACCGGGAATCGAACCCCAGACCCTCTGAACCGAAGGCCAGTACGCTGACCATTCAGCCAACGAGTCGGACTTAAGCCATACGATCCTCTCTTGAAAGAATATGATCCTTTTGGTGTTACTGTACAATCCTGACCGTCTCAGAGGTTGGCAACGCTGCTCTGAATATCGTTACTCCGCACCAGCTTCCATATCGTCACAGCCATGGATGAGACTGAGACTTCAGTGGAAAATACACTTTGCTCTGGTGTGTGCCGAGAGATGGGTGCAAGACCATGGCAACAAGCAGGGTGAAATTCTTAGTGACAAACAAATTTTCTAGTGGTTGAACGATTAAGTTCATCTGACATTGAGAGTGAAGATGGCAGTGAAGCTGATATTGTTCTAGAAAGTTCACGCAAGTCAGAGACATAGATGTAAAGAGGCTCTGAAGATACGTCTGAGGAGAGGGAAGAAAATGTTGTAGTAAACAAGTAGGTAGGTGAACATGTTACAACATGGATGAAAAATGTCCCTAACATCAGCGCACGAAGTAAGTTGCATGTTCAACTGAATGTATAGACATACAGAAAGAGGAAGGATATCATAATTGTTGTTTATAAAATATGGAAAAGAATAGAAGCATTTGAAATGAGGTGTTACAGAAGAATGCTGAAGATGAGATAGAGAGATAGATAGATAGATCGGATCAGGAATGAAGAGATAATAGATTTGGTGAGGGAAGATCGGTTTGGATAAATTTGACCAGAAGAAGGTAGGACACATCTTAAGACACCCAGAACTTGTTAGAGCAGATGTAGAATGCAGTACGTAGCTACGTAGAAATGGAAAGATTAGCACAGGATAGGGTGGCAAGGACAGCTGCGTCAAATCAGTCTATGGACTGGCGACTCAAACAACATTTTTATACTACTTTTTAGTTTAATTTTTCTGTTTTATCTACTTTTATTTTCAGGTTTTTTTAAAATTTTACTTTCTGTTTCTTTTCTTAGAGGGATAATTCGAGATATTATTTTGTTTTTAAAAAAAGTAGGCTAATCGTTATTATTTTTTGACGTAGGACTAAACTGCGACATCCTAATTGTGAATGTTAATGTTCTGGCTGTTAGGCATAAGCATTTCAAGTGTTTGTTAGTGTTATTTGATGATGCAGTTACAAAAGAGGGAAGAATTACACATTCGATTTTATTAATGTCACCTGAATGGTTACAGGGTAATTCATGAATCCATATAGTTGGCTTGCTGCATTTTTGTAACATATTTTGATTTGTATGCAATATCTGCATCATAATTCAATGTCATTGTTTTAAAATATTGAATTTATTGTAGAATTTTGCTCAGTACTTCAACTAAAATAACAATAAAGTAGAAAAAATACTCTTTCTCGCTCTTTAAATATAATGTTATTTTACCCACTTTTGAACTTTATAATAGCATTTCAAGTTTTTGTTGTTTAAAACAAGGAATTGCGAAAAAAAGTGTGTGCGTGTCGCGACAATGGACATATCCGTAGCTTAAGTAGGCTACAATCGTAACCCGCCCGCCGATTGACGTGGCAATATTTGCTGCACCCACTAAAGATTTAGTGAACCAATCATATGAGAGTTACGACCGAGAAATGTCGCCGAGTCAACGACTGCTCCTCTCCTCCAACCTTCCTCTCGTTTGGTTTTTGAGTATTTATTTATTTATTTATTTATTTATTTATTTATTTATTTATTTATTTATTTATTTATTTATTTATTTATTTATTTATTCGTGTCAGAAGTACAAAATATGAAACATGAAAACATAAAGAAAAAAGCATGAAATGGACACAAGTACACAAATACGTGTTCTTCAAGTGACTTCAAACAGTTTCCGCCCAAAATGTAGCCAGTTCGAGAGCACTTGAATTAGCTTGAGCCAAATTACTCATTGTACACCTGGATGGGCACAACGGACAACATAGGAGATGTTGTGTTGTTTGAAATTCGGCACAATCACATACTTTAGAACTGTCTTGGTCGGAAAATGCCACTTATATACTGTAAGTTGTCCCTTGATCTTGCAGCTTCAGCTCGCAGTCTGTTCAGAGACTTCGAGATTGGCCAGTTGTCTGTGTGACCAGGAGGTAGAAATTCCTTCGGTTCCATGCATTCAGACAAATTACTAGTTTTCTTCTTCAACATGGCACTCTTGCTTTTGCAACTGTTCCTTGTAACGGTTGAGTAGTTGTTAGGAAGCTCTTTCTCGATTTTAATCTCCTTTCAGCAGAGTGGTGTGAGGTCATATAACAAATCTATCTATAGGGTATATATATATAAAAAATAAGAGTTTTGTCTGTACATCGCTCAGAATTTGAAAATAATGGTATTTCTGTATCGGTCATGTCCACAGTAACAAGGAAATGCACTTTTTTTTTTACTTTTCCGTAATGTCTGTCTGTCTGTCTGTCTGTCTGTCTGTCTGTCTGTCTGTCTGTCTGTCTGTCTGTCTGTCTGTCTGTCTGTCTGTCTGTCTGTCTGTCTGTACACGCATCACGAAAAAACGGCTGAAGAGAATTTCATGAAAATCGGTATGTAAAGTCAGGGAATGAGCCACTACAATCTAGGCTATAAATAATTTTATTCACGCTGAGTGAAATGGTAGTTTAGGGGAAGAACTAAAATTCAATTCTCAAATATGTATATTATTAGTGGTCCTATAGATAAATACTACATGACTAAAGTTACATAGAATTAAATTTCCGATCATTTATGTCTTACCAATTTTACCTACCGACTATGATAACACATATTCAAGAATTTCTATTTTTGTTGCTAAGTCCACATCAACGCCGTGCCATGAGAAAATGAGTGAACAGAATGTAATAAAAATCAGTATATAGAGTCGGGTAATAAGAAGCTATAGTCTAAGCTATAAACAATTTTACTGACCCTGGATGAAATGGTAGTTAAGAGGTAGGCGCCTAAAATTTAATTCTTAAATACTTATGTTATTGGCCCTATAGAAACGCACTACATAACAAAAGTTATAGGGAATACATTTTCCGATCATTTATATTGTATTTAGTTTTACCGTACCGACTATGATAAGAGTAGTATTTCAGAGTCGGATGAAAACTAAATGTGAAGGCCTACAATATCGAAAGCGCGTAACAGTGATCAACAATAACAGTGCATTGACCATTGTTGTGATGTTCTTTGCCTCTTATGGTGCCCTCAACTCCAATAGATGGGATTACTGCTGGGTACCGAGTTTAAGAGGCTGACTGAATATTGGCAGGAAATAGCTGGGGAGTCAGAAAACTTCTTTTCTTTAGCATGTAATTCCTCTGGTTCACACATTGTCTGATAATGCTGGTACGTAAAACAGTGGTTCAACATAGTATTCCAGCTATTCGTTCCCTACTCTGACGCGCTGTTTTGAACGAGCAGTGTGCACAGTTGGCAGAGGCTCACTTAGTTGTAGTAGTATGACCTGGTCTAGAATTACAGTTTAGGCCTATTCCAAATTATAGCACCACAATTCACTAACTAATTCAAAATTCAACCTGAAAAGACCCGTTTCTTAAGAAAAGCGTCTTCATCTTCACTTTTATTCAATTCTACATTCATTTTATTCCAAGTTAGCAGTGAAGAGGGATTTTCTTTTTTTTAAGGAAAAATTGGCCTCCAAGTCAGGTATATTTTTCACCGCCTGTGTAGCGAAATGAGATTTTCCGACTCATCGGGTACTCCTATTAAGCAGAGTAGTAAAAGGGAATAGATTTGCCCTGGAACTCTCCACTATTCAACACACCCCCTCCCCCCGCCGAAAAAATACGAATGTTCACTGATCACAGCTGTCTGCGGCTTGGTCATTCCAGCTCTGGAACTTTGGACTGTTAGATCGGCAGTGTAGTACTGTTCGTTAAATGCGTGGCTCTTCATTTGATCGAGTATTTCATATTGCTTTTAATTGCGCCAGTCCTGCTGACGTCATTGTAATGACCTGTGTTCATTTCACTTGGGAAAACCACTAAGACAGTCTTTCTGAGGATGTAAAAAAGCAGGTGAAGAATGAGTGACATCATGAAAACTCCCCGACCTGATTGTGACTGATGGTAGGCAAGCGGGCCTACCATTACAATGAAAATTCCCTAACCCAGTCTTCATATGAGAAAAGATGTTTGGTGACTTCCCCGTCGCGTTTCTAGGGTAACGTTAAGAGCTATGCAATATAATACAATGTTTCTTACAACGTGTACACTACCTAACCTAGAATTCTTTATGCAATGTAGAATTCCGTAGCGAAGTACGGGTACATCAGCTAGTATAAGATATATGATTCGACTATTAATGCAACAGATATAAGAGGAATGCACTCTATTATATAATACACTTTACTGACTGAACCAGAAAGGGCCCATTAGAACACTCTACAACCTTCTCTTCCACCTCACATTGCTCTGAAGGAGTTACGGCACTGTGTGATATATTAAGTTATACACTGATGAATTGAATTGCCTCTAAATTCACACGGTTATGTTAGAGTTACGTGAGGAAATCTCTTTTCACTAGCAAGCATATGTGAGAACAATAACGCGTTACGACACCTGCTAAGGCTTAGTAAGCTCTTTACATGAAGTTTGTAATAACGCCGGTAGCAACACGCACGAGTGAACGAGCTGGAATTAAATTGTGAGGTATCCCTGTTTGATACTTAGGTAGCATATAAGTGCTTAATGAGGAACATGTATGTCGCTAAACACTTCCAAGACTGCTATTCGCTGCGCATGTTCGCGTACTATTAACCTCCTCATTTCCTACACTGACAACTGAATGAAAAGCATGTTTTAATTTCGAGAATCTGACGCTCTGTGGCTTTCAACCTGGTAAATATTTACACGTATCTTCTTATGATTTTCCTAGGAGGACCAACTTTGCCGAAAGCGACTTAGGACAGTGTTATTTATTTATTTATTTATTTATTTATTTATTTATTTATTTATTTATTTATTTATTTATTTATTTATTTATTAGTGTCGTGTTCAGTTGTGAATTTAGGTCTCTAGGCCCTATCCTACACTTAACCACGTTGTGTTTACATCTAAAAAAAATAACATAATAGAATTAAGAAAATTAATTTAAATAGGTATCAAAGCAAATTAATATTAAAAACTGACATAATTTCACTTTAAGACTTACAGTAAACATCAAATAATAAATATAATAAGGGAGAAAAATCCACAAGGAATAGCTGCCCTTGAACAAAGGATACCGTACGGTAACAGCTTCAAATAGATAATGTTTTTTGGCACTATTTATCTTATGATAAAATGAGCTTACATATTTTTAAATGTTGAAATTCCCCTGTTGTACAGCTATCCTCGATCATAAAATCTGTATTTGTCTTTACATATAGAACATATATGGTGATTTACCATTGACAATGAATTGCGTAAAACATCAACAAATATATTTTAAAAACCAGACAGGAATACCAAAACGAAGGAAGAAATTAACCGAAATTTTTTTGACAGATCCTCGCGCACCGAAGAGCAACCCAATCAGCTCCCAGAACTGGCTGGTATGTGATACTTTTCTTCAAAGTATTTAAAACGGTGTTCGTGGAGTCTCTTTTTTTCAGAATCAACTTCTTTGGCCTGTGAATTCTTACTCTCAAACCGTATTGTTGGATCAATAACAAGGCCGATGCTTCTCGTCCTGTCGATCGCGACAGTGTCTGCACGTTTACTGGATCCAGCGCTAGAGATACAGTGAACTTGTTCAAATACTTCAAATCTGCCCGTTTATTTTAGAAGTTCTGCGATACTGCTCCTGATCCTGTGGTGCCATTTATTTCCCAATTGTTCCCTTTTCGGGCAGAAACCAAGAACATGAGGGAGGGTTTCTATCTCGTTGCAGTGGCAGCAACGGGTTTCTGGGCTTCTACCGGGAATGTTTCGGACTGCTATCACATTACAGTTCATTGTAATGGCAGTAGTCCATTGGAAAGTTGAAAGTCCTTTCTTCGTTGTAATAATAATAATAATAATAATAATAATAATAGTAATACCCGAAGATGCCTGGTGTAGGTCTCTTTCTAGTAGACGGCCTAGAGGCGACCTGCATGTCTGTGAGGATGGTGCCCCACCTAAAATTATTTTTGATGTTCAAGACATCAGAAAATCCAGGCTCCGAGCCAGACGAATTAACAAATTAAGGTCAAAATCCCCGTCCTGCCCGAGAATCGAATCCAGTCTCCTCGGATCAAAGGCCAGAATGCTAACCAATTAACCATGGAGCTGGGCAAATAATTAATATTATCATACTGAAGTAATGAGAAGTGTTGAATCCTTAAATTAAAGAAAATTATGAAGTTCTTCAAGATCAAGTTTAAATATAATAATTACCGAGCTCGATAGCTGCAGTCGCTTAAGTGCGGCCAGTATCCAGTAATCGGGAGATAGTGGGTTCGAGCCCCACTGTCGGCAGCCCTGAAGATGGTTTTCCGTGGTTTCCCATTTTCACACCAGGCAAATGCCGGGGCTGTACCTTAATTAAGGCCACGGCCGCTTCCTTCCACTTCCTAGGCCTTTCCTATCCCATCGTCGCCAAAAGACCTATGTGTGTCGGTGCGACGTAAAACAAATAGCAAAAAAAAAAAAAAATAATAATTATTCAACTAAATACCGCAATAAATGAAAATATGGAGCCCGCGATCCTAATAAATTCTAAGAATGAAATAAAAAGATCGAATATCATAATAAATAATGTATAGACTACACACTAATAACCTAATATATTTTCCTTACGGCTATAATGAAAACATTATTCCACCGGCCCTATTACATATTCATAAAACTATCTAACCAATCCTCAAACATACATTACATGTTACAACCATTCAATCAGCTGTTCTCAGCAGGTAGTCTCGGCAAGCGACCTTAAACGTTGACAACCAACTGGGGTCTTTGACCTGAGCTTGCATGGCGGAGAATTACATAATCTGGCACCGGTCACCACAACTGGTCTATTACATTTATTTGTGTGCTCGCCGTGGTGCACAGGAATAGAAAGAAAAGAACCCGAACGGATATTAGGCAGGGAAAAGATCATTTATTATTGAATTTAGAAGAAATACTGTACACAGCGTTAAGAATGGTCAGCGTTGAGGCCTTCGGTTCAGAGGGTCCCAGATTCGATTCCCGGCTGGGTCGGGGATTTTAATCGCCTCTGATTATTTCTTCTGGCCCGGGAAATGGGTGTTTGTGCTTGTCCCAACGCTTTCCTCTTCATATTCAGGAGTTCAGTGTTCACTGAAAAACATCTCAGTCTAAACTAGGGCCTCTCAAACGCCCAAAATCTCACGCCTGCAAACCGAGGCGCAGAGGTTTTGTGCACAGTGCACAGTGTTCACTAAATTTTCAATGCTTGTTCCCTTATCATGTCAAATAAAACAACGTCACAATAACTGAGAATAGGGAGAACCAGTGTCTGCATTAGTTTGGCCTTCGGTCGTTGTTTGGATGAAAAGTACATTGATGGTAGGGCGTAGAGGGGAAAGTGTTTAAAAATAATATTGCTTCATCTTTACAGGGAACGATTATCAGATCCTGATGAAATGTTGCGGACTCTCCAAGAGTTGTCAGATGAAGAGAGGAATGCGCAAATATTGGACGATCCCCTTGACATGATTTTGATTTCCGTCAAGGAAGGAAACAGGTGTAATAGCTTAGAATATTTAGGCTCTGATGGGACCGGTATGACGATTCTTCGTGCTAATTTCAGCAGCATTCCTTGGCCGAACCTATTGGAAAATGAGCTGATTTCCTTGAGAACGATGAAGAAAACAGAAAAGAGATACCACATTCATACAGGACAAATCGCGTGAAGTTGAGTCGAGTATGTTTGGCTTCCTGTTTGTGTCTTTTTTCGATGCATGATAATAATGAGCTGGACCATGAAACAAACAAACCCTTGCAGATCACTGACTACAGTTCAACAAAAGGAGGTGTTGACACTGTTGACTTGCTTGTTCAACATATACCACCTCTTGAAAAACAAAATGGCCAATGACTGTTTTCTGAAAACTTGATATTGCAACCATCAATTCCTACAAAATGTTCCTTTCAGATTGCTGAGAGGAATTCTTCCGGACAAGGGAATACCTTTACAAATTAGTCATGAGTCTGATGGGGGAAAACTTGAAGAATAGGGCAAAAATATATAGTCTTCCTAAGGAAACTTTCCCTTCTCTATCGAATACCAAACATTTTGTTAGCTATGTGGAAATCAAACGTACAGTACACTAAGACTACTGTTACGTGGGGTACATGCCTAAAACACGTGTACAAGAATCACAGCCAACATCGAGTTTTCTCTGAGAAGTGCGACGGCAATACCGAGGAAGAATCTTACTTCCTGTTTCTTCTATGAAATTGTACTTTTCCATTCTTTTAATTTAGGAGTGAGACATTTCATTGGAGTGTTGATGTTACTTTGTTGCGAACTGTTTACTGTCTGTATATTTCAACAGTTCCTTGTGAAGCTGAGTCAGGTTTATATTTTTCTTGTTTAAATTACTTATTCTTGTTCTATTATACTGTTTTTATTTTATTATTTCTAGTTTAGTAATTAATTAAACATACGTTCATATCTGCCCAATACTTTTATCATTTATCCAATTTACAGCTTAGTAAAATGTTTTAACACTGAAAAAATGCCAACTTTGTGCGGTCCAATTGCCGCAGCGCGAGCGCTTTCGAGACTTTATAGGCGCAAGCGCCTGGAGGTTAAGTATAACTTTAGAGTGTAAAATATAAGCTTATTTATATCTTTTTTTGCTAGTGGTTCAACGTCGTACTAACACATCGAAGGCTTACGGCGATGCAAGGAACTTAAAATGAGAACCCAAAGAAAACTATCTTGAAGGATGTGGACCCATCATCTCCCGAATGCAAGCTCACAGCTACGTGACACAAACCGCGTGGCCAGGTTGCTCAGGGATAACGAAGAATCTAGTCTCACGAAGGTAGACGTGGAGTTGAATTGAATTTTATGTTGACTAATTAGTGACACTTCTGATGTTTGCGGCGTTGTGGCAAACAGAGATAAAGAGGCCTCGGACATTTTTAACGATATCGCCAGCACTGCACAACCTTATGAGTTAAAAATAAACGTTGGAAATACCAGGGTAATGACCTCCGATGACCTCCTAGACTAGTAATTGTCCAACTCGAAGGCAATCAGTTATAACATGTTTAAAAATCTATGTATTTAAGTTCACAGGGTCTAGAAAGGAGTGGCGTCTTCAGCTGAGATAATTGAGGCGCTGAGATCAAAAACGAGACTAATAATCATTTGGGTGGTATATGAGTTATTACTGTGGTTCTTATCTTTGTATGATTTCGTATCTGTTGATGCTGAAAAGGGAATTTTTCAGTAACTCTTTCCCAGCCTAAACCAGTGTTTAAATTTTGTGTGAAAGTGAAGTATGGGGCAACGACCAGGAGAGAAATCTGGCGTCCATATCAAATATGAACATAGTTGTCTGACTAAATAATCTGGGTTGTTTAGTAAGAAAATCCTTATGTATTACCTCTTCCATATCACAAGCCAAGATACTGATAGGTTATTGACTTGTCCTTCCTTGACAACGTCGATTTTCGTATGTTTTGTTCATACACTTGCTGTGTTTGGAATGCGTATTAAGATGCTTAAATGATTAAATACACAATTTGCTATAAAATGGTTCGGAATTTTGAGTTAAACTTTATTTTTGGTAAAATTAGTGTTATTTAAATAAAAAACGGGACTTGTCACTCATTTGCTATATCAATTTCCTAGTATATGTCTTTATTATATGATTACATATTTTGGTGCCAACGGCCGTAGCCGTGTTGAAACACCGGATCCCGTGAGATCTCCGAAGTTAAGCAACATTGGGCGTGGTCAGGTGTTGGATGGTTTGCCACGCGCTGTTGGTGGGGGGTAAAGGAATGGAGGAGCGGAAAGGAACTGGCCACCCTACCGCACGTAAACTCCGGCTCAGGAACACCTCTGCGGAGGTTCGGACTTGCCTTCGGGCAGAAAAACCTTTACCTTACCTACACATTTTGGTATGCGACTTTAATTTTCCTAATGGGCATGTCGGTTTAATTATAAGTTGTAGGAATATTATTATACAGAATTATATACAAAAATTGATATACAGTATCTCAAAACTACTATTCAGTGACACGTCCCGTTTTATATCTCAGCACCTGCATCGTCTCAGCGCATTTGCTTCTGTCAAGAAGAACCAACGAGTCCGACTCATTGGCTGAATAGTCAGCGTTCAGGCCTTCGGTTCAGAGGGTCCCGGGTTCGATTACCGGCCGGGTCGGATATATTAATCACGTCCGATTAACTCTTCTGGCCCGGAGACTGGGTGTTTGTGTTCGTCCCAAAACTTTCCTCTTCATATTCAAACACTGCACTACCAACCACTACAGAAACACGCAATCGTAATTAGCCTGCTGTACATTCCCCCATATAGGGTTGGCGTCAGGAAGGGCATCCGGCCGTAAAACCGGGCTAAAATTCCCATGTACGACACAGTTCGCACCCGCGACCACACAGGTGTGGGGAAAGCGGTGCTGGAAGAAAAAGAACCAACATCTCTGCCCAGACCAAAATTCGCCTTTTATGCACCTTGACCCTGCCTTTTCTACTCTATGGTTCGAAAATTTTTAATTTTGACCATGCCAAAATCTGGTCTGGTAAAACTAGGGGCCTTTCAAAGCGATGTCTACGCCATGTTATACGAATCTCACGTGGGGCCATTATTATTGAAAATTAGGTCAATGGAAATAGATCTGCACAAGCAGCAACATTCGAAGAGGCGATCGAGACACAATGTGTCCACTGGTTTGAGCGAATGTATGTTACTTGATGCTGTAGAGAAACACACCCAGTACCGTTTATATTGTGTATATTTATGTCCTTTGAAAATGTTTATATATTTTTGATTTTAGATTAATAATTATTTTACATAGAAGCCTCCGTGGTTCAGACGGCAGCGCGTCGTCCTCTCACCGCTGGATACCGTGGTTCGATTCCCGGTCACTCCACGTGAGGTTTGTGCTGGAGAAAGCGGAGGCGGGACAGGTTTTCCTCCGGGTACTCCGGTTTTCCCTGTCATCTTTCATTCTAGCAACACTCTCCATTAACATTTCATTTCATCTGTCAGTCATTAATCATTACCCCAGAGGAGTGCGACAGGCTTCGGCAGCCGGCACATTTCCTTTTGCCGCTGCTAGATGGAGGCTTCATTGATTCCATTCTTGACCCGGTCGAATGACTGGAAACAGGCTGTGGATTTTCATTTTCAATTCTTTTACATATTACGGAACTTTGTAATTCGATGCTATTTTGTAGCTGGTCCTAAATAAACAATATCTGGGCCTAACCAGTCATACATGACCTGAGGAACCACAGATTCACACTCTACTACTGCAGAATTGAAGAGCTCCCCGGAATAAGGATGTAACCGACAAATCAGTTATTTTTTTCAAAAGAGACGAAAATTATTTTTGAGGTTTATTTCATGGTATACACTACACTACTTGAACCAATCTGTCAAAACAATATTTTAGTGCTATTACTTAAGGTTTGAAAAATAATGTATGAATTGTGTCCGTCTCTCTGGTGTAGTCGTTAGCATGATTAGCTGCCACCCCCGGAGGACCGGGTTCGATTCCTGGCTCTGCCACGAAATTTAAAAAAATGGTGTGATGGCTAGAACGGTGTCCCCCCTCCCCCCCCCCCCCACCCACCATCCTGGAAGTTGGTTTCCTTGGTTTCACACTTCTTCTCCAGGAAAATGCCGGGAAGGTACCTAACATAAAGGCCACGGCCACTTCCCGCTTCATTGCCTATCCCTTCCAATCTTCACATCCCCCTACGAGGCTGCTGTTCAGCATAGCAGGTGAGGCCGCCTGGGTGAGGTACTGCTCCTCGTCCCCAGTTGTATCCCCAGACCCAAAGTCTCACGCTCCACGACAGTGCCCTTGGGATGGAAGAGGTGGGATCCCTCGCTGAGTCCGAGGAAAAACCAACCGTGGATGGTAAAGAGATGAAGAGAGAAAGAAAGAAAGAAAGAAAGAAAGATGTATGAATTGCAAGTGATACAATGGAAAATAATCTGCAAGTATGTCTTACGTTTGTATATAACAGACCGAGCTCGATAGCTGCAGTCGCTTAAGTGCGGCCAGTATCCAGTATTTGGGAGATAGTAGGTTCGAACCCCACTGTCGGCAGCCCTGAAAATGCTTTTCCGTGGTTTCCCATCTTCACACCAGGCAAATGCTGGGGCTGTACCTTAATTAATGCCACGGCCGCTTCCTTCCCACTCCCAGCCCTTCCCTGTCCCATCGTCGCCATAAGACCTATCTGTGTCGGCGCGACGTAAAGCGACTAGAAAAAAAAATGTATATAACAGAAGATAAATCCTGGAACAAAAACGATAGCAAATAATGTTAGTGGAATAATAATAACAATAATAACAAAACATGTCAAGAAAGTATTCCAAAATGTGATTTCGTCTTTGGCCTTTATTTAAATGATCTATTACACCCGGTGATGAACCAACACAAGTACTGTCCACCACGGAAGACAAAGTTCCGCTGGCTGTAAACCACCTTGAAGTTCAAATGTAAGACATAAGATGGCATCACAACTTAGTGGCGTGATGATATACCCTATTTCCACTGAAATCTCATTTTTCAAATATGTGTTGGTTCTATCCTTATTTCAGGGGGTCTTCAATTAAGGCCAGCACCTCTTGAACGAGATCTGACATACATTGTCATCCACGACAACGTACGGGCTTAGGAGTCGTTCTAGACATAGCACTAGGTAGGGATGGAACAAGAGGACTTCACACGAAGTATTCACCAAACCTTTTTTTAGGGAAATATAGTCGCAACTAACTCTTGCTAAAAAGTTAGAAAGAGATGTAAGTAACTGCTACAAGCTATTAGATGAAGTGTGATGCGTAGGTACTCTTCGGCAGTCGTACTCTGTATCTCCGCGGTAGTTTCAACACCAGCTTGATGATTCATGAGAATATTTACCATCATTATGTGTATGTCAGTGAAGAATGAATAACTTGTTTAGTACTGTATAGTTAACATTTGTCAGGGAATTAAATTTTTAGTTTTACAATTAATAACCCATTTTCTATAGGTCGTATAATCCTGTTATGAAAATTGAATTATAATCAAATTACAAATTCAATTAAATATTTTCTCACAATAGCAAGCCCAAACAAATGTGCACGTTTTGTTCTCTTAATATTCATGCATCGCAATTAATTTTCTGTTGTTTCTATTAACAATGGCCAGCCAACAAAGGCTGCTGTCTCTATTTCGATAACGATGTGTCTAACGTATCCGTCTGTTATGAATAGAAGGCGTGGTCTTCTTACAAAATCATACTAATGAAGTATACAAGGTGTAAAGAGTATCATTTCATCTACGAGCAGGAAGTCAATCTTATTTGAAGTCCACAATTAACAGAAATAGGAGCGCATTAAAGAAATATGTAGATTAACACTTCAAAGACTTCCCTACACCGTGTCTGCGCGAATAGATGACGCAATAGTCGCCTGACCAATATACAGTAGCTCATCCAGTTACGTCGTTCTCTCTGCTAGTCTGCGATAAGTTTCCGTACAGCGTATAGAGTGATTGCTTCTTATACAGCACTTATTGATCGGTTTAGTGCTATTCATGGCTTTTGAATTAAGTGCTGTAGAGAGTATTCGCAATTCGCACCGAAATTTTGAAGATTCTTGAGGCTGAATTGCTGGGAATCAGCTAGAATATTATCACACGATACGTTTGTCTCTAGGCTCAGGGAAAGTATTTTTTTAACACTGTCATGGGGTAAGTTTTATTGTTTTTCTAGCTGTTTTGCAATTTGATTATCCGCTCCTCGAAACTGATGGGTTTTCTACGGCTGTACGGGAACTGTGTGACGGACACCGCGCTCTCGCTCACCGACACATGGTATGCAGGAAGGACGGCAATTCTTCAGGGTCTCACCCGGTAGAAATGAAATCAAGAGCAGGATTGCTAAATCTGTGATTTCATATATGCAGAAGAGAAGATTGCTTAGCCCCATCAACCCAGTATCTTCCTCCCTATGAGAATTCTGCGTGCATATTACATACTTATTAGCTTGTCGGGTGCAACCGTCGAGCGTTAGCTGTAACTGGATGGCCTACTGTTGAAATGATGTGTAAAAATTAGATATCTGGTGCACAGAAGGTTGGGCTGCCGCGAAGCAAGTTTGGATATTCCTTAAGAATGGCTGAATTTTTATGATGAGGATCTAACAGGAGTATACTTTCAGAGGTTGAATTCTGTGTTGAATATGCGATTGTTGAAAAGTTGTTAGTACTATCAATGAGACGTTTGTGTTTGATGTCAACTAGCAGTGCGTAATCATTGAGGAAATCGGCACCAAGAAGAGGTTGTTGGACATCAGCGATAGTCAATGGCCAGTGGAATGCACGTATCAAACCTAAATCAACTTTGATTAGGCGTTCACTGTAAGTGCGAATGGGTGTTCCATTTGTAGCATACAGAATTCGTTTAGAAGTCCTGTGTTTATCTTGAACAGCAGGTGGAAATATTGATACGTCCTCTCCTGTATCCACCAAAAAAACGTGTACCAGAAGAATGGTCGGTGATATACAGGGTTATTCACCTAACATGTTACACAGAAATAACTTCTAAAGCATTAAAGATATCGGCATTCTGTTTTCATATTCGTAAATGGTACCTTGGGCCTTGTAAAATAACGTGCTATTTAGTTTCATGGGGTGATTAATAACCGAGATATTGATCCTAAATCCATATTTTTAAATAGAATGGCACAAATTCATACACCTGGCCTAAAAGGTCAACTGCGTATAAGTTCAAATATGTAAGTATTTTAAAAATCGGACAATTACTTTTTGAGATATAAATAAGAACAGCATGCGCGGTTTTGCTGCCGCATCAGACGGCGTGAAGTCGGGCAAGGACATATTGAGGCGCAAGCTGCTTCCTGGCCTTGATTCCGGCCACAGAACGGATACTAGGCATGTACTGTAAACATAATGCGATGTAGCGTAACATACCCTGGGTGTGCAACGTTAATGTATGACTGGCGAACACACAACGGGGAAGAGAGATTAAAGTTGTATTGTTTTGTTTTGATATGTAATAAGTTGCGCTCAGTTTAGCGTTTTCTCTCACGGATGGGAATGGGAAGGATTTGGAAAGGAAATCGGGCGTGGTCTATCACAAAGGTATCTATCCGGTATTTGCCTGGTGTTAAACATGGGACACCATGAAAATCACTTTCAGGTTGGGCGAGGCAGGACTCGAACGTACGCTCTCCCGAATTCCCGCTACTACAGTCACGCTGGAGCTGTGCGGAGATTAAAGCGTGTAAAATAAAACATAAATAACAGCGTTGCTGCCATCGCACCACGATCAGCTCTGACCATTTGCTTTTCTAGAAAGAGCTCTTCCGGTGTTTTGTGTTATGTTTATTTCTCAACTCATAGAGTAGTATTAACTGTACACTAAAACCAGTGACAATTATAGCTTTCATTATGTTCTTTTAAAGGCAAAGTACTTATTTTATTCCTTTTAAACACATCAACCCTTTCTGTCCTGTCATATGTTCGTCTGTCATACACACTTTGCAAACCCATCACATGTGTACGAGGTGCTTACATGCCTGGTATCCATTCTGTGGCTGAACTCACTCCCAGGAAACTGCTTGTGCTTCAATATGTGCTTGCGCGACTTCACGCCGTCTAATGCGGCATGCAAAACAGCACATGCTATTCTTACTTATATCTCAATAAGTAATTGTCCGATTTTTAAAATACTTACATATTTGACCTTGTACGCAGATGAACTTTTAAATCAGCTGTATAAATGTATGCCGTTCCATTTAAAAATATGGAGTTAGTATCAATATCTCGGTTGTTAATCACCCCCATGAGACTACGTAGCACGTTATTTTACAAGACCATGCGTACCATTTACAAATATGAAAACAGAATGCTGATATCTTTAATGGTTTAGAAGTTATTTCCGTGTAACATGTTAGGTGAATAACCCTGTATAAGTGACGAGAAGTAATTTGGCCGCATATAACGAGGAGTCTAAGCATTTCCCGGAGCAGAAGGAAGCTGTGCACTAAAGGAGCATGGTGTGGCACATTGATTGCCTTTCCACGGTATTTGAGATGATACCAACATAATGTACCATCTGGTTGTTGTTTTTGGCGATGAGATGAACGTGATCTTGGACGAGAACGGAGTATATTTTGATTCTCAAGCATACTGTTGATTGATAGTGACAGTCATTCGATTTGTGCCTCTAAACGGGAGATCCGTTCAAGTTGTGGCAAAGATGATTCGGTAATAGATGGGGTTGACTGTACGGCAGATATGCAAGATGTGGGGTTGGAATAATCCAATATGCGGTCAGCCATAATAGCCGTGTTTTCTAATGTGTCATTTGATGAGGCCAATATAGATCTTAAATTTAAGTTTAGTCACTGCATGTAAATTGTGCATAAAAGTCATATTTTACTTGGCTTCCGGCGAGGAAACGCATTTCTCTTAACAGCTGGCTGGGTTTCTTGTCCCCTAGTTCAAGTTCTGTTAAGAGTTTTGTAACATTCCGGCCTTCAGATTCCTCGAATTCTCCTATTAGGCGTGTTTTAAGGTCCGAGAAAGGTGTGTTAGAGGTTTGGTTAAGAAATCGCTCAATATTTAAGCATCTTCCGGTTCAAGTGAGCCTATAACGTAATTACATTTTGTAAGCTCAGCAGTGATACAAGCGGTAGCGTACTGAGCTTCTATTTGGACTACCCAGATTCTAAAGTTTTTACACCATATAGGCGGAATTTTAACTGCAACTCGAGGTATTTGTTCATTGTCTGTAGGCATGTTGTCATGTGGAATTCCGGTATTTATGGTGTCATTATGGAATAATATTAGATACACACTATCTACACTGCACTGGTACCGTACGATAGACGTCAGGATCACCACTATGGATATTTAATTCCACATTGCGTTGTACAGATTTAATTAAAACTCTTCTTGTTACTTTCATTGACCTGTCTCAGTCTTATCCTCAGCTTTGACAATATGAAAATGATTGAGGTATGAGCGACGCTAGTAATGCCTTTCCTTATGCGGCCAGTCCCTGCTATGAATTGTGTGAAAACGTAGCTCATATTGTCGGTTGGTGCATACATTTCAGTGGACTTGGCAGACTGATATGCAGTAGCAACTTCTGGCTCAGTGGGGAAAGCAACGGCAAACTACCTCACTCCTCATTTCCGTAGTACGCCTCTTCAGTGACACCTAGGCCATCTATGACAGCTAAAGGTAGAGCTGTTGAGGATCCAACCAGCCTTCGGGCTGAATACCCAACATACATAACATACTGGCTTACACATTAGTTGCCATTTTTAAAGAACTTCTATTAGAACACTGACAAAGAATAATAAATCAATCACCATAGTACACTGTCTTGAAGAAGCAATGGCTGTACTCCTCGTGATGCAAGGTCTGCAGGATTGTCCTGTGACACTACGTGACGCCAATGGAAGGCTGGTACAGTGTATTGAATTTCTGCCACCCTGTTTGCAACGAATGTTTTCCATTTTGTAGGACATGCGCAGAATCAGTCCAAAGTTGTAGAGTTTCAAGCGTTTTCTCGATTAAGCAAGCCAAAATTAGGGTACCACATAATTCGAGACGCGAGATTGAAATTTCTTTGAGGGGTGCAACCCTTGATTTCGCAGAAAGAAGTATCGTGGTTGACTTCGTGGTTAACAGAACTTTTGTACATGGCAGCCCCGTAAGCAGTATGTGAAGCATCGCAGAAGCCGTGTATCTCTAAATTCTTCACTATCCATTCACTGAGGACCAGTATTGGAATTGTGAAATTATTAAGTAGTAATATTTGTTGATATAGGTCAGTCCACGTATCGAGCAAATTCCCGAGTAACTGATCGTCCCATCCTGAACTTTCTTGCCACAGGCGTTGCATGAAGACTTTGAAGAGAACAACTACAAGAGTTATCAGCCCTAGTGGTTCGAATATTGATATTATTATAGAGACTACCATGCGTTTTGAGCTCTTGGATTACCTTGAGCTCCACTGATGTGGGTTCAAGCTACAGTTGATTTGAAATTTGCCCGTTGAAGGGCCTAACATCCTTACTATCCTGCTATCACAATCAGTCAATGAATGCTTATACTCTCGTAAGTTCTCTGGGATTGATTCAAGGAGTACTGGGCTATTTGTGCACCACTTTCTCAATAGAAATTCTCCGAGGTGAAGAAGGTATTGAAGTTCGATTCGCAGCCTTAGAGCGTCGTCCAAAGTCTCTGTTCCTGAGATGCAATCATCCACATAAAAATCATGGCGGAGGACCGAAGCCGCTCGAGCGAACCTGGTTGCTTCATCTGTAGCCAGCTGTACCAGGCATCTTGTAGTTAAGTAAGCTGCCTATGATGTGCAATATGTGACGGTAGTGAGGGCGAAGGATTTTAGTTCGTCCTAAGGGCTTTCTCGCCATAATATGCATTGCAGGGGTTGATGTTTTGGATGCACTCTTATTTGTCGGTATATTTTCCCTATGTCAGCTGTGAAGTCTATTCTATGCATACGAAACCGCACGACCAATGAGCATGCTGTCTTGTACTGTTGGTCCTACCATTAAAATGCCATTTAGTGCCATGCCATTGTCGGTTCTTGCAGAGGTACCAAAAACCACCCTTGCACTGGTAGAGCTGCTCGAATTCTTGTGAACAGCGTGATGAGGAATGCAATATTCTGGTTGTCCTAGTGTGGAATTCGGTTGAAGTTCGACCGTGTGTCCAAGTGCTTCATATTCCCTCATGAACTCAACATATTCTTGACGAAGGTTGCTCTACAATTACAGTTTCCTCTCCAGGAATTGAAAACGTTGTCTACTACATACCTTCCACTCTCATCCCTTAAGGTGCTATCGATGACATTTTTCTCACATTCCAAATGCTCTGGTGAACGAATTTCGCGACTTATTTCCTCTGTAGACCAGAATCGTATTTGATTCTCTAGACGGAGGTCATACCTAATGAAGAATGAGTTAGATCTTTGCTCATTGTCTTCCCGTTGATTTATTAGCTGTGGGTACTCCCCACTTAGAATCCACCCTAGCTGAGTGTTCTGAAATGTGGGACACCCTGCACGAGTTTTCCTTCCCTCCTTCTTGAGATGCAAAAAGAACTGAGCTCCGATTAGTAAGTGAGTACTCTGAGGAAGGTGGAAGTCTGGATCAGCGAGGTTGACATCCTTTGGGATATTCCATTTCTTGAGGTAGATGTTTGATACAGGAATGTTGAAATGAAGGTCACTGATCGTCGAATGCACTTCTACGTTTACTGATGAATCAGCTTCGACTGTCAGTTCACCGAATGCTTTCGGGGATATAACGGTTGTCCTTTTCTTCTCAAGTTTAAGTTGTTGTACCGCCTGCTCGGATATGAAGTTGCTTTGGGAGCCGATATCTAATACGGCTCGCATGCAATGATATCTTCCGTTTGAGTCCTTGATTTTGATTGTGAATGAGCTTAGAAGAACCTTAGTGTTCGTAGTTCTTCTGACGATTGGAGGGTGTCGTTACTCTGTGAGTTTGGTGCCATAGTGTTTTTGGTGTTAGTCGCTTTCTCATTCTGGTCGTTTTGGTGCAGCAACGTGTGGTGGTATTTCCTGCATACCTTACATGCAGTACTGGATGTACATATCCTCCACGTGTGTGATGGACTAGGGCAGTTACTGCAGGGCTTGCTATCCTTGATCAATTTGAATCTTTCATCCGAGCTCAAATTGAGGAAATCAGGACATTTATACAGTCGGTGCTCTTCTGAGAAGATGTAGCATCTCTCTGCTGTCAAAATGTATGATTGTTGTTGTTGTGTTATCATGCGTGGCGCTGATTTAGAGTAATTCTTATTACTGGTTGCAGGTGGTTGGGTAGAAGAGCAGAGTGTAGTGTCTGACAGCGTTTCTCCAAGAAGGTAATGAGCTCCTCGAATTTAACTGCATCGTAATGGGAATGATCCTTTTCGAATTCCAACCTTCATTTTTTGTCTAGTCGAGAGAGTAGGAGTATATTAAGAAGTAAACCTAGGATACTTGTTTGGGCGTTTAAGGCATTAAGAGCATCTATACTGCCCTTGAATGTGTTGATCAACGTGCGTATTTCACTCTCCGTTGAACCTATTTTATTTGAAGTTTCCGTAATGTGCCTAATGTGTTCAGCTGCAATTAATTTGGGTGAAAGATAACGATTGACCAGAATGTTGTAGGCTACTTGAAAGTTGGCGTCGGATATGCTGGTGTTTCTTATGCTGTCCTTGGCTTCACCTTTTAGAGAGGAAAGCAAATAGTGGAATTTCTCCATGTTTAACAGGTTATTATTCTTGACCACCGGGCCTTCAAACGTGTCTTTGAAGTGCAGCCAGATGATTAGAATCCCGCTAAAGGTAGGGAGATTTATTTTCGGCACGGTAGTTTGATATTTCTAGGCATGTCATGTGACGACTGAGTGAGCACTTCATCATTCGCTGACATTTTTTTGTAGATTGGTGACTTTTTTTAATTTGGCCTCCAGCAAGTCAATTGTCTTCGAATTCTTCTCGGTAGATCGTGTTAGATTCCTCATTTTCTTCCTCATGTGTGTCTAGTTGGCTTTGAATTTGCTTTAATTATTCCTTGGTCGAGAGCAATCTGTTTAATTTAACCTGAATGAGGTTGATATCGGCAGAATTTATTTGTGATTGAACGAAGTGTTGAATGCGAGTTACAAAAGCCTTCAAGGTTGCTCGCGTTTTGGTTCATGTTCGTTTTTTGGGCTCTTCCATATTTGTATAATATCGTGGTGCTATACAGTGAGTAAGAGTCGGATACGTTGCAGTGTACTGAATTATTATTATTCTGAGGTAACACGTATTTTTATGGATGAACGGAAGTGTAATTGGGAACTAATTACAAAATTTTATAGAAGTTCGTGAATTTATCAATAGATGGTACTAGCCAGGGAGTTGTGGCAGTAAACGGCTGTGGACCTTCGTTGCAATCTGCACGGCCGACTTGATGCGTCGCTCTAGCTCCTAGCTCTAGCGCAGTGAGAGATCCAGTTGGCCGTGCAATCTGATTAGAAGTGAACACTTCGGGCGAAAGGTAGCGCTAGTTGCACCATAACCTAGCTGCGAGTTGCTTGAGAAGTTGTGATTTTGGGCGAAGGGTAGTGCTAGTGGTACGAAGTGCTAGGTTAAATTTGGCCAAGCATCTAATACTCGTTTGAATTCGACCAGAATCATGAAATGTTATACTTAATTCATTGTAATCCAATGGTTACATTAATTACCTTACATAGGACGCTGGATTGTAAGAGTTTAAGGCAAATTTATCCGGGCTGCAAGGACCATGAAATAAATGTGCACTAAACTTTCCGACATCTTGCATTAAAATAATGCACTTATTTTATAGTTACCAACCTACAGGATAAGATTTACCTAACACCAATTTTAAGGATGGATGTCTTTTCTGACACCAACCGTATATGGAATGAAGCATTCACTATTGTCTGTTTCTAAGGAGGTTGTATGTATTTGATGAGTAGGTGTTAAGTCGAACACAAACAACCCGTTCCTGAGGCAGAGAAATTAACGAAACGGTTGAAATCTCCAACCCGGCCAGGAATCGAATCCGGGGCTCTCAGAACCAAAGGTCAAAATTCTGGCCATTTACCCAAGGAGCTGGACCGTAATCCATACGTTATCGGTAAGTGGAATGTAGAGTAAATTTATGCGCGTGTTCAAGGTGTTACGTTTCTTCCAGCAGTATACATACATACATACATAGTTGGACTAAGACAGGACGGAGAGTCTTGTGTTTTCTTGCCGGAGAAGAAGGCGTCACCCGCAGGCTAAGGAACATCGATCCCCAGACGAAACTGGACAGACTACCTAATGTTTACTTGGGCTGCGGTTCTTATTGTTTCTCTTGTTGTTCTTCAGTGGCTACTGCGGCACAACATCATAAAAAGCACTCTGGAATCCTTTTGTGAGCTCGAATTCGTTCTTTCAAGCAATATGGGAAGCTTCTGTACAAATACAGCTCTAAGTAATTACATTTTCTTTTGTATATCTTTATATACCTATTCGACTCCTAGTTTACAATCCAGTTATCTATCATATATATGAAATCCCTAATTCTGCCTGTCATTCAAAGTGATAGTAAGAAAACGAGAAGGATTCAACAGCTGAAATAGGTACCAGCTGTAGATTGTTATGTCTTCTTTACAAGAAAAGTAATGTGAACCTCCCATGACCACGACTTTGGTAGTTTTTAGCAGAAACATACGTTTCCATCAACGAAGTCGTCGTATATTCGCCATTAGTCATAGGTACACAGCTGTCCCTATCGGCATGATGTCAGACTGCGTACATCCTGGCTTCTGTTGCCTTCCGCAGATATATTTGAGAGACTTAAACTTGTACCAGTTATAGGTTACAAGAACAATACAATCTAGACCACCATACTTGAAGTATTAGAAATTCTACATGGCGCGGCGCGGACGATGTCACAGCGGGCACAGAGCGGCAACACATCGCTTCCAACTTAGGAACTAGCCATTTATACCAGAAGATTGTTCTGGATAGGATAGGTCCGGTTACTCACAAGACCATTCCTCTGAATTGGTTAGGTTCGGTTAGTGACAAGACTATTGGTCTGGATTAGTTAGGTCCGGTTAGTGAAAAGACCATTTGTCTAGATAGGATAGTTCTGAATAGAGACAAGACCATTGGTCTTGAATGGTTAGGTCTGGTCAGTTGCAAGACCATTTTGCTGGATTAGTTCGGTTCGGTTAGTGAAAAGACCATTGGTCTAGATAGGTTAGTTCTCAATAGAGAGAAGACCATTGGGCTTGAATGGTTAGGTCCGGTTAGTGACAAGACCATTGGTCCGGATGGTAACCGTAGTTCAAGATAGTGACAAGACTGTTCGGCAGGATTGCCTAGGTCCGGTTAGTAACAAGACCATTGGTGTGGGGAGGTTAGGTCCGATTAGTGACAAAACCATTGGTCTGGATTGTTGGGGCGATCGAAAATTAGTTTTCATGACAGCTGACCTAGGCCAACCTCTGTGACATCGTCCAAGCAGATCTTTCCGCTAAGTGTCTAAGGGTCGTTAACGCATCAAATCTACGTGGTGTGATACCGTGGATAGCGGGTTCGAGTAATAATAGTTGAAAATATTTTTACCATCAGAATATTGGCCGGCAGGGTAGGGAAAGGTGAGTTATAGAATTTCTAATCACTAGAATGCGTGCCAAAATTCTTCGGTATTTTTTAGATAGATGTACCGGACCGTCCAAGTCCACACAATTGACATACGATGTAGTTTGTATCTGTGATCCTGCCAGGCTGCCGCTGTTTCAGATGAACTTGGAAAAGCAGAAGGTATACCGTCGCAGGAAACGAGGCCAAGCACAAGATATTGAATGGTACTTCAGATATAGCCTTGGAGAAGAGTGGTTCTGCGCACATATGATATACGATAGCCTACACTGTACCCGTTAATGAGCACCACATCAAACGATCCAGGTTCGCGCCACCAACCCTGTTGCAAAGAATGCGTCTTTCCTTCTACCCTTCTGTGATCATACACTTGTTAATAAACAATGTCTGAATGCAGGACAGGTGGTTCCTCATTCTCATATTACAAAGGCAAAGCAAAAACACTCGCTTTGTTTCCCTTTGCACCTTGCATTCAATACTGGCGTGCATGACTGGCTACAAGCACCAGTTGTTGTGAACACCGCCAGCTGGGCAGAACTGTCAATGATCTGAATGAATCATACAACGACATCACCTCACCTTCACAACTCTTACCGCCCAGTTTTGGGACTAATATCTAAGAAATTTTGATCGTGGATTCTTCGTTGTAGGTATTCCGTCGCAAAGGTATGTTTCGAGCGATAAAGGCCTCCACATACTAGGTTCATTCTCGCGAAGTGAAATGTCGTTGTGGTGCCCGTAGCAGCATTAACGTCATCTACTGCAGTAATTACGACTGTCGACCCGGTGTAAGTCCGATTCATAAGATACATTATCATATTAATTTGAAATTTCCACTTCATTTTCACATAGTAATTTCGGCTGCCGAGTACAGAATTATTTTTCCCAGGCCTATAATTATTACAATAATAATAATAATAATAATAATAATAATAATAATAATAATAATAATAATAATAATAATAATAATAATAATAATAATAATAATAAATCTTATATTATTGTTATTATTAACATTATTGGCTTTACGCTCCCACAAACTACGTTTACGGTTTACAGATGCGCCGAGATGACGGAATTTAATCCCGCAGGAGTTCTTTTACGTGCCAGTAAATCTACCGTCACAAGGTTGACGTACAGTATTTGAGCACCTTAAAATACCACCGAACTGAGCCAGAATCGAACTTGCCAAATTGGGGTCAGAAGGCCAGCGCCTCAATCGTCTGAGCCACTCAGCCCATCATTACAGTATTATTATTATCATCATCATTATTTTTAATGTTATTGTTGTTGTTTTTGTTATATAGCGAGACTCAGTCTATGAAGCCTGTTGTTATGCTAAACCATATTGTATTGAAGCATTGCAGAATTTAACATTTTTAGAAATTGTATATGCATATCAATCATTATACATGATTAAATCATAATATGACAAATTTATCTGATTATCCAATATTATGAAAATACTTAATTTTCTAAATCTGTGCAGTTTTAGATCATTGATGATCATACAGGCAAGCGTAATATTAATTTTGCTATTCTAATCTGTAGACCTGTTGTGATGTCTACTTTCATGGTTTATTGTGAATGCCACTTCAGACACTTTGTTTTAAATAAACTCGGGCGGCTGGATAAATGGAGAAGATGTGACATTTCGAAGAATGAAGGTATCGGCAAAAGAAAGGGAAGAAGAACGAAGGGCGTGAAAATGTAACACCTGTTCCCTAGGTCTTCGTGGAGTAATGAAATGGCGTACTGCTTTTAGCGCCGGGAGTGTCCGAGGACAGGTGCAGGTCTTTTGATTTGACGCCCGTAGGCAACGTGCGTGTCGTAATGAGGATGAAATGATGATCAAGACGATACATACACCCACCCCAGTACCAACGGAATTAACCAATGATGGTTAAAATTCCCGACCTTGCCGGGAATCGAACTCAGAACCCCTGTCACCAAAGGCCAGTACGTTAACCATGTAGCCATAGAGCCGGACCGTGGTGTGTAATGATAGCACAGGACTTGACCAATGGAGGTCAGATAGGAAAGATTAGTGAGAATCATGGCACAAGTATGTGGAAGCAGTGCCGGACTCAGCCAGGCTACTCGTGGACGCCAATCTACGCTTCCAGGATGAAAGCCACTGAGTCCCATTTTGGCCGCATTTTAGTATAGACAGGTGTTACCTTGGGTGTATTCTATCACCGCCACCCACAGAGAGTAAGGGGACAGGTGTTGAAAATCTTCCTGAGATACGAGGGGGAATCAAATATAAACGGGATTTTATTTTTTATTAAATTCGTTTATTGGAAAACACAAAGCAATTACAATTTATTTTTCCACATAGTTTCCTGCTTTGGAAATGCATTTGTCCCAGCGCATAGGCAGCTTTTTGATGCCCTCATCGTGAAAAGAACATGATCGTGTCACCAGCCAGTTGCGCACGAAGGCGTCCACACTCTCATCTTCAAATCGTTGCCCTCCTAGAGCTTCTTTAAGCTATCCGAACAAATGGAAATCGCAAGACAATAAGTCCGGGCTGTAAGGAGGATGATCAAGTGTAGTCCAGGGCATTTCTAGTAGCTTGGAGACAGTTAGAGCTGCAGTATGGGGCCGCGCATTGTCGTGGAGGAGGATGAACTCTCGAATCGGTTGGTCTCGTCTTTTGAGGCGATATGCAACCTTCGCCTTGTTCATCAGCTCGCAGTAGTAAAGAGCATTGATTGTGCGTCACTCATGCAAAAAATCAATCAGTAAAATGCCCCGCCGATCGAGAAAAAAAACCGGTTGCGAGAACCTTGCTAGTTGACAGTCGAGTCTTGGCTTTCACTGGTGCCGCCTCCCTCTTCTTCCGCCACTCCTTACTGACTTGTTTGGATTCGGGAGTGTAGTGTTTCGTCGCAGGTGACGATCCGACTCAAAAACGCATCACCTTCTTCCGCAACCTTGCTGTAAGCCTCTGACAGACGAAACGTCTCAACTTCTGATTTTAAGTCAAAAGCCATAACAGCTGACGTTAAAATTGTCTGATATTGGACTAGACTGGGATATTTTAAACGAATCGAGGACAAGCATTGTACAGATTTACATACTAGTGATTGTGGAATGTTTCAATGGGATGTAGAGGAAAGCCAGACGAGGAGAAGAATATTGAATTTGCCATCAAATTACTGTAACGCTCCTATACAGTAGATATCATAGCTGAACTCTTCTCCCGTGGAGGATACCATAGCGCGGCATTTTGAATTCAATATGCGCCGAGTGGCAGAACGTAGCCTAGAGTGAAGTGTATTTATGCCTTGTGGTTGCCAAGACTGATGCCTGTGATTTGGCCGCTCCTTGGTGTGTACCGAGCGTCGCAATACATCTCCAGAGCTAGGCGTCGGGGCGCATGACTTAAACCGGCGTAAGATTAAACGGCTCCACCACAAACAGAGCGCGAACAGACGGAGTGAGCAGTGAGCTGAACATTGCTTCTAGCAGATCTGCATTTCAAAAAGTGGAGGGCATAATGACAAGTTCTCAAGCTTTGTAACTCCAAACATTTATTTATTTATTTATTTATTTATTTATTTATTTATTTATTTATTTATTTATTTATTTATTTATTTATTTATTTATTTATTTATTTAGAGTGACTGACCAGCTAACATTCACCTGGAAGGATCTGGGTACGATTCCTGATCAGAATGCCGAGCCAGCCTGAACAGACTGTAAAAATTTGGATTTCTGAGCTCAAGTTGGCGGGTTCGATCCCGACTCACAGTTCTAGCACTTCAGGCAAGCAACTCATTGATCAAAACATTCTAGAGAGATATGCTACGAATTTTAAGTAAATAAAATGTAATAAAGTAAGAGAATATATTTTAGCCGGCCCCTTAGTGTAGGGCTAGGCTGCCCGCCTCTTACCGGTCAGGTCACGGTTTTTTACCTCGATCTGAGGGATAGTTCGGGGTCAAATCAGCCTACGTGATTAGAACTGAGGATCTATTTGACGATGAGATGGCGGCTCCGGTCTAGAAAGTCAAGAATAACGGCCGAGAGGATTCGTCGTGCTGATCACACGTCACCTCGTAATCTGCAGGCTTCGGCCTAAGCAGCGGTCGTCTGGTAGGCCAAGGCTCTTCAGGGCTGTAGTGCCATGAATTTGGGGGTTAAGAGAATACTTTTATTTATTGCTAATCCTTCTCTTAATCATGGAATGCAAAGTATGCAGTGCGTACATACACGATCTTCACGTTGATAAAACACCACTTCTTTTTAGAAGCACGTTCCATCTTGAACAGCGGCAGAAAAGTGAGTAATGACTAAGTGCAGCGGCGTATACTAGTCTGAAGTTCTGGGCCACCACTCAGTCTAGTAATAAACAAAATTCGTTTTTAAAATCTTGTCTATTTATATGTGAAGTCGAGACGTCTTGTTTGGGATGAATATTCCATGATGATGTCGTCATGGAAGTTGTACTCAGGCATCTTGTGAAGTTCCTGATGAAAGGACTTTGCAGTTGACATTAATGCAAAACCGCATAAACGATCTTGTGTCCGCGTTGAATGTCAGTATAACTTTATCTCCTTCAGCGCAGAAAACTTTCTACGGATGCTGAGGTTGCTGGTATTGTCGCAATTAATGTTGCTAATTTTAGTACTTCAGCAATTACTTGGTTTACTCTGTTTTCTTATATGGCGGAAAGAATTCCATGTACTTTTTATATGAGAAATCGAATACGTAGTAAATGGTACGATTTTTTTACAAGAGCATTATGTTAGTTACTGTACAATTATTGGCATTTAAAGCCTCCGCAGGTGTTTGTTCCATCATCTTCTCAAAAAACCAAACCTGGCTCGGTTAAAACAAGACGCTATAAGTAAAATTATACAATTCTTCAATACACAGACACTTGAACAAATCAAATCGAAAATACTACAACTTCTAAAACATATTCAGATCTGTGTGCGCTATAATACATATTTATTGTAGGCTGATTGTTGCCGCATTCACTACCCATTAACGATCATTTCTTTCAGTTAAGAAGAATGCACATGTAGGCCTATGTCACGATTTCTTAAATGTCCGTTGAAAGTGTATTACAATTTGTTATTTATTTTTAATATAATTTTCTTTGGCCACCTCCGGTAGCCCCGGTAGCCCGTAGAAACTCATCAATATCCGGTCGATTAGATTAGCAGTTTGCCTTTTCTACCTCTACGAGCGCTAATGTGAGTATTGAACCAAGGAACACATTTAAAGAAGAATTTTGTAAATAAGATAATTTGGCTAGGATTTGAATATATAAAAAAAGAAACAAACTAAAGAAAACATATTTCTAAAATCACTTCCGGTCTAAATGCAGTTCCGGAAAAGTAGCCTAAAATCGCTTGTTTCTTTACTCGTTTTCCTTTATATTGAAATCCTGCCCAAATTAACATTATTTTCATAATTCTTTCTTTCTTAATCTGTTTACCCTCCAAGGTTGGTTTTCTCCTCGGACTCAGCGAGGGATCCCACCTCTGCCGCCTCAAGGGAAGTGTCCTGGAGCGTGAGACATTGGGTCGGGGATACAACTGAGGAGAATGACCAGTACCTCGCCCTGGCGCCCTCACCTGTTATGCTGGGGGGAAGGTAAAATTGAAAGGGATACACAAGAAAGTGGGAAGGAAGCGGCCGTGGCCTTAAGTTAAGTACCATCCCGGCATTTGCCTGGAGGAGAAGTGGTAGACCACGGAAAACCACTTCCAGGACGGCTGAGGTGGGAATCGAACCCACTTCTACTCAGTTGACCTCCCGAGGCTGAGTGGACCCCGTTCCAGCCCTCGTATCACATTTAAAATTTCGTGGCAGAGCCGGTAATCGAACCCGGGCCTCCGGGGGTGGCAGCTAATCAACTTAACCACAACACCACAGAGGCGGACTTCATAATTCTTTCTGTAATGTATTCCTTGGTTCAATGCCCTCAGGCGTTTTCAGATTTTTTTTTTTTTTTATGTCCACACTGAATGTAACTTAGTTACACTGTCTGAAGTGGAACTCTGCATTGATTCACATTAGCGCTCGTAGTAGTGCTTAAGTGAAACAATGCATTGACTCACATTAGCGTTCGTAGTGGTAGACAAAGACAAACTGCTAATCTAACCGACCGGATAACGGTGATTAAGATAAGGATTGTCACTTTTAGGAATAAGTAAAGAATATATTCTTTTATTTACGTAAAATTCGTAGCTCATATCCCTAGAATGTTTTCAACCTTGAGTTGCTTGCCTGACTAGAACTGTGGATTTTTTTTTAAAAAAATCGCCTGAAAAATGTTGTAATGCATGTCATCCGCACCCTAATACGACCTAACAAGATGGAAGTGTAGGTTATTTCGACAGTGAGGTCCTGGCATCAGGATTTACGAATTACACTGTAAGCGCACTGGCACAATCAGATCGGATAACAATAACAACGTTTGAGACTCTGTTGACGCGGATAAACCGCGGGATTCAGAGAAAGAATATCCCTGCTCATCATTCTGAACTCAGTCGATACAGCCCGCTAACACATTCCACAATAAAAAAGAAACCACCTTGAAATTCATATCGACTTGTCCAGATCCTGCCGCAGAGTGGCTTCAGGCATGTTTGGATAGACTCTAACACATTTCATCTTCGCGCTCACAGCACTCTATATGCCCTGTATTTATAAGCTGAATGAATACACGAGAGAACCGTATTTTTGTAATGGGACTAGCGTTCATACCGGACGCTGAGACGAGAATCGTTTTGCTTCAGCTGGAGGCAATCAGAGCTATGCATGTTTTCTTATGAATTCTAAACCGTTGGCTGCTTGAATCGAAAAGAATTTGTCACTGGAGTCTTACCAATGCGTTCGTGGTGAGATAACAATAACATTTATGCAAATAAAATTATACTTCTCTCCGTACTCTTCAAATTCTTCATCCTATGGATAGCCCGCATTGTGACCATGGCGTCAAGCCTGTGTTGTCCGACACCGCGGTTAGCCCGTTCGAGTCACGTTCGTTGAAAAAGAAATCATGATCTGAAAGTTGTATTAATGTTATTGGTCTTAATGTTCCACCAATTACTTTTACAGTTTCCGGAGACGCCGACATGCCGAAAGTTTGTTCCGCGGGAGTTCTTTTAAGTGCCAGTAAAATTACCAACACGGAGCTGAAATATTTGAGCACCATCAAATACCACCGGAGTGAGCCACGATTGAACCTGCCAAGCTGGGATCAAAAGGCCACCGCCTCAACCGTCTGGCTCATCTGAATGTTGGCCGGCAGGGTAGAGGAGGAGGTGGTATACAGTTAGCTAATTACTGTATTGCATGCCAAAAGACTGGATTCAATTTCAAACCTCTCCGCAGTGGGAGTTACGGCATAAGACACCGGTGATGGCGGTCTGTCTGCCGGGTGGGGACGTTAAGCCTCGCAGGCGTCAAATACACTGACTGACAGAGCAAATGCAACACCAAGAAGGAGTGGTTCGAAAGGGATGAAAGTTGGGGAAAAAAACAGAGACGGCACGGACGAATAATTGATGTTTATTTCAAACCGATATGCAGGTTACACAATGCGCACGGCATCGACTCAGTAGGATGTAGGACCACCGCGAGCGGCGATGCACGCAGAAACACGTCGAGGTACAGAGTCAATAAGAGTGCGGATGGTGTCCTGAGGGATGGTTCTCCATTCTCTGTCAACCATTTGCCACAGTTGGTCGTCCGTACGAGGCTGGGGCAGAGTTTGCAAACGGCGTCCAATGAGATCCCACACGTGTTCGATTGGTGAGAGATCCGGAGAGTACGCTGGCCACGGAAGCATCTGTACACCTCGTAGAGCCTGTTGGGAGATGCGAGCAGTGTGTGGGCGGGCATTATCCTGCTGAAACAGAGCATTGGGCAGCCCCTGAAGGTACGGGAGTGCCACCGGCCGCAGCACATGCTGCACGTAGCGGTGGGCATTTAACGTGCCTTGAATACGCACTAGAGGTGACGTGGAATCATACGCAATAGCGCCCCAAACCATGATGCCGCGTTGTCTAGCGGTAGGGCGCTCCACAGTTACTGCCGGATTTGACCTTTCTCCACGCCGACGCCACACTCGTCTGCGGTGACTATCACTGACAGAACAGAAGCGTGACTCATCGGAGAACACGACGTTCCGCCATTCCCTCATCCAAGTCGCTCTAGCCCGGCCCCATGCCAGGCGTGCACGTCTATGCTGTGGAGTCAATGGTAGTCTTCTGAGCGAACGCCGGGAGTGCAGGCCTCCTTCAACCAATCGACGGGAAATTGTTCTGGTCGATATTGGAACAGCCAGGGTGTCTTGCACATGCTGAAGAATGGCGGTTGACGTGGCGTGCGGGGCTGCCACCGCTTGGCGGCGGATGCGCCGATCCTCGCGTGCTGACGTCACTCGGGCTGCGCCTGGACCCCTCGCACGTGCCACATGTTCCTGCGCCAACCATCTTCGCCACAGGCGCTGCACCGTGGACACATCCCTATGGGTATCGGCTGCGATTTGACGAAGCGACCAACCTGCTCTTCTCAGCCCGATCACCATACCCCTCGTAAAGTCGTCTGTCTGCTGGAAATGCCTCCGTTGACGGCGGCCTGGCATTCTTAGCTGTACACGTGTCCTGTGGCACACGACAACACGTTCTACAATGACTGTCGGCTGAGAAATCACGGTACGAAGTGGGCCATTCGCCAACGCCATGTCCCATTTATCGTTCGCTACGTGCGCAGCACAGCGGCGCATTTCACATCATGAGCATACCTCAGTGACGTCAGTCTACCCTGCAATTGGCATAAAGTTCTGACCACTCCTTCTTGGTGTTGCATTTGCTCTGTCAGTCAGTGTAGAATGACCTGAGCTGAACATGTTCTCGGACACTCCGGGCACTAAAAGCAAGAAAGATCGTCCGAGTCTTTGGTTGAATAGTCAGTGTAGAATCAGAAAGCCCAGGCTCGATTGCCGATCGCCCCAGTAATTTTTAATTATGCCCGGTTAATCCGTCTACCTCGTGGGTTGGGTATTTGTGCTCTTCTAAATGCACATCTCTTCATTTACAGACAACACATCTCATTACAAACCACCAGAGACACACGCAGGACGGAATACACATCTCTGCGTATAGGTTTGGCGTCAGGAAGTGACGACCGTAACTAGTTGGGATAAGACGAAGAATAAGACTTCAAATTTTTCAGCATTACTTCAATCGCGGATTAGCTACACAAAGTCAAAAATGGCACCAATTTAATTTTTGTTTGTTTCAAAAAATAATATTCCAGAAGGAAACCATGATTTAATCTCATCGATTGCGAATAGTATTCTAATTACACAAATATTGTAGCACGACAATATGATGTGGTGGGGGTGGGGGGTGGGGGGTGTAGGGGTGGGGGTGGGGGCAGAATGTGTCAACTTTCTCCATTGAGATTAGGGGACTCGAAAAACATTACCATTATGATGAGATTTTTCGAAAATATAATTTCTGATTAATTATACTTCATCCTGCTTAACCCACGAGAAATAATTTTAGACTAATGGCGATTTTAAATTGTTCACAAACCTCCAAATGCCTCCGAAAATAAGCAGAGGTTTTTAAATTTATTATGATATCTTCCAATTGTTGAAGCTAGGACTCCTGAGTTTTTTTATTCTTAACCACATCAAAGCTTCTGATTTCACAACTGTTACCTACAGTTTTATGCATTTTCTTCTCACATGTTCGTGATATGGATAAATAAATACAAATAATTTCACGATGCTATTGTTCGTTCTGGCTGGCTCTCTTAGTTAAAGTCGTTTACCCTGAACTCATCAACACGATCAGAATCAATATAAGGTTTAAAAAAATGCACAGCCTGTTTCCAGTCGTTCGACCGGGTCAGGAATGGAATGAATGAAGCGCCCATTTAGCGGCGAGGACAGGAATTGTGCCGGCTGCCGAAGTCTGTCGCACTCCCGTGGGGCAATGATTAATGAATGACAGATGAAATTAAATGATATTGGAGAGTGATGCTGGAATGAAATATGACAGGGAAAACCGGAGTATCCGGAGAAAAACCTCTCCCGCCTCCGCTTTGTCCAGCACAAATATCACGTGGAGTGACCGGGATTTGAACCACGGAAGCCAGCGGTGAGAGGCCGGCGCGCTGCCGCCTGAACCACGGAGGCTCTAGAATCAACACAAGGTAGTGACGTCAAACCAATACACTACGAAAGGCTGAGAGAACTCATTACACACCACCACTGAATGACTAATTATTAATTGTACTAATCAAAGTATTGCTCTGTTATATCATCCTACTTTAACTCTCTGACTTGTATAATCAGGACTGAAATAGATTGTGTTTTACTTGTTATGCATTTTGTTCAGTTAGTTATAAACAATTTAGTTATTAATGACTTACCGGTATTTAATTGATTATTACTATTATTATTATTATTATTATTATTATTATTATTATTATTATTATTATTATTATTATTATTGTTACCGTGTTTTAGCGGTAGGTAGAGGTGAAAGAAGGTGAGGGTGTGAACGGGTCTCAAGCTACGAAAGTAAAATTAATTTAAAATTTAACAAGGTTATATTTTCTTTTCAAAATAAGGAAATAACAAGCATGGCAGGTACAAAGTAGCAAGTCAAAAGGGTAGTTACAATATTTACAGGATTTGGGCTTCGCGCCCTGACTTCACAATGCTTGGGCAATCAGCTCAGTTTTACCCCAAACACAAGTTTCAACAGAGGGGCAGAAAACTCCATTCATGCCTAGGAGCCCTTGCTCCAAATTACACTGAAAAGCCTCCACGAGGCATACAACACTCAATTTTCAAAAAGAGCCACTCGCTCTCAACTTTAAGCCTCTCAAAGGCCACACCAAACTCCACCTTCGAGTTGTCCTCACTGGACATAGACACAGGAGTAAAATACCCAACCTACTGAGGTCTATTAAATGAAAAGAAGGTTGATTACATGACCTCCAAAATAACAATTTGAGAGGAGGCGATCTGCACTCCTAATACACTTTGTTTTTAAAAACTAATTTGGCTCTTAGGCCACTGATGCAAGGGCTAATCCCATACTACGGAGGTGACTTTAGAAAAGAAACAAATTTACATAATGTTATGGAAGAATAGGTTGAGAAAATAAGTTCACCTCAAAACAATATGAGTGGGAGCTCGAGAGGGTTAAGCACTCTCTATCCCAATACGTAGTTTAAAAGATAGAATAGATACCAGTTTCTTTACATTTTTAAGGAAGGTTACATAACGGAAAAACTTCGGACCCGCCCCGAGAGTTAAACTGCTGAGCAAGCAAGAAAAGAAGTAATTAATCGGCCATTACCTGGTTGTTGACCGCTGCCGGAGAAAGAGGCGCTACCCGCCCCCTGCTATGTACTTTACACACTGAAAGATGGAACAGAAGTGGCCCGGAGACCCTAAAATCAGCAGTTTATATCCTCTCGCGGAAGGTTCGAGGCGTTAGGGGAATGAAAACACCCTCCCACAAAGTCTTTATTGGGTAGGATACAGCAACATATTCAAGTTGGGGGAAGATACCTCGGATTGGTCAGAAATTAATAAAAGAAATTCGGGATTGGTTGAATACAAAACAAGGAGAAAGAGAGGGGTATACAGCCAACTTAAACAATAACAGAAGGAAATTTAACAAGAAACAAACTTTTGAAATAAAAATTTCTCCAAAAAACAGTTCTTTCACTCCGCACTAGGGTGCACTATTGTTGATCTTCAGTAGTGTCCTCTAGAAGAGAAAGTTCACACTTCTTACTACAAGCAAAACAAAAATACGTCGAAAATGACACAGTTCAAAAACTCCAAAATTTCCAGGTAGTGACATCTTCTGAGAAACTTGAAACTTAATACCGTCAATAAAGTTCAGACTTCCTCCAGCAGAGGAGTTTCAACAGGCGCAACTTTTAAATTAGCGGCGTGGAGGTGTACCGCCCAGTACAGACCTCTCCCCCCCCCCCAAAAGTTCCTCCAGGGGTGACACATGAAATTTGTTTGAAAACAAGGTCCAAGTTTTGATGTAGATATGGAGATTAATTGCCGAAAAATTTATAAGATTTTCTTTATGTGGTTTGATTCAGTTTCAAAATTTTTGTTGTAACTGGAGAAGTAAAGTTTTTATGGTTGTAGAAGTTGAATTGAGAAGGAAAACTTTAGTTTTAACATCGAGGAAAAATTTTCTAAGTCCACCAGATTTTGTTGTTGAATTCCCAAGTGTAGTCATCTCTTATAGTAACTGTCCATGTAGTTGATGTTGATTAAGTTGGATGGCCATACCGGCCGTTGCAGCTTGCGTCCAAAGGAGGCCGCTCGGACCCCTCAAGTACCCTGAGATACCGCTCGCCCGCACTATGAGGGGAGCAGTGGTGTTGAAACACGCCGCGCCCGCGGTGAACATATACAGGCTGCGGGCAAGTAGCAGGTCGTGCGCCGCACATCAGCCTTGGCCGGGAGGAGAGCTCCGGCTCGCCGTGCACATGTCGTCCTCGCTGGGGTCGAGGGGGCCCTTCCTCAAGCCCAGTCGCGGCACGGCGCCACGCGGCTGCGGGGGCACTGAAACATTAAAACTAGGCGGCAGAATTGTTGGACCATCATCATTTTTTGAGGGCACAGGCTTGGTGGAGAGGTTGAGGGGCCAGCGGCGTGCAGATATCCATGGCATTAAATATAAGCAAGCCACAGTGTGTATAGCAGGAGACGGGAGCGTGGTAATGGCCGTGGTAAGGACAGAATGGCAGTTTAACGGTGCGGGGAGGGTTTACAAAAATACTTACATATGAAACTAAATTTTATAGAAGGGGCAGAAAGCCTTAAAAGTGAAACTCAAAAAATATAACCTTCATATTCCTTTCAAATTATATGAAGCAAGTTGACACAACATTTACACTGGTTTCACCTGAGACAGGTGAAACATAAATATCCTCTCGGTGGCTGGATTACTTAATAACAACGTAACCGGCGTAAGAAAATCGAGAATGATACAAGGCCCATGAAATCTGGGGGCACGCTTGCCCGCGGGAACAAAGTTCTTGACCATAACTTGGTCACCTACCTTCAAAGGGGTGGGTCTCCGTCCACGAACATACCTTTCCCTAACCTTATCATGAGACACTTTAAGATTGGCTTTAGCCTTCTTCCAAAGATCTTTAATGTTGTCCGGATCTATTGTCTCGGGCAGAATGTCACTCAGAGACCAGAGGTTAGAGAGCGGCGTGTTGGGAACAAACTTGAACATCAAAGAGGCTGGAGTAAATTTATGTGATTCATGAACCGCCGAATTCAAAGCAAAAGCTAACCAATGCAGGGACGTATCCCACCTGGAATGATCTTCATGATGATAGGCAATAAGCGCGGACCTGATGTTGTAACCAAGGTTGAAGTTTACAGAACACAACTTTATTTGCTTCACTTAATAATATTTACACAAATAACTGAAATTTATTTTGAAGCAAAAAGGAATATTGAATCTTGAGAAAAGTCTGTCTTTATACAATATGTACAGGTTTGCAGTCTTTATATACACTTCTATCTCGAAAAGATAGTCTTTGTGAATTGACACGTTGATAGTCGAGAACTATCTGGCACACTAACATAAATGTTCATGAGAGTCCTTGTTTGTTGAAGTGCCTGAATTCCTAAAAAGCAAGTTCAATTGATTGAAGAAATTCCACCTAGCGAAACTAAGGGAGCTTGCATAAGTTAGGGAATGAAAATGGCTTGTAAAAGAATTACGGAACATAGGCAGCGGAAACAGGTAAGGGAGCGGTGACCAGAGGTGAAACCTCGTACTGCCAGAAATTCAGTCCACCTGGTCGAAGCACATTTTCAAGAGGAGTAGCCTCCGTGCTCGACGTAGGGTGTATTCTGGAGCTGGACACCGGGGCAAGTGGGCAAGTGAGCAGGCAGGGAGCTCCTATTTATAGTACACTCGATGGTCAGGCACGCGCACTGAGGGCTGCGCGTCGAAGCTAGCAGAATGATACACAGGCGCGCGTGCAGCTGGCTGGCGGAGCGAGAAGGGAGCGCCGGACATACAACACCTGAGATTACGGTTAACCCGTTCAGCCAGAGATGGTTGAGGGTAATAAGCAGAAGTAGTTACATGAGAGATGGACAAGTCGAAACAGAATTTACGAAAAAGATTAGATGTGAACGCCTTAGCATTATCAGACACAATATATTGGCACGGACCAAAAGAGGCAAAAATAGAATTTAAGCAAGTAATGGTAGACTGAGCGGTAGCCAGCTTAGTCGGAAATAACCAGGAAAATCTAGTAAAGCCATCTACGCATACAAAGATAAACTTGTTAGCATTTCCCTTAGACTGGGGGAAGGGTCCTACATAATCAATATACAAGCGTTCCATGGGACGCGACACTTGATGCGAAGACAAAAGGCCTACCTTGGTGGACATGGTGGGTTTACTGAGCAAACAAGATTTACAAGCTTTTACTAGTTCACGGATTTCACCGTCCATACCTTTCCAGATGAACATTTCACGAATCTTCTCACGAGTTTTAAAGATTCCAAGATGCCCTCCTAATGGGGTCTCATGATAATACTTGAAGATCATAGGTACAAGAACAGCTGGAACGACAACTTTCATCATCTTATCATGCCTCGAGGGGCAACATAGAACACCATTCCTCAGAACATAAGGGACGACATGTTCCCCAGAAGAAAGGGTTTCCATTATCGGAGCCAGCGTCGGATCTTCACGTTGGTATTTCTCGATATCCCTAAAGAGCATGGGAACATCTGTTAAGATGGCATTAACATCAGATAGTATGGACTCGGAAGGTGATGAACTATCGACCGGTTCATGGGTCTCGACGTCGTTGGAAAACATACGGCTGAGTCCATCAGCAACAATATTTTCGGTACCTCTGATATGCCTGACATCGAATTGGAAGGCAGAAATACGGATGGCCCAACGGGCTATACGACCAGTACGACGCGGCCTACCTAAGACCCAGCTTAAGGCTTGATTATCTGTCTCCAGGTCAAATTTGACGTGTTCCAGATAGAGACGGAACTTCTCTAAGGCGAATAAGACTGCCAAACCTTCGAGCTCATAGATGGAATACTTGGCTTCTTGAGCCGATAGAGTCCTAGATGCATAGGCGATGGGTCGCCTCCCTAGTTCAGTCTCTTGAAGAAGGACTGCAGCTACTGCTGACGACGACGCGTCGGTTTGGACGATGAATTTCTTCGAGAAATCAGGCATAGCAAGTACAGGGGCATTACAGAGAGCTAATTTAAGATCTTCAAAAGCGGCTTGTTGAGAAGGTCCCCACTCGAATTTGATGCCTTTCCTACGAAGAAGGTTTAAGGGCGCCGCTCTATTAGCGAAGTTAGGAATAAACTTCCTGAAGAAATTCACCATACCAATGAACCTGGCGATACCTTTAATGTCCTTGGGAGGTTTAAAATCACGGATGGCCTGTGTTCTAGAATGATCGACTGCTACACCATCAGGTGATACAATATGCCCTAGGAATGACATAGAGGGCTTAGCAAAGGCAACCTTGGACAACTTAAAAGTTAACCCAGCCTTACGAAGGCGATTGAGAACTTCTCGCAGATGATCTAGATGTTCTTCGAAAGTCTCTGAAAATACGACGACATCATCCAAGTAGTGATATAAGTACTCAAATTTGATGTCGGAGAAGACCCTATCTAGTAGCCTAGTGAGTACAGCTGCTCCCGTGGGGAGCCCGAAAGGCACGCGGTTGTATTCGTATAAGTTCCAGTCCGTGGCAAACGCTGTGAGGTGTTTAGCCTCTTCGGCAAGGGGAATTTGATTATAGGCCTGATTCAAGTCCAAGATAGTAAAGAACTTGGCCTTACGGAACCATGAAAAACAAGAATGAAGGTCGGGAAGGGGCACAGATTGTAACACCACCTTCCGATTGAGAGCCCTATAATCAATGACAGGCCTGAAGCCTCCTTGGGGTTTCGGGACTAGAAAAATAGGCGAAGAATACGCCGACTTAGAGGGCCTAATAATACCATCCTTCAACATTTGATCGATGATTTCTTTCAATGCCTTCATTTTAGGTGGAGATAGCCTATATGGTGGAAAACGGACAGGAATCGAATCCGTGACCTCAATTTTGTATTCAATAAGGTCAGTAACACCAAGAGTATCAGAGAACACCTCTGGAAATGACTGACATAATTTACGAATACTATCAGCCTGCTCCTCAGGTAGATGTCTAAGGTCTAACAACATCTCATCCTGGGTAGGCGAAATAGATGAACATGACACAGAATTACACTTTAACAAGGGAATTTTACATTTGGACGCAAATTTGAATGTGCACGACTTACTCTGAAGATCGAGCACAAGACCAGTGTGAGAAATGAAGTCCGCTCCCAGTATGATGGGGCAAGACAAGTGCTTAGCCACAAACAGTTTGGTTTTCCATGTAAATTTAAATATACGAATTTTGACCAGTAAGGAACCTAGAATTTCTAATGGGGATGAATTAGCCGAAACATATTGAACAGGAGAGGAGACATAGTCAGGTAGTTTACAAACAGACTTAAATTTTGAATACCATTGGTCCGAAATAATTGAACAAACACTACCTGAATCTAATAGAGCGGTTATAGGCTCGTTATTTAACTCAATCTTAAGAAAAGGAATAGGTGCGGGGGTATCCGCCGCAATCCTAAGACATTCTTTAGGGCATTCAAAAGATGAATTTGAAGACTGCTCGTTCCCTGAATTTACAACCTGTTTACCAGGGGCTGAGTCTCGGGAAGATGGATTAGTCGACTCAGCCGAAGCCACTAGTCACTTTTTATTATTGGCATAGGTGGAATTTGCACCAGAAGTTGAGCAGGAGGGGGTGCTATTTGAGTTTGGGCAATTCTTGGCGATATGTGAGAAAGCCCCACATTTAAAACAGCCTTGTGATGAACCAGCCCCATTCCTTGTCCCACTCGACTTGATCAGTGGACACTTATTGCGCAGGTGGTCAGGCGACCCACAAGCATAGCATTTACGAGGGGTGACTGATCGGCGAGGTGGAGGCCGAGTATTACTAAAGGAAGGCGGGGGTTCTTTCGCTACACGCAAAGAATCGGCGTATCTAACTCCTTCTGCTGAGACGGCCAATGCTTCAAGTTCAGAGAAAGTTTGCGGGCACGCCGCGAAACACAAATATGACCTATAGGGAGGTGAAATTCCCTCTACAATAGCCTGTACAATCTGATCTTCAGGAAAATGAAGGGCAAACACCCTAGTATAAAACTGAATGTCCTGTATGAAATCAGCCAAGTTTTCATCCAAGCGCTGTACACGATAATAGTACTTCTGAATCAGAGATGACCTCGCGCGGGCGGGAATAAAATTTGCAAGCAAGTGTGCATGAAAATCTTCAATAGATGACTGTTCAGCTATGGCTCTTACTATTTTGTCAGAGAGAATACCAATTGCATAAGGATAGATAATTTGCAAAATTTGACATGGAGAAAGAGAAAACACAAGGGCATGATCCTGAAATTCAACTAGAAATCTTAAAAATGAAATTACGTCACTGGTGGTATTAACGGAAAACTTAGAGATACCTCTGAGCAACATTGCCAATGGATGAGGCAAGCTGCTAAACCCTGGTGACATAGTAGGTAAAGGTTTCAATGGCAAGGAAGTTAATTCAGAACGTACATTATTTAATGAGTTACGGCGTTCAGACTCGTCCAATGGGGCAGAGGTTGTTTGTGCAGCAATGGTTTTCCTATTTGCTTCTCCCTTAGGAGGCTCTTCCTCACTACCTACATTCACTGTGGTGGGTAGATCGCTTTTGGGAGGAACCTCCCCCGTTAACAATTGAGTGACCTTGCTAGACAATTCCGAAATATTTTCAAGCAGCGTACTAGCTTCCTTCTTCTGAACGTCATTCAGCTTTAGAGACAACAGATCGTTAACTCTATTTGAGAAATGATATAGCCTGGCTTGCACACGCTTAATTTGATTAGGAGAAGGATCATTTTCATCAAAAAAACTAACTACAGAAGCTAGCCCAGTAATATTCTCGACGATCGTGGAAAGAGAGTCGTCAATTTCTTTCTCTCCCAAGGTGGGGATGGAAATAGGCAACTCAAGGGACTCTCTAAGCTTGTTTGTGTCTATCGCAACCGTGCCTCCAGATTGCACATTTCTAATAGTCAATTCGTAGATTAACTCCTCCTTGCGCAAATAGTTAAGATGGAGAACATCGCGAGGGCCGGGCATGATGACAGAACAATAAAAAAAAAAAATTCCAGCAACTGAGAAAATTATTAGAGTTCGGAACAAAACAATGTTTAGCCGTCAAAAGGGGCTAAATTGAGACCCATTCAACCACGCTCTGCTACCACTTGTTACCGTGTTTTAGCGGTAGGTAGAGGTGAAAGAAGGTGCGGGTGTGAACGGGTCTCAAGCTACGAAAGTAAAATTAATTTAAAATTTAACAAGGTTATATTTTCTTTTCAAAATAAGGAAATAACAAGCATGGCAGGTACAAAGTAGCAAGTCAAAAGGGTAGTTACAATATTTACAGGATTTGGGCTTCGCGCCCTGACTTCACAATGCTTGGGCAATCAGCTCAGTTTTACCCCAAACACAAGTTTCAACAGAGGGGCAGAAAACCCCATTCATGCCTAGGAGCCCTTGCTCCAAATTACACTGAAAAGCCTCCACGAGGCATACAACACTCAATTTTCAAAAAGAGCCACTCGCTCTCAACTTTAAGCCTCTCAAAGGCCACACCAAACTCCACCTTCGAGTTGTCCTCACTGGACATAGACACAGGGGTAAAATACCCAACCTACTGAGGTCTATTAAATGAAAAGAAGGTTGATTACATGACCTCCAAAATAACAATTTGAGAGGAGGCGATCTGCACTCCTAATACACTTTGTTTTTAAAACCTAATTTGGCTCTTAGGCCACTGATGCAAGGGCTAATCCCATACTACGGAGGTGACTTTAGAAAAGAAACAAATTTACATAATGTTAAGGAAGAATAGGTTGAGAAAATAAGTTCACCTCAAAACAATATGAGTGGGAGCTCGAGAGGGTTAAGCACTCTCTATCCCAATACGTAGTTTAAAAGATAGAATAGATACCAGTTTCTTTACATTTTTAAGGAAGGTTACATAACGGAAAAACTTCGGACCCGCCCCGAGAGTTAAACTGCTGAGCAAGCAAGAAAAGAAGTAATTAATCGGCCATTACCTGGTTGTTGACCGCTGCCGGAGAAAGAGGCGCTACCCGCCCCCTGCTATGTACTTTACACACTGAAAGATGGAACAGAAGTGGCCCGGAGACCCTAAAATCAGCAGTTTATATCCTCTCGCGGAAGGTTCGAGGCGTTAGGGGAATGAAAACACCCTCCCACAAAGTCTTTATTGGGTAGGATACAGCAACATATTCAAGTTGGGGGAAGATACCTCGGATTGGTCAGAAATTAATAAAAGAAATTCGGGATTGGTTGAATACAAAACAAGGAGAAAGAGAGGGGTATACAGCCAACTTAAACAATAACAGAAGGAAATTTAACAAGAAACAAACTTTTGAAATAAAAATTTCTCCAAAAAACAGTTCTTTCACTCCGCACTAGGGTGCACTATTGTTGATCTTCAGTAGTGTCCTCTAGAAGAGAAAGTTCACACTTCTTACTACAAGCAAAACAAAAATACGTCGAAAATGACACAGTTCAAAAACTCCAAAATTTCCAGGTAGTGACATCTTCTGAGAAACTTGAAACTTAATACCGTCAATAAAGTTCAGACTTCCTCCAGCAGAGGAGTTTCAACAGGCGCAACTTTTAAATTAGCGGCGTGGAGGTGTACCGCGCGGTACAATTATTATTATTATTATTATTATTATTATTATTATTATTATTATTATTATTATTATTATTATTATTACGTGCATTTTACACTTACTGTATATTCATATTTGAATAACTTTTCAATTTATAATTTTTGTGTAATTACAGAAATTTTCTGATATTACTCATTACAATAAGATTGAGGCGTAATTTTTAGCACAAATTATTTCAATTCAGAAGTGTACTTCAACTATTAAATATCCAATCCTTCTTAGCGCCGATGTCTCGGACAGTGGATGTTTGTACCTTCCTGTTTTCCAAGGTCCCTTCCTAATCTGTAACGAGATGGCTTTATAAATATTACTGAGCACTCTAGTTCAAACAACACGGGTAGATTGTACACCCGCTGCTGATGACCACCATGTTCATTAAGCGGCGACAAGTCTGAATCACAAGCACTACCCTGTCGGAGTGTTCGTTTCATTCTACTCTGGGAACATCTTCAATTACTTTCGGCTTAGCATTGGCACTCGCACCTGCTCTGCTAGGAATATTGAGATGATGCATGAATATTGGAACAGAGAAGAAAATTGTAGGAAATTGTACTCTGTGTGTCTCTCATAAGCCGCTGTGGAAGTAATGTATAAAATAAATTATAAACGTACCTTCTCGGGCATTTACTAGTAATTCCCGTAGAAAATCCGTGGAGAAAATATCTCGTGTAGTAATTTCTGCCTCAAATAAGGACAAATTTGTCCAGGAGAAAAGCCAAACTTAAACGGTGACACTTCCATTCTTTTCCCCATATGTTTAGTTCTGCTTTCATTAATTGATCTATCACATTGTTTCCGGGAGTTGTCCCTCTATTAGGCCTAAATAATAATATTATTATGATTATGATTATTGTTATTCTTTCCGCCTCTGTGGTGAAGTAGTTAGTGTGATTAGCTGCCTGCCCAGAGGCCGAGGTTCGATTCCCGGCTCTGCTACGAAACGTAGTACGAAGTTTGGAACGAGGTCCACTCAACCTCAAGAAGCCAACTGTGTACACGGGGGTTCTATCCCTACCTCAGCCATCCTCGAAGTGGTTTTCCGTGGTTTCCCACTTCCCCACCAGGCAACTGCCGGAATGGTACCTAATTAAGGGCACGGCCGCTTCCTTCTCTCTTCCGTGTCTATCCTTTCCGATCTTCCCATTCCCTCACAAGGCCCCTGTTGAGAATAGCAGGTGAGGCCGCCTGGGCGAGGTATTGCTCCTCCTCCCAAGCTGTATCCTCCCGAACAAAAGTCTCACGCTCCAGGACACTGCCCTTGAGGTGGGATCACTTGCTGAGCCCGAGGGAAAAAACCAACCCTGGAGGGTATACAGATTAAGAAGGAATTATTATTATTATTATTACTACTACTATAGTAGTAAACAATTAGAATTGGGAAATATCTGGTGGCAATTGCTACTTAGAGTAGTATAGCAAATTCTTTTAAAAGTAAATAATATAGCCTTAGGCTAACACAAAGAACAAGTTAGAAATAAACCTGATACCTTGAGGATAAGAAAAAAGACGCATAAAATGATATATTTATATAAATTCATCTCACCAGGCGAGTTGGCGTGTGGTTAGAGGCGCGCAGCAGTGAGCTTGCATCTGGGATATAGTGGGTTCGAACCCCACTGTCGGCAGCCCTGCAGATGGTTTTTCGTGGTATCCCATTTTCACACCAGGCTGTGCCTTAATTAAAGACACGGTCGCCGCCTCCTCCTCCTTCACACTCCTAGACCTTTCCTCTCCAGTCGTCGCCGCAAGAACTATATGTGTCGGTGCGACGTAAAGCGAATTGTAAGAAAAAAACTCATTTCCTTTTCAACTAGGTCTGTGGCCACATTTAGTTCTACACCTCTTTTCTTTAAAGCTGTGTATTAGGACGAAAGTAAACTTCCTGTTCCCCAGCTACAAATTAACCATAAGCAGTTAAAATCCCAGACCCTTCGACCCTTCCAGGATTCCAACCCGGGGGGGGGGGGCTGTGAACAGAGCCGAATACCTGGTAGAGTAAAATGTAACGTTGAAATTGACACGCAGGCAGCCTCATTGGCGTCAAATTGTAATATCTGCGCATCGTAGCTGAGGCCATACAGTTATTATTATAGATTAGAACGTGGAATGGGGTTAGTGCGATTTGACTAATTCAACCTAGAAAATGCATATCAAGGGTATCTCATTCATCAAGATATCTCATTCTAGTTCTGGCAGATATTACCTTGGAGTTTCATAAGTGAAATGTGCTACTGATACTCAAATTATTTTACTGATTAATTCTTTATTAATCCGGTTACTCTCCAGGGTTGGTTTTTTCCCTCGGACTCAGCGAGGGATTCCACCTCTACCGCCTAAAGAGCAGTGTCCTGGAGCGTGAGACTTTGAGTCGTGGGGATACAACTTGGAAGGAGGACCAGTACCTCTCCCAAGCGGCTGCTATGCTGAACAGGGGCCTTGCGAGGGGATGAAAAGATTGAAAAGGATAGACAAGAAAGAGGGAAGGAAGCGGCCGTAGCCTTATGCTAGGTACCATTCCGGCATTTGCCTGGTGGAGAAATGGGAAACCACGGAAAACCGCTTCGAGGATGGCTGAGGTGCGAATCGAATCCCCCTCTATTCAGTTGACCTCCCGAGACTGGATGGAGCCCGTTCCAGTCCCTGTACAACTTTCCAAATTTCGTGACAGAGCCGGGAATCGAACCCGGCCTCCGGGGGGTGGCAGCTAAACACACTAAACGCTAACCACTGCATCACAGAGGGACTTTGTGATTAATGACGAGTTAATATTAACTTGCCTGTGATGATGACTAATTAATGCACGTGCGAATAGGGCAAGTATATACTTGGTCTAAAATATCTGCACAATGAGTGGAATTAGACTGTGGACTGGGGAGTGTATAGAGAATATTGTTTTCTACGTTGATGAAATAATGTCAATTCAACCCAATTTATGAAATACAACCAATAAATGCATATTCAAACTGTCCATTTTCCTTGATTAAGTCCTGATGCAAACAACCTGAAAATGATATAGATAATACATGAATAGAGATTTGTGGTAGAGTAAGGGGAAACTTAAGGTTCATACTATCCCCAAGTACTTTATGCCTGATGAAAGAGTGCACTATAGTAAACACTCCTAATAGGCATTAATATATATTCAAATTAATATAACAGCACCGAGCTCGAGAGCTGCAGTCGCTTAAGTGCGGCCAGTATCCAATATTTGTGAGATAATGGATTCGAATCTCACTGTCGGCAGCCATGAAGATGGTTTTCCGTGGTTTTCCATTTCTACAGCAGGCTGTACCTTAATTAAGGCCATGGCCACTTCCTTCCCATTCCTAGCCCTTTGGTATCCCATCGTCGCCATAAGTGCGACATAAAGAAACGGTATTAGATTTGCGATATTATTTTGGAATATAATAACATTTAAAAGTGAATTGATTAAATATTTCATCATCATTTTGCACACCTTCCAGCTGTTGGCCGGATCTCTTTAGAACACAAGCCTCTCCAAAATCTTGAGCCTTCCACCATCTCTCTGTCGTCACTTTGGTCCAGGCCTCTTTCCGGCTCCATGGCTAAATTGTTAAAATACTGGCCTTTGGTCTCAGGGGTGCTGGGTTTGATTCCCGGCAGGGTCGTGGATTTTAACTATGATTGGTTAATTCCACTGGCACGGGGACTGGGTGTATGTGTCGTCTTCATCGTCATTTCATCCTCATCACGACGCGCAGGTTGCCTAGGGACGTCAAATCAAAAGACCTGCACCTGGCGAACTGAAGTCCTCGGACACTCCCGGCACTAAAAGCCATACGCCATTTCATTTTTCCAGTGCTCCATTTTCTTCATCCCCACCTCATCTCCTTTCAGCTATCTCTACGTCTCACTCCCATCTCATCTTCCTGGATATCCTCTTAACGTGTCCGTAGCATCTAACACAGTGGTATTCAAACTTTTTGGTCGGCGTATCCCCAAAATCCTTCCTACCCCCGAAGTACGAGAATATTGCGATTATACTTGAAATGACACATTGTTGCTGGATGACAAATAATATTAATCATCATCATCATCATCATCATCATCATCATCATCATCACCCGCAACTTATGCCGCTTGATCAGGGTCGCTGCAAGCACTAAGGCATGAAAGAGTTGTGGCCGGGGATTTAAGATCAGTTGCCCTTCCTGACACCACGGGATTTAGCAACACCAGGAAACAAACTATGATCGCCGGGATTACAGACTAGCAGCTAAACCGCTACACCACCCTGTTCCGCAATAATAACAATATATATGTCGTCATTGGCCAAAGGAAACCTCGAAACTCCTTCAGAGCACAGAACTGAGCGGTCAGCAATGGCCGAAGAACTGCTCTTAGCGTTTTCATTGGTTAACGATGGCCCAGTTATTCGACGATTCGAGTCTTTCGTTCCCTTCTCAGGCAACGCAGCAAGTCTTCACAACACAGGTGGAGAAATGTGGTTTTCTATTGAGTATACGAGTTCTTCGTTGCCTGTCAACGATATACTTTACATACGAGTATAATTATTAATGCAACAATTACTGAAAATGAAAACCTACAACCTGTTTTCCAGTCATTGACCGGGTCAGAGATGTAATGAATGAAGCAGATATAGGCTATTAGTACGATGAGGTCGTCACTCACAATGTGATTTAATACTGACTGATAGACGCTACGAAATGAGAATGGAGAGTGGTGCTGGAATGAAAGATGACAGAGAAAACAGGAGTACCCGGAGAAAAACCTGTCCCACCTCCGCATTATCCAGCACAAATCTCACATGGAGCGACCGGGATTTGAATCACGGTATCCAGCGGTGAGAGGCCGACGCGCTGCCGTCTGAACCACGGAGGCTCTGCATCAATTACTATTGTACTAAACAAACTGCTACTGAAAAGACTGAAGTGAATGAGTGGAGGTCACTGAGCAAGTACAACTGTGAAAGAGTGGATTCTTCTTCTTCATTCTTAATCTGTTTACCCTCCAGGGTTGGTTGTTCTGTCGGACTCAGCGAGGGATCCCAACTCTACCGCTTCCAGGGCAGTGTCCTGGAGCATGAAACTTTCGATTGGGGGATACAACTGGAGAGGAGGGCCACTACCTCGCCCAGGCGGCCTCACCTGGTATGCTGAATAGAGGCATCATGGAGGATGGGAAGATTGAAAGGGATAGACGAGGAAGAGGGAAGGAAGCGGCCGTGTCCTTAAGTTAAGTACAATCCCGGCGTTTGCCTGGTGGAGAAGAGGGAAACCATGGAAAACCACTTCGAGGATGGCTGAGGTGGGAATCGTACCCCACCTCTACTCAGTTGATCTCCCGAGGCTGAGTGGACCCCGTTTCAGCCCTCGTACCATTTTTCAAATTTTGTGGCAGAGCCGAGAAACGAACCCGGGCTGCCGGGGGTGACAGCTAGGCCTAATCATACTAACCGCTACATCAAAGAGGCGGACTGAAGGAGTGGATTTCGAAACAAAAAAATAAAAAGAGCAATGCGGCGTAAGTAAGCAAATACCAAAACCTAATCAATGAATTGTTTCGGAAAGGGCTGCACAAAAACACGCAATCACAACATGACTTTATTAAAAATGAGCGGGCTCAACTCAATTTTGAACTGCTCACTGAAACAGAAGCTACGATAAATACTGCAATCGTTCTGTAACCTTCTCTTTTCTTATCTTGAAATGGATATATTTTTTCTTAATAGCACATAACTGACTTCATAGTTACCTATAATACTATGCGTAAAAGGTGGGAATGTCTCCAAACAAAACTACGAGCCATGTACGATTTCTTCTGCCACCTGGATGACTATCTGAAACCATGTAGTTCGTTATTTGCCTAAGCAGATGGCAGAACTATAAAATTTCACACTAACATTTGAACTAGTTCAGACTTCTCCCAGATATGCACATAGGTCGACCCCATCCCATTGTACTCCTCTGCAAGGTGACTTCTGATAAGGTTACGTCCTTCAGACAACTCCCCAAGTTGACGTCATAATGTTCATTAAAAGTGGCACTCCATCCACACAAGGCAGTTAATTTCATTCCACCTTCAAGCGTGCTTTAGAACTCGATGCAATTCCAGAATTACTGATATTCAAAGCTAAATTGAATTATCTCCCTGGAGAGCATAAAGTCTATTTCTATGTTAGGTACCTTTCTTGTGCCGCAGTAAAACTCGATAGTCGTAAGTTAGGTTATAACCGCTGCTCAATTCTGCCCACCTCATTAACAGATACAAGTTTAATTTCAAATTTAATTGTGTAGGAAATGGCAAAAGCTTTGGAGTGTTTGAAGTCTAATGCAAATTTCGAAACGAGTCTAGTCGTTAGCATCACAGATAGAATCTACAGTGATGACGTGCACACAAACAGTGCAGCCGCTGGGCAAGTTGCATGCGTGCGTGCTCACGATAAAATGAAACCCACTCAGGTTCATCCGTTAGGTGGAGCGAACATCACTATCTATGGGAACTATAGCTTTGCCATAATTACCACGGGAAATAGAGTTATTCAGTCTGCAGCACCCTAACGAGTAATAATTAAGTCATCTCAGGCTTGTTCCTTTTGCGGACAGTAAACTTACCTAAGAAAAGATTAAGACCACCAGCGAAAATCAGTTAACGAACTCTTGGTCCCAAATTTATGGCACGAATTGGTCTCGAAATATTTTTTAGCTTACCGGTGTTCGTATTGATATAGAAATTATGAAAAAGAACCATTGAAATATCGAGTGATGTTTATGAGTCATAATTTTTTAATGTTTTTTAGAACCTATAAAAGTACTATTACTATTATCACTGCTACTACTACTCCCCCCTGAACGGGGAGGCGGGTCTCTTAGACGGTGACGCCGTCTCTCAGTCCGGGAGATTTGCTATGGTGAAGGAGATGCACGGAGAAGGTGAGGGGTTTAGTGGCTGTGGCCTATACTATGAACTGTCTCGGCATTCGCCTTAGTGCAGGAGAATGGAAAACCACGGAAAACCATTCTCAGGACAGCCGACGGTTGGGACCAGCCGTGAGATCCAGCCCTGTCCCGTCTCCCGAATGCAGAGGCGTAGAGCCACGGTAAAGTCGTGGCCACCCCTCCTCTGCTCGGTTGGCCGGTCAAAGTATTGGACCACGGACCAGCCGTGGCCTCTTATGGACCGAGACCCATTCTGCATCTGCCGACTATATAAAAGTACCCCACTTTTGGGTGTAAAGGATACCCTGTTAACTAAACTACAGCTGGTATTATGGCAATTTTTTTTCTGAATACATATTCCAAAGAGCGTATATTTCCGTAAAAGCCGAAAGATGAAATCATTACAGCGTCGGGTATTTTTTTTTTCATTTTTCACTACATTCGCTTCCCAGTTCTAACGGTGACTGTGACCAGTCAGCGATAATACTCCGTCTGTAACATCACGGCCGACTTGATGCGTAGCTCTGGAGCGCAGCGAGGGATCCAGTCGGCCGTGGTAACATGTATCGACCCCTGCGATCTATTGAGCGAAGCCTGTACTACGTGAGGAGTGCGAGTTCGGTGACGGCAGCTCATTCCAAAGATTTTAACATTTCTGGCATACATGAGAAACGATTCACGACATAACTCCAGTGACTGTATCTAGCACAGAACCACGTTTTATTATCTATTTTATACGTGGAGGCAATTGTACCACTACCGCAAACAACAGCACCCTGTATTCTGGGGTCCATTAAAGTAGACTACCTTGCGAGGGACGAGTAATTCCTATGCCGTGGCTAATGACCTCCGAGGACATGCATTATTAATAGGACGTCCTCAAGAAGGTGTTCGATGTATGGGAGAGACACCAGTTGGCAGCACTCTCCATTAACATGGGCACAAGACGCGAGACAAATGTGGTGTCAGTAGTAGCAATATCCACTAGATCCATCATCGCATTGTGTGTACCTCAAGATTAGATTGGTTCTCTTTTCGCAGCTCCAGCTAGCGTTCAGGCGAGAGATTCACATGGCTGAATAAATTAATATCCGCTCGCCGATATAGTAGGGTCAATCCTCTCATGGTACGTACACTGCGCTTGTATTCAGTATGTCTATGTCTGTAAACAAAACAGTCAGAGAGTGGTGGTTATATTGTAACTTTGAGGAACTACGCGTCCTTCGCACGGAATTCATTGTTTGCTTGTTTTTGCTTTTGTATCTTGTGCATATAACAATAAATAAAAGAAAATATATTTCCTTAGTTTTCGGTATATTCACAGAAGAACTACGAGGAGATGCCTGAGATTTTCTTCTTCTTTCGAGTTGTCTCTGTGTTCTAATGCCCAGGCACTGGAATACGAATCCATAGCCCGTGTTGACGGGTGATTTGTGATATTTATTTATTTATTTATTTATTTACCGAGCTCGATAGCTGCAGTCGCTTAAGTGCGGCCAGTATCCAGTATTCGGGAGATAGTAGGTTCGAATCCCACAGTCGGCAGCCCTGAAGATGGTTTTTCGTGGTTTCCCATTTTCACACCAGGCAAATGCTGGGGCTGTAACTTAATTAAGGCCACGGCCGCTTCCTTCCCACTCCTAGCCATTTCCTGTCCCATCGTCGCCATAAGACCTATCTGTGTCGGTGCGACGTAAAGCAACTAGCAAAAAAAAGTATTTATTTATTTATTTATTTATTTATTTATTTATTTATTTATTTATTTATTTATTTATTTATTTATTTATTTATTTATTTATTTATTTATTTATTACATTGACAGCCAACCGTGAACTACGATTACAAAAGTTACCTACCTCTCTTTTTACCTGTCCTGTAAAGCTGAACTATTTTGTCTTATCATAAGGAACTAATTAAGTCTGTCTTTTCTGTAACGGTAAAACTGACAGCTGAATATTTAACGATTAATGCTAGTTCTCTTTAAGCCACTGACTGGTCTGTCTTTCCTGTTATTATATCTCCTTTGTTACGTGGCATTGCTTTGAAATGCAGTAATATGCGTTAGGCTGGCCGCAAGTAAAGCGCCAGTATTGCCGCTGACGTGCATATGGTATTACAAATAACCAGCCGGCGATTTACATACGGTACACAGCAACAGAAGAATTGAAGCTGTTTTAGTTTTCCATTCACATCATCTAAAAATGAGAAACGATCCTGAATTTAACATCAGACTAGCGCAGTTATTGGAAGAATGAAATGATCATTACAGTTACCCACCGAGTAATTACTCAAGTAAATAAATACAAGAGAAACTTCGGAAAGTAGTGCGAGAGGAATTGTACGAAGGAGACTACTACTGCTATTCATTTGTATAGTATGCAGATTAACATTTACATACTTTATAATCATTTACATAATTTCCTTGTCCTAAAATTACCTGTGATAAAATTCGTAGAGTAGATTTTGAAAACTAACCTCAATAGTACTTCACTTGCAATTCTTTTAATTTTTGGACTTCCGCTGATGATTCAGACCCAAATAATGGAGTATCTAGAGTATAGATTCAAGGTGTGCATACAGTTAAATCATTGTTTAATGCAAATTACAAATATGGTTCATGGTGTGGGTTACTGTAGTCACGTCCTAGTACGTGAACCATGGGCAACGGCTGAGTGGCCTAGTAAGTGGTCCTGAGAGTCGGGATACCAGTTGCTATGGAATGGAAGTGGGCATCTCGGACATATACTGAGTTGTGGGCCTCCTTGTGCTCAGGCGGCTAGGACTATACAATCCATCGGGTGTCCATAACCCGTTAGAGGAGAGATCCTCACTTGGACTATGTGTAAGTAGGGTAGCATCCTGTTTCATGAATTTACCGAGCTCAGAACATTTTAAGCAAGCTTCGGACCTATGGGAGTAACGGACAGGCGAGGGACTCCTTGGAAACAACTTGGCGAACGAAATGGAATTCGATAGGGAGCTATCAATATTAATGGGGCTTATGGAAGAAAAAAAGTAGAACTGGCTGAGTCAGCTAAGAGGATTCATCTTGATGTGCTAGGAGTAAGTGATATTCGGGTAAGGGAGGATAACGAGGAAGAGATTGGAGATTATAAATTGTACTTGACGGGTGTTAGAAAGGGAAGGGAGGAGTCTGAGGTAGGGCTCATTTTCAGAAATACCATTGCACGAAACATAGTTTCTGCTGGGCACGTAAATGAGCGAATGATGTGGGTGGATTTGGCTGTTGGAGGAATTAGGACGAGAATTGTCTCAGTGTATTCACAATGTGAGGGTGCAGATGAGGATGAAGTTGACAAGTTTTATGAAGCATTGAGTGACATGGTGGTCAGGGTCAACAGCAAGGACAGAATAGTGCTAATGGGTGATTTCAATGCGAGAGTTGGAAATAGTACTGAAGGATACGAAAGGGTGATTGGTAAATGCGGGGAAGATATGGAAGCTAACGGAATGGGAAGCGTTTGCTGGTCTTGTGTGCTAGTATGGGTTTAGCAGTTAAGAATACATTCTTCAAACATAAGGCTATTCACCGCTACACATGGGAAGCTAGGGGTACCAGATCCATAATATACTATATCTTAACCGACTTCGAATTCAGGAAAACTGTTAGAAATGTACGAGT